>NC_063177.1:14876759-15179780 GCF_023159225.1 Perognathus longimembris pacificus
ACTCTACCACTTGAGCCACAGCGCCACTTCTGGCCGTTTTCTGTATATGTGGTGCTGGGGAATCGAACCTAGGGCCTCGTGTATCCGAGGCAGGCACTCTTGCCGCTAGGCTATATCCCCAGCCCATGAGGGTTACCTTTAATCCACTGTGATCAGATATAATACATGGGATGACGTCAATACTTTTGTATTTGCTGAGGTTCTTTGTGTGGGCTATGATGTGGTCTATTTTGGAATATGATCCATGGGCTGCTGAAAAGAAGGTGTATTGGGTCTCTGTAGGGTGGAAGATTCTGTATAGGTCTGTCAGATCCATTTGGGATATGGTGTTACTTAGGTCCTCAGCTCCCTTGTTGATCCTCTGGGTGTTGGATCTGTCTCTTGGAGAGAGTGGGGTATTAAGGTCACCCACTATGATTGTGTTTGCATCTATCTTGTTCTGTAATTCTGTGAGAATTTGCTTGACATATGTAGGGCCTCTTTTGTTCGGTGAGTATATATTTATCACCGTGATGTCTTGATTCTGGATTTCTCCTTGTATTAATATGTAGTGTCCTTTTTTGTCTTTTTGAGTTGATTTTAATGAAAAGTCCAGCTTGTCTGAGATCAGGATGGCTACACCTGCCGTTTTGGTAGGTGCGTTTGCTTGGTAGATCTTGCTCCATCCTTTCATTCGGAGCCTGTTTTTGCCTCTTGCTGTAAGGTGGGTCTCTTGTAGGCAGCAGATGTCAACTTTTTGTTTGCGGATCCATCCTGCCAGTCTGCTCCTCTTTATCGGAGTGTTTAAACCATTTATATTTAAAGAGATCAAGGATAAGAGTGTTTTTTCTCCTTCCATTTTCTTGTTGGGCTGTTTTTTCCTCTTTTTTTTTTTTTTTCTTGTCTTTAGTGAGCTGTTCTTTCTGTTGGGCTTTTGCTATTGTAGTTTCTTTCTGTTTCTGTCTGTGTGTCTTGTACAATCTCTGTTGGGGGGGGTCCCCTCTTAGAAGTCGCTGTAGGGCTGGTTTTTTATTCACATACTCCTTTAGCTCCTCTTTGGTGTGGAAAGATCTGGTTTTCCCTTCGAATGTGAACTCCAATTTCGCTGGATATTTGATCCGAGGTTGCATATTGTTAGCCTGAAGTACTTGGATGGTGTTCTTCCACTCACTTTGTGCTTGGTAAATTTGTGTGGATAGGTCTACAGTTACTCGAATCCTCTTCCCATTGTAGAAAATTTCTTTCTTCGCTTTGGCTGAATTCAGAATTTGCTCTTTAATCTTGAGATCTGAAGTCTTGAATATTATGTGCCTTGGGGTGGCTTTTCTGGGGTCTGGCCTGCCAGGTGTCCTATAGGCTTCGGTTACCTGGATGGGGTCCCTTGTGAGATTGGGGAAGTTTTCTGCAATAACTTTACTGAGAACATGTTTAAGCCCTCTGCTCTGGTATTTGGCTCCTTCTTCTATTCCAATTATGCGCAGATTATATCTCTTGTCTTTGTCCATTAGTTCCTGGATTAGTCTGCCCTGAAGCTTCACCGTTTCTTGGAGTGTGGTCATTTTCTGGTTGTTGTTGGCTGCTTCATCATCCAGGCGAGAGATTCTGGATTCCATATGGTCAATTCTTTGTGTTGTGGATTCAATTGCGGAGTTTATGGATGTCAGAGAGCTATTTATGGTTGTCAGATCAGCTCTGATCATGGAAATTTCTTCCTTTAAAGAGTTGTATTTTAAATCTATTTTTTCATGCATTTCAATTTTCAGGATGTTAAGATCTTCTTTAAAGGAGGCTTGCATTGTATCCATTTTTGCTTCCATTTCTGTAAAGCAGGCTTGCATTGTATCCAGCATTGTATCCATTTTTGCTTCCATTTCTTTCTTGGCTTCCTGGGTGTCCTTCAAGATTTCCGCTCTAAACTCCTGGAATTGTTTTCTGATTTCATTCCTGATGCTTTCCATCATTCCTGTTAACATGGCCTCATTTGCTTTTTTATTCTCCATCTGCTCTTCAGTCGTGCTGCTTTTTGGAGCTGGCGAGTTGGCTTGCTCTTTGATGAACTGTGTTATGTTTCTTTGTGATTTGTGCATCTGGAGATCTGTGGATAGGTTCTCAGGTTTGGTTTATAGCTCTGTCCTCCCTCCTGTGTAGGCGCATCTACCAGAGCAGGTGCTGCCGCTGTGGCCCCGCCCACCTGTGCGGGTTACGCCTACCAGAGTGGGCGCTGTCGCTGGGGGCCCCACCCACCTGTGCGCTGTGCACCCGCTACAACAGGCTCTGGCGCTGTGGCCCTGTCCACTTTAGCGGGGTACACCTCCCAGAGCGAGCCCCGGTTGTTGGGTTGTGTTTGCGCCCTCCCGCGAGTCCGTTGTGGAGGGCGGTATGTGTGGGGCCCAGTGGGATCAACTGTCCAGGTGCGGGTTAGCGCCCTCAGACCTTGCCTCTGCTGTGGGGGGGGGGGCGTGATCAGGCCCAGGTGTCCCTGCTGTGCTGGTATTGCCCACCAGCGTCTGTGATTTTAGTTGTAAAAGTCCATGAGGTCCAGACGCCTCGGGTGGGGCTTGCACTGCCGGCCATCCCCCGTCCCTGATCCTGGATTGTGTGTGTGTCCCGCGCAGCCGTTGGTCCTTCAGGTGGTGGCGAAGTGTCATGGTGGTGTCCCCGGCTCCCCCCTTCTGCCGCGCTGGGTTCCCCAGCCGCCGTCCGTCCGATCCCGGTGTGGACCCAAACTTCTTGTTGCCCCGTCCTATGTCTTGGTCCGCACCCTCCCTAGTGTCCGTGGGGTCCCGCTGTCTGGATTCTGCGCTCCCGGCAGCCTGTCTGCCGATCGCCGGGTCCCCTTTCCCAGCCTAGCCCTGTTTGGGCCAGGGTCGGCTGGTGGGGGGAGGGTGCCCCAGAGATTCTCTGGCTCCGTGTAGGTTTTTGGCTCTTCTTTTTTATTCCTTTGTGTTTTCCTGCGTATCTCCACTGCTTCTGGCTGCTGGTTTTGCTGGGTTCTTGATGGGGTGTTGGGTGTTGGAGTTCCCAGCTCGCTATTCAGTTGGAGCAAGTCGAAGTGCCTCCCTACTGTGACGGCACCATCTTTCCTCTCTACCCACTTCTGGTTTTCTGGTGCTTAATTTGAGATAAGAGTTTCACTGACTTCCCTGCCCAGGCTGACTTTGAACCTTGACCCTCAGATCTCAACCTCCTAAGTAGCTAGGATTACAGGCGTGAGCCACCAGTGCCTTGCTTTGCCTTGCCTTCCCGTCTGTTTCCCTTCCTCTTCTCTTCTCCTCTCTCTCTCTCCTGGGACTTGAACTAAGGGCCTTGTACTCTTCTTGGCCTTTTTCTGCTCAAGGTTGGTACTCTATTACTCAAGCCACCCATGCCTCCATTTCCGGCTTTTTGGTGGTTAACTGGAGATAAAAGTCTCTTGTAGGGCTGGGGATATAGCCTAGTGGCAAGAGTGCCTGCCTCGGATACACGAGGCCCTAGGTTCGATTCCCCAGCACCACATATACAGAAAACGGCCAGAAGTGGCGCTGTGGCTCAAGTGGCAGAGTGCTAGCCTTGAGCGGGAAGAAGCCAGGGACAGTGCTCAGGCCCTGAGTCCAAGGCCCAGGACGGCCAAAAAAAAAAAAAAAAAAAAAAAAAAGTCTCTTGTATTTGTCTGTTCAGGCTGGCTTCAAACCGTGATCCTCAGATCTCGGCCTTCTATGTAGCTAGGGTTACAGGCATGAGCCACCAACACCTGGCAAGAGCCTCTTCAGACTGCACAATATCCGGGACTCCAGTCTCTGCCTCCCTGGCCACATTGTCTCCATCTAGTCTGTGTGTGGAGTTTTCTTCTGTCTCCATAATGAGTAGAATTGTGATGGCATTTAAGACTTCCAGAAGGAATTCAAGGTAATTACCCCACTTCAGATCCTTAACTTGGGGACTGGAGGCATGCCTTAAATGGTAGAGCACCTGCTTGGCAAGGGTAAGGCCCTGAGTTGAAACCTACCAAAACAACAAAACAAAAATCAAGCCAGGGGCTGGGAATATGGCCTAATGGCAAGAGTGCTTGCCTCCCATACATGAAGCCCTAGGTTCGATTCCTCAGCACCACATATATAGAAAACGGCCAGAAGTGGTGCTGTGGCTCGTGGCAGAGTGCTAGCCTTGAGCAAAAAGAAGCCAGGGACAGTGCTCAGGGCCTGAGTCCAAGCCCCAGGACTGGCAAAAAAAAAAAAAAAGGAAACAAAACAAAAAAATCAAGCCGGGTGCCACTGCCTCAAGCTTGTCATCCTAGCAACTCAGGAGCTGAGATCTGAGGATCATGGTTTGAAGCCAACCTGGGCAAGAAAGTCTGTGAGACTCTTTTTTCTCTTCTTTCTTTCTTTGAGACTCTTTTCTCTTCTTTCCTTCCTTCCTTCCTTCCTTCCTTCCTTCCTTCCTTCCTTCCTTCCTTCCTTCCTTCCTTCCTTCTTTTTTATCTATTGTAGAGCTTGAACTCAGGGCCTGGGCATTGTCCCTGAGCTTTTTCATTCAAGGCGAGCACTCTACCACTTTGAGCCACACCTCCACTTCTGGTTTTCTGGTGGCTAATTGGATATAAGAGTCTCTTGGACTTTCCTGCCCAGCTGGGTTTCAACTTTGATCCTCAGATCTCAGCCTCCTAGTAGCCAGAATTACAGGCATGAACCACCAGCACCCAGCTCCTAGATTCTTATTTCCAATTAAGCAACACAAAATGGGAAGTAGAGCTGTGGCTCAAGCACTAGAGCACTAACTTTGAGTACAAATGCCTAGGGACAGCACCCAGGCCCCAAGTTCAAGCCCCAGGATCCCCTCCCCACCCCACAAAGACAAGGAAAATATATTGACTGAGATCCTGAGTCACAGCTGCAAGACTCCCCTTCCTGCTTGAGAGAACATCAGGTTTGGAGAGCTGGTATCTGGTTCAGTGTGCCACATAAACCAATCACTGCCTGCTGCAGGGAGAATGGACTGTGGGCATAAGGAGGAGGCAAGAGGTTTGTGGAGGCTCTGGATCCTTGAGATGTATCAGGGAGGCAGACAAGGTCCTATTGGGAGGCTCTGACCTGTGGTTGTAGGGGAAAAGGAGCCATGGAAGGACTGAGGAAGGCAATGAAAGAGCTGGCTCTAGAAATAAGTGATTGGAGCTGGGCATTATGGTACTACTTGTTGTCGGGCTCGGTCGCCTCTCCCGGCATGGGGATCAAGGCTCAGCTAAGTTTCTTGCCACCCCCCTTTTCTCGTCTTCTCTCCTGGACACCCGGCCGGCAGATAGCCAGGATGGGACGGAGGGGTGAGGGCCGACCTCATGCGCTCGCAGCCTAACGAGAAAGCGTGCCCACCTCCTTACCGGTAAATAAAGTCAGGCGTACGCGAGTCTTGGAGAAGGCTTCCAGAGCCAACTGATTTATTAAGGTGGGGGTAAAGGGAGATGATAGCGAGAGAGGGCAATCAGCCAGGACGCCGATAGGCTGAAAGCTGTCACATGATCCCCTCGAGCTAACGTCACTCGAAAGCGCCGAGCCAGGGCGAGACTGGGAGGCGCCTGGGCTGGCTAGAGAGTTGGGGGCTGGGTGCAAAGCCAGTTCTTCTGGTTCTGGACCCAGAGAACCGTAGCCTGCTTCTGCATTCCCCTAGGGCTTGGGGGAAGGGCGTCAAGCCCCTTCCCCCCCCCCCCCCCCCCGCCCCCCGTGAAGTCTAAAGGCTGGATCCCAACACTTGTAGTCTCAGCCACTCCGGAGGCTGAGCCAAGAAGATCATTCAAGCCTAGGAGTTCAAGGTCACCTTGACCTTTACATAGCCAGACTAAATACCGGCACACACACACACACACACACACACACACACACACACACACACACACACACACCTAAGGCAAAAAGGGTTGGGGCTCTGGCCCTGTAGATGGAACCCCATTACTCCAGTGAAATCCTGCTTTGGATCTTGGACCTGCAGAACCATGAAAGCAATAGTATAGCCTTTAGCCACCAGATCAGTGGCAGCTACCATGGCAGTCTATGACAATTCACACACTTGGGCCTCTTTCACCGTCTCCCTTTCCCTTCCTCTCTGCTGAAGCCCATCTCACTTGGCAAGCAAGGACAGAGAATTTTCCTACTCGAGTCTTCATCCTGACAGAGAATGAGGCCCAGCAAACTATACTGAGACCCAGGTAGAAAAAAAATTCATACTCAGAAAAATATGGAAATAATTTATCACGCACCAATGAGCTTTATTTGTAACAGATCAAATTTATTTCCTTCTCCCTTCTTCCTTTCTCTCTCTCTCTCTTTCTTCTTCTTCTCCTCCTCCTCCTCCTCCTCCTCCTCCTCCTCCTCCTCCTCCTCCTCCTCCTCCTCCTCCTCCTCCTCCTCCTCCTTCTCCTTCTTCTTCTTCTTTTTCTTGTTGTTGCTCATGTCCTGGGGCTTGAACTCAGGGCCTGGGTGCTGTGGGTGCTGTCCCTAAGCATTTTTTGCTCAAGGCTAAGGCTCTATCACTTGAGTCACAGCTCCACTTCTGGCTTTTTTTTTTTTTTGGTAGTTTATTGAAGATAAGAGTCTCACTGAATTTCCTGCCTGGGCTGTCTTTGAACCACAATCTCAGCCTCCTGGATAGCTAGGATTTCAGGAGTGAGCCATTGGTGCCAACTATTTCTTTATTTTTTATTTGTCAGTACTAGGGTTTGTATCTTTTTTTCTCTTTTTTTGCCAGTCCTGTGCCTTGGACTCAGGGCCTGAGCACTGCCCCTGGCTTCTTTTTTTTTGCTCAAGGCTAGCACTCTGCCACTTGAGCCACAGTGCCACTTCTGGCTATTTTCTATATATGTGGTGCTGGGGAATCAAACCCAAGGCTTCATGTATATGAGGCAAGCATTCTTGCCACTAGGCCATATTCCCAGCCTCAGTACTAGGGTTTGAACTTAGGGCTTTGTGCTCATTCACATGCTCTACCACTTAGGTCTCATCCCAGCCTTTTTTGCTCTGGTTACTTTGTGAGATAAGGTCTCATTTTTTGTTAGAGTCAGCTTGGACCTCCTAATTTATATTTTTTCTGTTGAGATGAGGTTTTCGTGCAACTTTTTGCCAAGGCTGGTCTCAAACCATGATCATCTCCATCTCAGCCTTCCACATAGCTAGGATGATAGTTGCATGCCACTTCATCCACCTAGCTATTGGTTGGGATGAAGGTCTTGATAACTTTTATGGCTTGCTGGCCCAGAACTGTGATTCTCTCCATCTTTGCCTCCCAGTTCCTTTTATTTATTTATTTATTTATTTATTTATTTATTTATTTATTTATTTTTGCCAGTCCTGGGCCTTGGACTCAGGGCCTGAGCACTGCCCTGGCTTCTTTTTGCTCAAGACTAGCACTCTGCCACTTGAGCCACAGCGCCACATCTGGCCATTTTCTATAATATGTGGTGCTAGTGAATCGAACCCAGGGCTTCATGTATACGAGTCAAGCACTCTTGCCACTAGGCCATATTCCCAGCCTCCCAAGTTTCTTTTATTTTTAAAGACAGTTTATTAAAAAGTATATACATAGCACTTGTGTGTCTGTCTTTGCTTAATTTGTAACAAAGCCTTGCAGACAGGTGCAAACAGTAAATCCTCTTTTGCAACCCAGAACTCATTGCTGAGTATGAGATTTTGGTACATGTAAGAAGGAATATGCTGGGGCTGGGGATATGGCATAGTGGCAAGAGTGCTTGCCTCGTACACATGAGGCCCTGGGTTCGATTCCCCAGCACCACATATACAGAAAATGGCCAGAAGTGGCGCTGTGGCTCAAGTGGCAGAGCGCTAGCCTTGAGCAAGAAGAAGCCAGGGACAGTGCTCAGGCCCTGAGTCCAAGCCCCAGGACTGGCAAAAAAAAAAAAAAAAAAAAAGAAGGAATATGCTTCCTACAACAGTTGGCAATGTAGGGGTTTGTTAACTCACACAGGTTGGCTCTGAGAATAAAGCTGTTGTAAAAGTTTTTTAAAATACCTTGTTCATGCAATGGTATAGCTTAATGTACAGTTTAAAGCTAAAAGTTGTAGGTCTTAAAATATGAATTAGATCATCCTAAAGAAGTAGTGCTTGGATGAACAAGTGAAGATCAGAGGTGTGAATGTCATCCCTTTCCTAGAACTCCTTGGGTTACCTGACTGTAGTAGACATCCTGAAAAACTCCGACAGTGGAAATGCCCTGACCGCATATGCCATATTTAAGATTGCAACACTTGCCCACTACACTGTGACCTTGGGAGGAACGTCCTTTACCATCAAGTATTTGAGAAGCCGGGGCTATATGTCAATCCCGCTGCCTGTCAAGCAGTATTTGCAGGACAGGATAGAAGAGACCAAGGAACTCATCACGGAGAAAATGGAGGAGACAAAGGATAGACTCACTGTGAAATTACAAGAAACCAAAGAAAAAGTTTCTTTTAAGAAAAAAGTGTAACCGTGTGCCATATTTAACAAGCTATAGAAACCCCCTGCACTTTAACCCTCTAGAATCTTTGAACAAAGACACAGTCTCATTACTTTTTTGGTTAGTTGACTAGTATATCAGTTCTCTAGGGGTTAATGAAATAAGATAACCCTTTTAAAAGTCAAATCACCAGAAAAATTGTGGGTTTTTTTGTTTTGATTTTTAAAAAGAAAGCCCCATGTAAGGATATTACATCAGTGGTAGCAATAAGCAGTGGCTAATATCTTCACTGTCAGGTTTTTCCCCCCAGGTCTTCAGACTCAAATTTGCTTTATTTTTTGGCTGTAGCCTGAGCAGACTGGGTCAGCTCTTGGAATAACTGTGGCCTGAAGACAAGACAGGCTGCTAATACCAGATCGGTTTCTAAGTTACTGATGAAGATTGTGACTGTATTCAGTTCTCTAGGTGGAAGCAGACTTGGACCTTCCAGGTGCTTAGTTCTTTCCATGACAAAGCAGCTCACAGTAACCTATCCATTCAGATAGAGACCTTACATGAAGAAAATTGAATAAAAATGTAACCATAAAAAAGTATATATAGGGGCTGGGGATATGGCCTAGTGGCAAGAGTGCTTGCCTCATATACATGAGGCCCTGGGTTCTATTCCCCAGCACCACATATACAGAAAATGGCCAGAAGTGGCGCTGTGGCTCAAGTGGCAGAGTGCCAGCCTTGAGCAAAAAGAAGCCAGGGACAGTGCTCAGGCCCTGAGTCCAAGCCCCAGGACTGGCCAAAAAAAAAAAAAAAGTATATACAAATGTGTGTATGTGTGTGTGTGTGTGTGTGAGAGAGAGAGAGAGAGAGAGAGAGAGAGAGAGAGAGAGAGAGAGAGAGAGAGAGACCAGTGATGGAGCCCAGAGTCTTGTGCATGCTAAGCAACACTCTACCACTGAGCCATGCCCCCAGCCCTGTCTTTGTCTTTTTTGAGGCATTGAAGATAAAATTCAAGTCCACAATTTCTCTCTTATCCCAGAGGTGTCCAGTGATAGGAGTTTGCTGTTTCTCATATTTATACTTCAGTAAGTGGTAATTATGGATATTTTGTGCTATTTTGAGTCAGTGGAACATGTTCTGACTTTTTTTTTTTTTTGTCAGTACTGGGAATTGAACTCAGGACATTGCACTTGCAAGGCAGATGTTCTACCATTTAAGCCACATCACCAATCCTTGCCTGCCTTCCTTCTTGTTTGTTTTATTTTGAGACAAGTTTTCTTTATAGAGCCCAGGCTGGCCTCAAACCTGTGACCTTCTAGGTTCAGCCTCCTGAGTTCTGGGATAGGCATGCACCACCATGTCTGCTTCTTGTGGGTCTGAGAGGCCGTGGGTCTAGCTCATCTCTCTGAACTGTACGATGCTGCCCTGGGAGAGTGGCCATCCATCCTGGTGCTGGGCCTGGCACAGTGTGAATGCACTGGAGATGGGCACTGCAGGACCAGGGCAACAGCCCCTGCCAGCACTCACCCCATCCGCCTGATCATCCATGTTTCCAGTGCAGTAGCTCCTTCAGAGTCTCCTGCCGGGGAGTGCTGGGGAGCTAGCTTCATATACTGTGATCCCCCAAGATCTAGCTTGGCCTAAGAGGTGAGGGGGTGACTGTTTGATCTCCAAGAGAATTTGCATCCTAAAGGAGTCTGCCCCAAATGTTCCCCAGGGCTCCCAGGTCACCCAGGGACCCCATTGTGGCCTCTTTGTAGGGCATGATCTTATCAGTAAAGACCAGATCACAAACAATGTGGGACAAAGGACCCAGGCTGGCCCCTGGTCCCCTGTCACAGAGGCCCTGAGTGTGCTGGGTCTATGGCCTTCATAGCAGAAGCACCATGCCAGGATAGGACCTGTGGGCCCCCTGCCTCTCACTTCCTTCTTGGGGCTTGAGCGGGTTGGCCTGTGAGTGGCCAGCTGCTATTTCTTGAGTTCAATGTGAAACTCCAGTCTGTCCCAGGAGGCAGAACGGTGGCCACGCCCCTCCTGGGGTGCTATCAGCCCAGGCACCTGGCCTCAGTGTCAGAGCGAAACCCACCCTCGCGGCCTGGGGCCCCAGGACCGTCATGGGCTCCATCCCAGCTGCACACTGGGCAGGTGGTGTTAAAAGAAGTGATAGCATTGGTAGCCCTGGTTTGGGCAGGAAGGGAAATTGAGGCTCTGAGAAGCTATGTGCCTAGACAGAGGGTGCACATGGTGTTGGGGATACACACGGGAGTGGCATGACAGGTCACTCTGGGAGCCGAGTGTCTCTTTCCACCCTGGCTGTTCCCAGGGTCCTGGGCAGAGCTGGCAGCCACCTCATCATGTCCTGGGCTATGGTGGCCAGGCACGCTTGGGTGCTGAAGGAAAGTGTGCCCAAGAGGGGAAGAGAAGGGGCTTCCCACGCAAGAGATCCACACATGTATAGTCTCCAGATCTGAGATCTGAAGAAGGCAGTGAGTGGAACAACCCACTGCATTGCCTTTGGCCATCCTCTAGCATTTTGTTGTTGTTTTAGGTAGTGGGGCTTGAATTCAGGGCCTGGGCACCACTTTAAGCCTTTTCACTTGAAGCAAGTGCTCTATCTCTTAATTCACAGAGACACTTCTTTCTTTTTTGTGGTTAATTGGAGATCAGAGTCTCATGGACTTTCCTGGCTTTGAACTTGGATCCTCAGATCTCAGCCTCCTGAGTAGCAAGGATTACAGAAGTGAGCCATTGGTGCCTGGCCCATCTGCCATCTTTCTTTCTGCACCAGCTGGCTTGCTCTTGTAACTGGATTTCCCTGAAGTAAAAATGGCCATGCTCATCCCTTCCTCTCTTTACTTCTCTTTTTCCTATCTCTTCTTCCTTCTGTCATTTTGTCTGTCTCCATGTACTTGGTGGACCACACTCTGATGGACAATCAGGGTTGTTCTCATCAACAGGTGAGATTTAAACAATATCTGTAGGAAATGGTGGATTATTCAAGCAGATAGCTGGACAAAGCATCCAGACACATGGAACAGCATGGGCAAAGGCCCTGTGGATTCCACCTCAGTTGAAGTGAATGCTCAAGGGAATTACCAGACTGAAACATTAGCAGGTAGCTTGGGAGGGGACTCCAGCCAGGGTGGGTGCTCAGTAAGGCGTCTTTGAGATGATGTTGGAGCTGAAGCTCAGTCATGCAAAGAGCTAAGGGCCAGGAGTTCCTGGAGGGAAGAGCCAAGCAAAGGTCCTGGGGTGGGACTGTCCTAGAGATGTACCAGGAACCCATCTCAGGGATGGCTATCACCGAGCAGGTGAAAATGTGGAAAGGTGGGAAAGAAGAACAGGACCAGGGGCCAGGTGGCATGGATGGTGGCATGGGACCCGCCCCAGGGCTCTTCTGGGTTTTTTGTGCTTCTCCCTGTAGATGGCTGTGAGTCACTGCTCTTTGCTCAGTGAGCACTTGGCTGAGTCACAGGCAGAACCAGAAGAATCAGAATTTGGGGTTTTGCTGGCTTGCTTTAAGTTTCCAATCTTCTCTCCATCTATCTCCAGCAAGTACTGGGTGAATGTTGACAGCAGGCTGACTCCATCGCTGATCTGAAGACCAAGTCCACTATCTGTGCCCCTGGGCAGCTCAGAGCCAAGGGGCCATGGCCTCCACTGTCCCACCTGCAAAATGGGCGGCTGGACCTGGGGTCCTGGCTCATCACCTGGGAAACAGTACCATTCCTGAGTTGTGAGGATAAGGGGGTGCTGACCCAGCTCTCTCAACATCATTTGGGGGCTTCAGCTCGAGAAAGAGGAGACTGAAAGATACCGAGAGAGATAAAGGTATTTTCTCTTGTAGCTTAAGACCTAAAGGTGTCTGGAGTATTTGGTCTTGTAGCTCTGCTTTCTACACAAACCATACATGCTGGCTATAATCTAAAAACTAGGAGAATTCAGCTTCAGTGGCATACATCTGTAATCCTAGCTATTCAGGAGACTGAGATATGAGGAGCACAATTCCAACCCAGCGTGGGAAGAAAAGTCCATGAGACTCTTACTTTCTTTTTTTTTTGGCCAGTCCTGGGCCTTGGACTCATGGCCTGAGCATTGTCCCTGGCTTCTTTTTTGCTCAAGGCTAGCACTCTGCCACTTGAGCCACAGTGCCACTTCTGGCCATTTTCTGTATATGTGGTGCTGGGGAATCGAACCCAGGGCCTCATGCATACGAGGCAAGCTCTCTCGCCACTAGGCCATATCCCCAGCCCCGAGACTCTTACTTTCAATTAGCCAGTAGAAAGCTTGCACTGGAGCTGTGGCTCAAAGGGTAGAGAACCAGCTTTGAGTAACAAATAGTGCCCAGGCCCTGCCTTGAAGCCTCAGTATGAGACACATACATACATACATATGTACACAAAATTAAAAATAAATAAGATAAACAAGTCTAAAAGAGAAGATGTTCCCTTCTAAGCTGCAGAGAGAACAGGGACCTTTTACTGTTTCTGTGCTTCCTGGCTCAGATGGCCCTGTAGACAAAGATGTGGGGGCCAGGACAGCTGCACATTGCTGGAGGAGTATGATTATTTGTGCCACATCTGGAGAGACTGGAGAGGTGCACACACACACACCCCAGTGAAAAAAATCTTCCTAGAGATTCTCCTGCACAGGGAGCATGCATAGACGGGCCCATGGCCGGGGCTGCTCCTCACAGCAAGGACCACAGCCCAACCCCAAATGTCCTCTCACAAGAGGAGAAAGACAAGCACTGAATCCCACAGGGCAAGTAAAGGATTGAATTGTCTATGCTGGAAGTAAGATGAGCTGGTGGCAACAGTGTTGGGCAAGAGAAAGGTAGATACATATGGACACACACAGAATACCAGTTATATAAAAACTGTGAGGCTGCGAGTGTGGTTCCACAGGATGGTCCTTGTCTAGCATGTACAAAGGCTGGTTGTTTTGGAGGTTTGGGTCCCAGAATCTCCATCGCTTTGGGGCCTTGTATTGAGATAGAACATCATGGCAGGGAGAGTGGTAGAAATTGATCATCTTATGGAACCCAGGAAATAAAGAGAGACAGAAAGAAGCTGGGATCCCCTACACCTAACTTCCTCCCACTAGGCCACACCTCCTAAAGGGTCCACCACCTTCCAAAGGTGACACCAAATGGGGCCATGCCTTCAGCACATGGGCCTTTAGGTGAACATTCCAGATCTGAACTATAAGCACAAACACAAGAAAAGAAAAAATGAGCAAAAAACTTTTTTTAAAAAGTAGAGAACTATTCTAGATTAAAAAAAAGAAAAGAAAAGAAAACCCAGAGAGGCAGAAGAACAAAACTGCAATGTGTGACCCTTGGTTAACCCTGATTCAAAAGAAGCAGAAAGGGGCTGGGAGTGTGACTTAATGGTAGAGTGCTTGCCTACCATGCATGAAGCCCTGGGTTCCATTCCTCAGCACACCTATAATCCCAGCTACTTGGGAGGCTGAAATCTGAAGATCAAGGTCCAAAGCCAGTCCAACAGGAAAGTCTATGAGACTCATCTCCAATTAACCACCAGAAAATTGGAAGTGGAGCTGTGGCTCAAAGTGGTAGAGTGCTAGCCTTGAGTGAAAAAGCTAGCAACAGTGCCTATGCTCTGAGTTCAAATCCCACCACTGACCAAAAACAAAACAAAACCCAAAAAACCCTATTATTGGGTGAATTGCTCATGTCTATAATCCTAGTTATTTAAGTAGGAGTTGGATATGGGGAGATCTTGCTTTGAGGCCAGCCTGGGTAAAAGTTTTGTGAGACTCTCATCTCAACAAATAAAAGTTGGGTATGCTGATGTACTAGGAAGATGGTGGTCCAGGTTGGCTGGGACAAAAATGCAAGATTGATTTGAAAAAAAAAGTGAAAGCATAAAGGGCTGGGTTTTTTCTCAAGTTGTAGAGTTCCTTTCTAGTAAATCAAAAACTCTGAGTTTAAATCCAGCACAAGAAAGAAAGAAAGAAAGAAAGAAAGAAAGAAAGAAAGAAAGAAAGAAAGAAAGAAAGAAAGAAAGAAAGAAAGAAAGAAAGAGGGAGGGAGGGAGGGAGGGAGGGAGGGAGGGAGGGAGGGAGGGAGGGAAGAAAGAAGGGAGGGAAGGAAGGAGGGAGGGAGGAAGAAGATATTGTCTACTTCTTCAAACTGAGTTTTGCCAAATTATGTACCTCACACTTCTGAGCCATTGGTGCAAACGGAAGGAACAGCTCACATAGCACACAGGAAATTCTGTCCCTCGAGTCTTATGTAAATACAATCATGAAGACAGGACTTTCTCTGCGTTTCTAAGAAATGCCCTTTTTGGGACACACTTGCCTTTTTATCTGAACTTCAAATGACTCAGAGATTTACTAAGGTGGCATCAATGGTAGGGCAGCAAGGAGGGGCGGCAGACACATGACCCGCAGTGTCCCTGGAAACGCAGGGTGGAGCTGGTGTTCGTGGGCTCGTGTCACTGCGAGTCCTTTGCAAGTTCTCTTTGGCAATGATAGCCCATCAGTGAACATGAAGAAAATAGAGTATATGCAAAATCCCTGGCGTTGAGATCAGTGTTTAGAATGCAGTAGGTGCTCCATCAAGTCTCCCTGGTGAGATTATTTTCCTAAGGAACATTTAAAGAGCTTTGTAAAAAATAGTTAGGCCTCACCAGACACTGGTGGCTCAGGCTTATAATCCTAGCTACTCAGGAGGCTGAGATTTGAGGATCACAGTGTAAAGCCAGCCCTGGCAGGAAAGTCCATGGGTCTCTTATCCCCAATAAGCTATTCAGAAAAAGCTGTAAGTGGAGATGTGGCTCAAGGGGTAGAGCACAGAGAGGCTCAGGGACATTGCCGAGGGCCTGAGTTCAAGCCTCAGGACTGGCAAATAATAATAATAACAATAACAATGATAATACCTTACTGAGTACCTGTAATCCTAGCTACTCAGGAGACTGAGATGAGAGGATCACAGTTCAAAGCCAGCCTGGGCAAGAAAGTCCATGAGATTCTTATTTCCCACAAACCACCAAATATCTAAATGTGGAGCTGTGGCTCAAGTGGTAGAGTGCCAGCCTTGAGAAAGAAAGCTCAGGGATAATGCCCAGGCCCTGAGTTCCAGCTCCAGTACCCAGATCAAAAAAACAAAATGAAGGAAAAAAAAGATGCTGGAGACACTCCCAGTGAGGCCTGTTCCCAGCGTCATGTGGCTTTGTCACCGTTTAGTCACACTGGAAACCATCCAGTTGTCGCCCCTTGAGGCACTGCAGTGTCTGTTCAGGGTCCCAGAACTCACAGTCATGCTGACCGCAGAGCTGGACCAGGCAATCAGTGCCCCATGGCTTCAGGACCTGCGGCGGCTTTCAGAATGAGGTGTGGAAACCCAGCACTGCTCTGAAACAGCCCTGGGTGCTGACACGTTAAGTAAATGCACTCAGCAGGGAGACAAAGTGACTGTCCCCCCTGTCCCAGCTGCTCCCTCAGCAGGCTGGATTCCCTGCTGGCCAAGGCTGACTCCTCTTCTGCAGGAGAAGTTTTCTGAGCTGCTCTGAGGAGCCAGGGCCTAGAACTCTTACTTGTTTTTTTTTTTTTTGTTGTTGTTGTTGTTTTCACAGAAGACTGGTGTTCTATCACATGAGCCACAGCTCTACTTCCAGTTTTTTGTTTTGTTTTGTTTTGTTGCTGGTTAATTGGAGATAAGAATCCTGGGATTTGTCTGCCCAGGCTAGCTTCAACCTGGACTCCTCAGATTTCAGTCTCCTGAAGAGCTAGAATTACAGGAGTGAGCCACTGGGGTGCCTGGCAAAGTGGCAATTTGAATGCTTTTCCTTGCCACAAGTAATAAAGGAAACATCATCTCTCAGGCTGGAAAGAGGTCAATGTGCTCCCCATGGTGAATCCTGGGTGCTGCTAGCTCTCCCTGGAGGCAGCCATGGTCATTAGCATCACGCTACTATGCGCACCGTCCAGGCAACTCAGTGTAGTGTATGTGTGTGTGCATGCGCACACGCGTGTGCAAGCACATGCATGGTGTTAGATTGTAAGCATCATTCTATCAACAGCCTCTCTCCCTTGGCTCCCCATTATCTCACAGCTCCCCATTAGCTGTACCACAACCCTGGCACTAATTATTTTCGGTGTAAACATGTAAATGATCCCCCAGCTCCTGCTATCACTGACAAAGTTTTCAGTGATGCCCAACAATTCTCGGGTTACAGGAGTGGCCAGCATGCTGTATATGTCAATTAATTCTACCATATTGTCCCCCCAAATGGTGCCACCCACCTTCTCCTCTAAGTTCATGTTTCTGCAGATCACCCCACTACTTGATAGTATCAAACTCTAAACTCTGCCAACTTGACGAGGCAACATTTATTGGTTTAAATCTGTTCAAATTGTATTTGTTTTCCCCTGTGTCTGTGAGTATGAAGAGCTCCTTGCACTTGCAAAGCAGGAGCTCCTACCATTGAGCCACACCTCCAGATGTGTGCGTGCCAGTCCTGAGGCTTGAGCTCAGGGCTTGGGCTTTGTCTTTGATTTCCAGGCTAGCATTCTACCCAATTTGAGCCACAGCTCTATTTCTACCTTTTGTTGTTGTTGTTGTTGTTGTTGTTGTTGTTGTTAATTTATTGGAGAAAAGAGTCTCCAGAACTTTCCTGCCCAGGCTGGCTTTGAAGGGCAATCCTCCTATCTCAGACTCCTGAGTAGCTAGGATTATAGGCGAGAGCCACCCACACCCAGCTATCTCAGACCTTTCTGTTCGTATGCGTAGATATTGGTTATTTTGGAAACAGAGTCTCTCTTCCTGCCTGGATTCACACCTGGGCTGTGATCCACCTATTTTAGTCTTTTGGTTGTAGCTGGGATCACAGGCTTGAGGCACTATGTTCAACTCTGTTGAGAAGGCAGTCTCTTGAACTTTTCTTCCCCACGCTGGCCTCAAACCTCGATCCTCTCAGCCTCCCGAGTAACTAGGATCACAGGCCTGTGAAAGCATTAAAAAAAACTCTTCTAGCTTTCCGTGTGTGTGTGTGTGTGTGTGTGTGTGTGTGTGTGTGTGTGTGTGTGTGTGTGAAACCCAGGGCCTTGAACATGCCAGACAAGTGCCATACCGTAGAGCACACATCATTATTAATTAGTTACCCTATGGCTAGGAATATGGCCTAGTGGTAAAGTGCTCACCTCATAATTAGTCACCCTACTACACAACTGAACACCAGGCCTTATTCTTCCTATGTGGCTATAACTGGGTACCCACTGGCTATCCCCTCTCCATCGCCTCTAACCCTCCCCTAACCCCCCAGCTTTGATGACCACTGTTCTCCTCTCACCTTCTGCATGATCAACCTTCTTAGCTTCCACGGAGAGTGAGAATGTGGTGTTTCTGTCTCACTTCTCCTACTTAACGTCCTCTAATTCTACTGTGTGGAATTCCACCACATTTTGAGTATCCCTTCTTCCAGGGACAGGCACAGAGGTGGATTCTGTATGAAGGCTGCTGTGCATAGTGCCGTAGTGAGCATAGTACTGGGGCTCCCTCCACCCAGGAGAGACCTGGGGAGACTTAAAGTCACCACACAGGATAATAAGGGCTGGAAAATGTATGTGTAAGGACAGGCTAAGAGTACCCAGATGCTGTGGATGCAGCTAGTGGACTGAGGGGGCAATCAGGGAGGGCTTCCTGGAGGAGATGACACTCCAGCCAAGCCATGTAATGAGAAAAGATAAATCTGTCCAGGAGAAGCAAAGGACTTGAGCCTTCTGGAAGGCCAAGTCCTTGTCCACCCCCCACACCCCTGCAAGAAGGCCAGGGAAGGACTGGGAATGCAGAAGTCGTGTCTGGGTAAAGGTCTCAGCCGTTGGTAAGGCCTGGTCCCCATTGCCCTGGGCCACCAGTAGAGATCCCACAGTAGGACCAGAGAACTCCACCCAGACTGCCCACCTTGGGTCCCGGGGTACCCTGCGCAGGCGCAGGTGGGCTGATTTGCATCCTCAGGTTGAGGGGGAAACCCAGGAAACTTGGCCCGGGGAACTAATCAAATCTCAGGCTAATAATAAACACCACGAGTCATGAGCAGGCTAGGCCCGAGTTTGCACAGCTTTGGTGGGAGCCCGGCAGGCAGCCAGCAGCAGTGTGAGTAGCTGGGCAGGTGGGGGCGGGGGGAAAGGTGCCACTCGCATCCCCCCAAGGGTGGGCCCCCATGGGTGCTTGCAGCAGAGGCCTGAACTTGGGAAGCCCCTAGATGGCAGCCCTGCACATGGAGAGGGCCCCAGTCTCAGCCTTTTGGGGGTACAGGCCTGAACTGCTAGGAGAGGATGAGGCCGGAGTGTGCAGTTGTTTCTCCTCTGGGGTGATGTGGCTAGCTCTTTCCCCTGCTATCTCTGCTGTGCAAGGCTGGTGCTCTACCATTTGAGCCACAGCTCGACTTCCAGCTTTTTTTTTTCTGGTCCTGGAGCTCGAATTGGTACCTTGGTGCTGCCCCTGAGCTTTTGTGCTCAAGGCTAGTGCTGTACCACTTTGAGCCCCAGTTCTATTCCCTGCCCTGGTTGGCTTTGAACCACACTCATAGATCTCAACCTCCTGAGTAGCTCGGAGTACTGATGCTAACTAACAGCGCCTGGCCCCTTCCAGCTTTGGGATGGTTCATTGGAGATAAGAATTTCACAGATTTTCTGGCCTGGGTTGGCTTCAGACCTCAATCCTTAGGTCTCAGCTTCCTGAGAATCTCAGGCATGAGCCACTGGTGCCCAGCTGTCAGGGTGATTTGAAAGGTTTGCGCAAAGGCAAAGGCTATCTGGAAGGAAGGACTTGTTGCTTGAAGAAGATGGCTCCTGGTCCCCACGTGGTACAAGGACACTCCAGCCCCTGTAAGGGTTCTGCCTGTATTTGCAGTCTCCTACCTCCTTGGCCCCCACACCCCAGTCTTTTTTGTTGTTGTTGTTGTTGTTGTTCTCTCAGAATCGCTTCTCAGTATTTATTCTTTTTTTTTTTATTAATTGAACATAAATTTTTTTACAAGGTGTTGTGCAAAGAGGGTGCAGTTACATAGTAGGGCAGTGTGTACATTTCTTGTGATATCTTACAACCTGTTTTTCCATCCCTTGTCTAGGTCAGGTAGACACATATGCAATATACAATGTATCAAGAACATATACAGTGTTCACAGACTTGGTCTCTACTGTCTCTCCGTCTCCCTTTGTTAACAGTCATATATCAGGGAGATCATGCCCCTTTGTTTTCTGTGTTCTAGGCTTGTCTCACTCAACATTATTTGTTCGAGTTCTGACCATTTCCCTGCGAATAACAATATTTCACCATTCCTAATCACTATGTAGTATTCCATTGTGTATAGGTACCATATTTTTTGGATCCATTCGTCTGTGGAGGGGCATCTGGGTTGTTTCCATATTTTGGCTATTGTGAATTGTGCCACGATAAACATGGAAGTACAAATGTCTTTTTGATATCTTGGGGTTTGCTGTTTAGGATAGATGCCTAGGAGTGGTATGGCTGGGTCATAGGGTAGGTCTATATTGAGCTTTTTGAGAAACCTCCATACTGTTCTCCAAAGTGGTTGTACTAGTTTGCACTCCCACCAACAATGGAGAAGGGTTCCTCTTTCCCCACAGCCCCTCCAGCATTTGTTGTTTCCTGAGTTCAGAGTATAGGCCATTCTAACTGGCCACCCCCCAGTGTTGGTGTGTGTCTTTTCTGTGATTTTCATCTGTACCATACCCAGAAAGTGATCAAATACATTTAGCTCCTTGGAGAGTTCAGCAGAGCTGGGGTCCAAGGGCCTTGAGCCAGGCTTAGACTCCTTGGGGACCAAGACCAGGGATCAGGAAGCAGCCAGCACTGTGACTCTGTGCTCACAAGGTCTTCCTGGTGCTGGGAAATCCGAGAGGCCAGAGAGAGGGGGGTCCTACTCGGACAAGTCTTAAAAGTTGCCTTTTTTTTTTTTTTTTTTTTTTTTTTTTTTTTGCCAATCCTGAGGTTTGAAATCAGGCCCTGGGCACTGACCCTGAGCTTTTTCATTCAAGGCTAGTGCTCTGTCATTTGAGCCACAGTTCCATTTCCAGCCTTTTTGGTGATTAATTGGGGATAAAGAGTCTCAAAGAACTTTGCTATCAGGACTGGTGATTCTCAGATCTCAGTCTCCTGAGTAGCTAGGATTACATGTGTGAGCCACCCATGATCTGCTATTTTAATACTTTTATCTGTTACTTGTATCAACTTAAAAAGGGTATTTATCCTTTCTGCTTACAGTTCTCAACTGACAAATAAAACAAAGTCTACTGCTGGTGGCTTACACTTTTAATTTTAGCTACTTTGGAGGCTGAGCTTTGAAGGATCAGGTGAAGCCAGTCTGTGAAGCAAAAAGTCCATGAGACTCCATCTTTAACCAGTAAAAAGTAAAGCTGGGGATGTAACTCAAGTGGTAGAGCACTAGCTGTGAGCAAGCAATCTAAAAAAATGCTAAGTGAAGCTGTGGCTCCAACCTTGAGCAAAAAGGCTAAGGGACAGAGCCCAGCCCCTGAACTCAAGTCCCATACACACACAAAATACATAAATAATTAATAGTGTGAAATCAATTAAATGCAAGTTAACCATGTTAATTCAGGTAATATAACAAACGATGCTGCTTTGCTCAAACAGAAAGATATCATGTCAAAGGCTGAATGCTGGTGGCTCATGCCTGTAAATCTAGCTACTCAAGAGGCTGAAATCTGAGGATTGTGGTTTGAAGCCAGCCCAGGCAGGAAAGTCAGTGAGTCTCTTATTTCCAGTTAATACTGTGTGTTAATTGATAACATTGTATGAACACTCATTCACACAATCTTATCCAAGGGCTGGGAATATGGCTTAGTGGTAGAGTACTTGCCTAGCGTGCATGAAGCCCTGGGTTTGATTCCTCAGTTCCACATAAACAGAAAAAGCCAGAAATGGTTCTGTGGCTCAAGTGGTAGGGTGCTAGCCTTGAACAAAGGAAACTCAAGGACAGTGCCCAGGCCTTGAGTTCAAGGCCAGGACTGGTTAAAAAAAATCTTATTCTCCTCAAACTGGTCTTTAGAAACCAAGGCTCTGCTTCCTCTTTCAAGGGAATTGGAACAGAACACTAGCTATAAACTACCTAGTGATCACCAGAGCCAATTTTATAAATTCAGAGGCTGAGAAGATAAAACATTGCCTTTGCTTAGATCAGCAGGTATAACTGCTGTATACAACTAGTTTTGGATCTGAAACAGAAGCTGTTGCAGACAGCTGATTTGCTACTGTCCTTACTGCTTATGAACCACTGCCACATGGTGCCGACACAGCTTGGGCCCATCCTTTGTGGCAGAAGACACTGTCTGGCCTGGACTTACTTGAAGCTGGCATTTTCTAAGCTAATCTGACCACAGAGGCCTTTCTTGGTACAGCATCTGTTAACTAGTCAGGCATGGCAGGAAGCTCAAGCACAGGGCTCTAAGAATCTGTTGGCTGCTCTCTGGTTTCAGGGTGCAGAGGAGCTTCAGTCCTAGTCTTAACCCCTCTGAGGCTGCAGGCCCTGAGCATGAGAGGAACTCTCCCTGTCCTGTCCTGTCTATCTGCAGAGCAGCTTTCTTAAGCTTCTCTTCTGCCTGGCTGCCGCCACTCTTGGGGTTTCCTGTCTCTTCTGGGGTTTTCTGGGAGGGTGGAGAAGGGGGCAGGGACAACGTTTCTGTTCAGTTGGGTATCTACAAGGAGTTCTCCTGGCTACTATCTCCCCACCTGGTCCAGTGGCTTCCAGGCTGTGGATGGGTCTTTTTATTTTTGGTCGGCAGTCAGGCTTGAACTCAGGACCTGGATGCTGTCCCTGAGCTCTTTTGCTCAAAGCTAGTGCTCTACCACTGTGAGCTAAGGTTCTACTTCCAGTTTTTCTGGTGGTTAATTGGAGATAAGACTGTCATGAACTTTCTTGCCTGGGCTGGCTTTGAACTGTGATCCTCAGATCTCAGTCTACTGAGTAGGTAGGATTAGAAGAATGAGCCACTGGTGTCTGGCTTTTATTTTTACTGTTTTCTTTCAGCAGTACTGTGGTTTGAACTCAGGGTCTTGGCATTCACTCTGTTTGCTTGCCCAGCTGTTGCTTGGTAGAGCAACATGAGCCATGCCTCCAGCCCTGTTTTTTTTTTTGCTTGAATTCAGGGCCTGAGCACTGTCCCTGGCTTCTTTTTGCTCAAGGCTAGCACTCTACCACTTGAGCAACAGTGTTACTTCTGGCTTTTTCCACATATGTGGTACTGAGGAATCAAACCCAGGGCTTCATGTATACGAGGCAAGCACTCTACCACTAGGCCACATTCCCAGCCCCTCCAGACCTGTTTTTTGTTAGTTAATTGGAAATGGAGTTTTGGAGACTATTTTGTCCAGGTTGGCTTTGAACAGTAATCCTCAGATTTCAGCCTCCTGAGTAGCTAGGGTTACAGGTGGGAGCCAATGAATACCTACTAACTGATTTGTTTTTCAATACAGAATATGGTCACATGGTTTGAAACTCAGAAAGGATAAAAGACAGATAACAGAGAGTCCCCTTTCTCTCCTTTTCTTTCATCAGCCAAATGCCTGTGATCTAAAGGATTCGTGGCTCAATTGACAGAATTTCCATGTGGTCAAGTTTATATATGTAAAGCATACAATTTGCCAGGTGCTGATGGCTCATGTCTGTAATCTTAGCTACTCAGCAGGTTGAGATCTGAGAATTGCTCTTCAAAGTCAGCCCACGCAGGAAAGGCCAGAGATTCTTACCTCTAAATAACCATCAAAAAGCCAGAAGTGGAGCTGCGGCTCGAGTGGTAGAGCACCAGCCTCATTTGAAAAACGCTAAGGGAGAGCCCTAGTATTGGCACACACATACGCAAAATAAATAAAAGATACAATTCCATGTCTTCTAATATGCCTACAGAGAGTTCTGTGATAATCCATAATGTATTTTAAGACCGTGTAAATGGCCTCACTATAATTTATAGTCATCATACTTTGCTCAGTCAATTCCTAAGTGATGAATGTGTAGGTTACTTTGGCTGTCACAAACATCGCTGCAATGAATACCATTTTTCTTTGCTGCAGGAAAAATCCCAGAATTTAGCTACTAAGCCCTCTGTGCTCCAATCCTTTCTGATTACTTTTCTTCGATAATGAAGGAGTGTCACTTTTCCTTGTGGTCAGTTTTTAACATGTGGATTTTCAACCATCTGTTAGGGGGCAATGGCATAGTGTGGTTTGAATTTGCCTCTACCTTGTGCATAAAACCAATATCTTTACATGTATTTCCCTGTCTGTGAACTGCCTGTTCATAGCTTTTGTACAGTTTTCTTTTTTTTTTTTTTTTGGCCAGTCCTGGGGCTTGGACTCAGGGCCTGAGCACTGTCCCTGGCTTCTTTTTGCTCAAGGCTAGCACTCTGCCACTTGAGCCACAGCGCCACTTCTGGCCATTTTCTATATATGTGGTGCTGGGGAATTGAACCCTGGGCCTCATGTATATGAGGCAGGCACTCTTGCCACTAGGCCATATCCCCAGCCCCCTTTGTACAGTTTTCTATTGGGTGGCTGTTGTTTTCTTCTTTCTTCTTTTGGTTGCAAATATTTCCATTTTCCCTGTGTTTGTGGACTTCCAATAAGAAGTTTCCTGTCATCAAGGTTTTTGTTGGTTTGCTTTATTTGTCTCAGGTGTTGTTTTCTTGTGTGGGTTTCTAGGTCTTAGCTAGAAAAATCTTTCAGAAATCCAAGTTTGTATGTAAAGAAAACACATGAAGGGGCTGGGAATATGGCCTAGTAGCAAGAGGGCTTACCTCATATACATGAAGCCCTGGGTTCGATTTGCTAGCACCACATAGAAAACGGCCAGAATTGGCGCTGTGGCTCAAGTGGCAGAGCTTTGAGCAAAAAAGGAAGCCAGGAACAGTGCTCAGGCCCTGAGTTCAAGGCCCAGGACTGGCAAAAAAAACAAAAAAAACAAAAAAACAAAAAAACACCTGAAGACTTTTGGTGGTAGTGGTGGTTGTAGGGCTTTAACTCCCAGCCTTGGTGCTATCTCTGTGCTCTTTTTTGCTCAAGGATAGGGCTCTACCACTTTGAATCATAGCTCCACTTCTGGTTTTTGCATAGTTTATTGGAGGTAAGAGTCTCTCGGGGACTTTGCTGCTCAGGCTGGCTTCTAACCTTGATCCTCAGAAAGCAGCTTCCTGAGTATGGTTACAGGCGTGAGCCACTGGATTTTTTTTCTTCTCACCTTGAAGTCTTTGATTGGGGACTTTATCACTCCAGGCTTCCCTCCTGCTGAGGGTCACAGTTCTTCCCCACCCCACCCCTACCTCTAGGTCTCTCCTGCCTGTGTCTCCTCCCTGCCCTGACTTCATTCTCTCTCTCTCTCTTTTTTTTTTTGCCAGTCCAGGGCTTTGGACTCAGGGCCTGAGCACTGTCCCTGGCTTCCTTTTTGCCCAAGGCTAGCACATTGCCACTTGAGCCACAGCGCCACTTCTGGCCGTTTTCTGTATATGTGGTGCTGGGGAATCGAACCCAGGACTTCATGTTTACGAGGCAAGCACTTTACCACTGGGCCATATTCCCAGCCCCCTCTTTCTTTGTTTCTTTTTTGTTTCTTCCCTTGTTTCTTTCTTTCTCTCTTTCTTTCTTCT
Source organism: Perognathus longimembris pacificus (assembly GCF_023159225.1). Classification (NCBI taxonomy): domain Eukaryota; kingdom Metazoa; phylum Chordata; class Mammalia; order Rodentia; family Heteromyidae; genus Perognathus; species Perognathus longimembris. The sequence continues at coordinate 14,901,795 of NC_063177.1, forward strand.
GTCTTTCTTTTTTGCCAGTCCTGGGCCTTGAACTCTGGGCCTGAGCACTGTCCCTAAGCTTCTTTTGCTCAAGGCTAGCACTCTACCACTTGAGCCACGGAGCCACTTCTGGCTTTATCTGAATAGTTTATTGGAGATAAGAGTCGCTTTGACTTTCCTGCTTGGCCTGGCTTTGAACTGCAATCCTCAAATCTCAGCCTCCTGAGTAGTTAGGATTATAGGCATGAGCCACCAGAGCTGGCCTATTTTGGTTTTAAATAGTAAAATATATATATATATATATATATATATATATATATATATATGTAATCTTAATCACTTTACACACACAATTCAGGGACATAAAGCACATACTCGGTCACTACTGGTTATCCCGAAAACTTTTTCAGTTCTCCAATAGAAGTTTGCTTTTTGTTTTTGTTTTCCATGGTTTGAATGCAGGGCCTCACCATTGTTCCACTTTCTTTTATATGGCTGGCACTCTATCACTTAACCCATGCCTTTAGCCAAACTTTTTGCTGATTAATGGGAGATAGAGTTTTGTAGAGTTTTCTGCTCAGTCTGGCTTCAAACTGTGATCCTCCAGGCATCAGCTTCCTGATTAACAGAAGTTCTGTACTCTCCATTCTCTCAGCCTTTTAACTTCCCTCCCTCCCTCCCTCCCTCCCTCCCTCCCTCCCTCCCTTCCTCCCTCCCTCCCTTCCTCCCTCCCTCCCTCTCTCCCTCTTTCCCTCCTTCCCTCCCTCCTTCCCTCCCTCCCTCTCTTCCTTCCTTTCTTTCTTCCTTCCTTCCTTCCTTCCTTCCTTCCTTCCTTCCTTCCTTCCTTCCTTCCTTCCTTCCCTCCCTCTCTCCTTCCTTTCCTTCTCCCCTCTCTCCTTTCTTTCTTTTTTTCTCTCTCTCTTTTGAGGCAGATTTTGCTCTGTGGTCCAGGCTTATCTCAAACTCACAATCCTCACACCTAGCTTAGTCTACTTTCCATCCCTATGGATTTGCCTATTCTAGTTACTCCTTGTAAGTCGCATCATATGCTGACAGTCCTTCTGAGCCTGGCTTATTTCACAGCGACTCACCTATGTAGGACACATGTCAGTTCTTCATTCATTCATGTTAATACCTGAGTAATATTCCCTCTGTACTCTTGAATGTATTGAACACCTTGTTTATCCATCAGTCTTATGATGAGCTACTGGTTTTTTCTGCCTTGGGCTAGTAGGTTGTGTTGCTGTGTGTGCTGTAAACGATGGTAGGCCTGTTTGTATCACTGCTTACAAATCCCTCTGGGAGAGAGTTGCTGGGTCACACCGTAGTCATGTGTTGAACTTTGGTGTGAGTTGCCCAATCATTTTCCATAGCAGCTGTTTGCACACGTCTTCAGGAGGATGCATGAAGAGTTCACGTTTCTCCATTCCTCTTGTAATTAATGACCCTGTCTTTCCACATGCTTATATTGACCTTTTTTTGGGGGGGGGCAGTCCTGGGCCTTGGACTCAGGGCCTGAGCACTGTCCCTGGCTTCTTCTTGCTCAAGGCTAGCACTCTGCCACCTGAGCCACAGCGCCCCTTCTGGCCGTTTTCCATATATGTGGTGCTGGGGAATCGAACCCAGGGCCTCATGTATACGAGGCAAGCACTCTTGCCACTAGGCCATATCCCCAGCCCCTATTGACCATTTTTGTATATTATATTTTGTGTGTATGGAAGTGTCAAAAAAGTATGTTAGGAAAAAAGTACTGTGTGTGTGTGTGTGTGTGTGTGTGTGTGTGTGTGTGTGTGTGTGTGTGTGTGTATGCTGTGTCTGGAACTCAGGGCCTGGACATTGTCCCTGAGCTTTTTCACTTAAGGCTTTGCTCTGCTACTTGAGCCATAGCTCTACTTCTGGCTTTTATTGGCAGTTAATTGGAGATAAGAGTCTCATGGACGTTCCCACCTGGGTTGGCTTTGAACTGAAAACCTCAGATTCCAGAGTAGCTAGAATTACATGTGTGAGCCACCAATACCTGGCTGAATGTATTTTAAATATATTGAAAGTGGGTCATCTCTAGGGTGAGAATCACACTGGCCAGGACCAGCCCACAGGGCAGAGTCACAGTGTCAGGAGTGGGGAGGTTTACTGAATTATATCTGACCTCTAAAACATGGCTTTATTTGCCTGGGCAGATAAGTTAAAGAACAAATGGTTTGAACCCACTTTAGGCTGGACTGAATCCTATCACTGATTCTTAGGTGGGTGGAGTATCAAAAACCCCAGCTTGTGACAGTTCCTGACCTTCCCAAGCCATATTGGCTGGGTGGAAAGTTTAATTACAATGCTGTCTCTCAGAAACCTTGTGATCTCTCTTCCACCATTAATTAAGTAGTGGTCCTGGGGCTTGAACTCAAGTCCTGGACACGGTCCCTGAGCTCTTTTGCTCAAGGTTAGCGCTCTACCACTTGAGCCACAGCACCATTTCTGGCTTTGTTTTTGGAAGTTAATTGGAGATAAGAATCTCACATGTGGGCTGGGGATGTGGCCTAGTGGTAGAGTGCTTGCCTTGCATACATAGAGCCATGGGTTCGACTCCTCAGCACCACATATACAGAAAAAACCAGAAGTGGTGCTGTGGCTTAAGTGGTAGAGTGCTAGCCTCAAGCAAAAAGAAGCCAGGGATAGTGCTCAAGCCCTGAGTTCAAGCCTCAGTTCAAGCAAAACAAACAAACAAACAAAAAGAAGCTCACATGTACTTTCCTGCCTGGGCTGGCTTTGAACCACGATCCTTAGATCTCAGCCTCCTGAGTAGCTAGGATTACAGGAATGAGCCATCAGCACGTGGCTTTTATTATTTATTTGATTGTTGTATTTGAACTCCAAGCTTAGGCTCTGCCCCCTAGCTTTTCTTTCATTCAAGGCTAACACTCTACTTCCATTTCTGGCCTTTTAGAGGTTTATTGGAGATAAGAGTCTCATGGACTTTCCTGCCTGGGTTGTCTTTGAACCACGACTCAGATCTCAGTCTCCTGAGTAGCTAGGTTTACAGCTAAATTATAGTTGTTAACATCAGAGCCAGTCTCCCCAAAGAAGTAGAGCTTAAACAGTGATCCCAACGATGAGAAAGGATGAATCAGCTGAAGGGGTTGGGCTGGGGAAATAGCATGTGTAAAGATCCTGTGGTTAGAAGAAGCCTAACACAGAAGGTAGATGAAGAAGCAGGGCTAAGCAAGGTGCAGCTGGTGTGAGAAAGAGAGGAAACTTTACAACAACCATTTCACAGAAGGAGAAAGTGAGGCTGGGTGGGGAGGATCCTCTGCCTTGCTCAGTAAACACAGCCAGCTGGGTCAGAGAATGACTCTGGGAATGGGGGGTGGAGCAATTCCTGGGTTCCAGTCTGCTGCCTGATTCCCTCACCTGCCCACCTCTCAGCTCTGCAGGGCCCAAGACTGGGGGCGGCTATGGGATCCTGTCCAGAAGAGCAGTATTGGAATCCCTTGCGGCATCGCTGCATCTCCTGCAAGCTGAATTGCGACCATGAGAGCGTGAGCACCTGTGTGGCCTTCTGCAGTAAGTTCTGGGCCTGAGCCATGCAGACAGGGGCCCATCCCTCACCTCACTTCCCCCCAGAATCCCCTCTGGCCCCACTGCAGTGAAGTTGGGGATGGGGAGAACACCTACAATGCTTCTGTGTCCTTCAGCTCTGCTCTAGCCACACTGATTCATTTGGCTTCGTGAACATGCCACATTCTCTCTTGCCTCAAGCCCTTTCCATATGCTGTTCCTTTGCCTGCAATATATTTTCCTCATTCATCTTCCCTCAGCTTCCCCCTACCTAACCCTTGAGTCTCAGCCCTCTACCTAGCAGGAGTTAGGCCCTCCTTTGTATGCAATTAGTTTCTTTTGAAACTTTTTATTATAGAAATGATCAAACATGGCTGGGAATATGGCCTAGTGGCAAGAGCCTCATATACATGAAGCCCTGGGTTCAATTCCCCAGCACCACATATATAGAAAATGGCCAGAAGTGGCGCTGTGGCTCAAGTGGCAGAGTGCTAGCCTTGAGCAAAAGGAAGCCAGGGACAGTACTCAGGCCCTGAGTTCAAGGCCCAGGACTGGCCACAAAAAAAAAAAAAAAAAGATCAAACATACACAAACATGGAGCTAGGATGGCATGATAAATCTGTGCCCATCATTAGCTTAAAAAAAAATCCTTACAACTCTGCCTTTTTATTTTGTTTGTTTTTGCCAGTTTTGAGCCTTGAACTCAGGGCCTAACCACTGTCCCTGGCTTCTTTTTGCTCAAGGCTAGCACTCTACCACTTGAACCACAGCGCCACCTCTGGTTTTTTCTATATATGTGGTGCTGAGGAATTGAACCCAGGGCTTCATATATATGAGGCAGGCACTCTACCAGTAGGCCATATTTCCAGCCCTCTGCCTTTTTATTTTCCAACTATCTTTTTTGGCCAGTCCCAGGGCTTGAACTTGGGGCCTGGGCACTGTCCCTGAGCTGTTTTTGCTTAAGGCTAGCACTCTACCACATGAGCTACAGTGCCACTTCTGGCCTTTTCTGTTTATGTGGTACTGAGTAATTGAACCAGAGCTTCATGCCTGCTAGGCAAGCACTTTACCACTAAGCCACGTTCCCAGCCCCCAACTTTGTTTTGTTTTGTTTTTGTCTTGTTTTTGCTTGTGTATTTTAAAGCAAATTTAACTGTGTGGAAAAAGCCAGAAGTGGCACTGTAGCTCACGTGATAGAACACTAACCATGAGTAAAAGAAATTCAGGGACAGTGCCCAGCCTTTAAGTTCAATCCTCATGATTGACAAAAAAAAAAAAAAGACTCAATAGGCCAAAGAAGAAATAATAATGAAAAGTAAAAAACAGATGGCAGCTGGTTGTCAGTGGCTCACGCCTGCAATCCTTACTACTGAGGAGGCTGAGATCTGAGCGGTTTGAAGCCAGCCCTGGCAGAAAAGTCCTAGGATCTCCAATTAACCACTCAAAAATAAGAAGTAGTGCTGTGGCTCAGAATGATAGAGCACTGGCCTTGAGCAAAAAGCATTCAGGAACAGTGCCCAGGCTCCGAGTTCATGCCTTACAACTGACAAAAATTAAAAAAAACCACAAAAAAGTTGATATAAAATAATATTTCTTGGGGCTGGGAATATGGCCTAGTGGTAAAGTGCTCACCTCGTATACCTGAAGCCCTGGGTTCGATTCCTCAGCACCACATATATAGAAAAAAGCCGGAAGTGGTGATGTGGCTCAAGTAGTAGAGTGCTAGCCTTGAGCAAAAAGAAGCAGGGACAGTGCTCAGGCCCTGAGTCCAAGCCCCAGGACTGGCAACGAAAACAAAACAAACAAATAAAATAATATTTCTTGAAATGAACTCTGGGAAATGGAAACAAGGTTTTGGGTTTTTTTTTCCTTTACTGATCTTTTTTTTTGTTTTTATTTCCTTTTGTCTTGTTTGTTCATTTATCTGTCTTTGGGAGGGTAAGGAGGGGGTACAGAATTGGCAGGACATGGGGTGAACAAATGCAGCAGTGATACTTACTAGGCACTATGTGGAAAATGAACTATACAACTTGTGGGTGAAAGGGGGAGGTGGGGGGAAACTGGGAGAGAGCAAGGGAAGAGGTGACATTGTTCAAAAAGAAATGTACTCTTTACCTGACTTACATAACTGTAACTGCTCTGTACATAATCTTTACAATAACAACACATTTTAAAAAATAGATATAGCACAGCTACAATAGTACTTAGAAGACAATGCATAGCCTTCAATTTGTAGGTGGTAAAAAGACCTGGATTGTTCTGGAATTGCTTTTTGAGAATTAGACTGTCTTTTCACTTTGAGGTACTTTGAGACCAGACCCAGAGTTTCTGCAGGACCCTTTTTCATCCCTCATTCCTGTCTCCCAGAGTCTCTCAGGTGTCCCAAGGAGCCGGGCAAGTACTACTACGACCAACTCCTGAGAAAGTGCGTCAGCTGCATCACGACCTGTGGACAGCACCCCAAGCAATGTGCACATTTCTGTGAGAACAAGCTCAGAAGCCGAGCAAACCTCCCTGCAGAGCTTAGGAGACAGCAGACTGGAGAGGTGGACGCCACGTCAGACAGTGCAGGAAGGTACCAAGTATCGGAGCACAGAGTCTCAGAAGCAGGCACAGGTAAGTCACCCAAGGTTAGCTTCAGTTTGGGGGCTTGATCTCAGGGCCTGGACACTATCCTTTGGCTTTTCAGTTCAAGGCTGATGCTCTACCCTTGAGCTCAGCTCCACTTCTTTTTTTTCCCCCAGTTAATTGGAGGAAGAGTCTCACAGATTTTTCTGCCTGGGCTGTCTCACAAGCATGTAAGGCACTTATTGTGCCACAGCCTGCATGACAAATAGAAAATGACATCTATTTTGTAGTTTTAATTCGAATTTATCTTCTTAGTCCAGGAGTTTTGGAAAGCATGACTTGTGGAAATGGGTGCAGGTCAGTGTAGCTCAAGACTTGAGTCCCTGGCTTTGCATGCCTGAGGAAAAGCCAGCCCAAAGTCAAAGCCCTCCCCTTAGCATTTCTCCTTAACCTTTGCTCTTCCCGTGTCTGGGAACAGGCAGCCCAAGGCCCTGGGGAGGATGGACATATGAGCCAGACTCCATGCTCACAGGTGATAGGGACCGCTGGTCAAGTCCATTCTGGATGCCAGGCACTATCCGTAGAGAATCTTTCTTAATCCTCCTGCAATGGCAGGTTTATTTACACCCCTGAGCTCTCCCACCTACATCCCTTGTTCTCTCTCTGGCCCTGCATTCAAAGTATAAGCTCACTCAGGAAGACTTCTCCTCCTTGGAGGAACCCTGGGTTCAGAAGTGAAGGAGAGAACATCCATCCATCCATCATCCATCTATCCACCCATCCATCATCCATCCATCATCCATCCATCCACTCATCCACCCAACCATCAGCCAGCCAGCCATCTTCTATCATCTATCCATTCATCCATCTATCCAGCCAGCCAGCCAGCAGCATCCATCCATCTATGTCTAGGACAGTTCTAGTTTCCCACCCTAGCATGTGGAAGGCAGAGAAAGCCAGCTTGAGATGGTCTCAAGGTCTTGGAGGAAGTTGCTATTAGTAATGTTGCCATCAGTCAATGTCCTTCAGGACCCAGAAACATTCAGCCAGTCTTGGGTCAAGAAAATTTGAAGAAGAAAAAAAATTAGGGCTGGGAATGTGGCTTAGTGGTACAGTACTTGCCTCATATACATGAAGCCCCTGGGTTCGATTCCCCAGCACCACATATATAGAAAATGGCCAGAAGTGGCGCTGTGGCTCAAGTGGCAGAGTGCTAGCCTTGAGCAAAAGGAAGCCAGGGACAGTGCTCAGGCCCTGAGTCCAAGGCCCAGGACTGGAAAAAAAAAAAAAAAAAAAAAGACCATGGTAAGGGCTTGGGGGTCCCTGGAGGTGGGGCGGGCGCAATGGCTACTAGTCTAAGGAGAGGAACTTGGAGACTGGGTACCCCTCCTAACCCGTCTTCTCGTGCAGAGCCTCTTGGCCCCAAGGGGAGCACGGAGCAGCTAGCCCTGGTGTACAGCACCCTAGGGCTCTGCCTCTGCGCGGCCCTCTGCTGCTTCCTGGTGGCCGTGGTTGCCTGCGTCCTCAAGAGGAAGGGGGAGCCACTCTCCAGCCGGCGCCCCGCGGGGCCCCGCAATCCCAAACCCAAGTATGCCCACGGTGAGTGCTGGAAGCCGAGTCATCTTCTTCCCTACTCAGTGACAAGGGTGACAAGCGAGGGCCATTGCCCCCACCTCTCATCACCGTGTCTAATCATCAGCCTTGGCGGGAGAGCCTGGGGCATGTGGACACCCGGTAAAATCAGGTTAAAGAGACAGAGTGGATGTGGGTGGCGGCTTGGGCTCCCAGGGGTCACCTTGGGTCCGATGGGTAGTTTCGGGCCGGGCGGGTGGGATGGCTGGGGATCGTGGGTCAGTGGGACCTCTGTGGGCTCCAGCTCCGGTGGAAGCGGCGACCCTGGGGTCCTCTCCCCCGCCCCCCACCCCCGCCCACGGCCTCCCTTGTCCCCGCAGACCCAGCGATGGAGGCCGGTGGAGCCCCGGGCGCGATTCTGGGACCCGTGGAGACATGCAGTTTGTGCTTCCCCGAGCGTAGGGCGCCCACGCAGGAGAGCGCGGGCACTGGCAGGTTGGCGCCGGCTGTGGGCACCGCCGCCCCGCCTTGCGCGCACGCCCCTGACAGCGGCAGCGGCCAGGAGATGCGCGCGCCCACCCAGGACGGGTGCCCGGGCGCGTGCTGGTGACAGCGCAGCCGGACAGACGCGCGTGGTCGGGACAAGACCCTGGAGACTGGAAAAGAGACGGAGGGATAGAAGAAGACGACGGAGAGGCCGGACGAGGAGGGGAGAGTGTTAGGGGAGGAGTGTCAGAGGGGACGAAGACAAGGAAGGGGCCCAGGGCAGGCCCATGGAGAGCGCTCTAGCCAGCTCACCATCGCCTAAACACGTGTAATAAAGGCACCTGTGTTCACCGGTCCCAAAGCCCAGAGTCCCTTCTCCTGCACAGGAAACCACCCGGCTGCTGCGGGGCGTCCTGCCTTGCAAACCATGTCCCCAGAGAGCTTTGGGCCTGGGTTTGGGCTCCAGAAGTGGGGTGCATGCTAGAGCTTTGCTTCTCCTTATTTAAGAGGGACAAAGAAAATGGAAAGGCTGAAAGGTGCATGGGGTGGGGCTGGGGCAGAAACAGGGGAGGTAAAGGCTGGAGTTGTCCCATCTCCTCCTCTGTAACAAAATGTCCTCCAGTGGGTCCTTGTGAAGGGCATGGCATAGGCGTGTCCTCAGCGGGGAGTAGGAGGCTGGAGCCAAGGCAGCAGGTGTCTGCAAGAACGGCAGCTGTTCCCCAGAGCTCAGCCTCAAGGAGAGTAGTTGCATCTGGATCCATTTTTAGTAGCATTTGATCCTTAATGTACATAACCTTTTTTTTTTTTTTTTTTTTGGTGCCAGTCCTGGGGCTTGAACTCAGAGCCCGGGTGCTATCTTGAGCTTTTGCTCAAGGCTAGAGCTCTACCACTTGAGCCACGGCTCCATTTCCAGATTTGGGGGGAGGTTATTGGAGATAAAGAGTACCACAGGCTGCCATTCCCAGGAGCATGGAGCAGGTGGCTCTAACAGAAGTTACTGCCCAAAGTTGGTGGCTACAAATCTGAGAGGTGTCACTGAATTGGCTCCTTCCCAGGCTGTGCAGTCAGCATCTGCATTGCACTTGGCCTCTCCTGGGGCTGCTGGTCTGCTGGTGGCCATTCCCTGTGCTTCATCCTGTCTTCACTCAAGCCATGTCTCTATATCCAAATTTGTTCTTCCTCCTCCTTTTCCTCTCCCCTCTCCCCCTCCCCCCTCCCCTTTTTTGTTAGTCTTGGGGCTTGAACTCTGCTGTTAGGTGCTGTCCCTGAGCTCTTCAGCTCAAGGCTAGTGCTCTACCACTTGAGCTACAGTACCACTTCTGGTTTTCTGGTGGTTAATTGGAGATGAGTCTTATAGACTTTCCTGCCTGGACTGGCACTGAACCATGATCCTCAGATCTCAGCCTTCTGAGCAGCTAGGATTACAGGCATGAGGCATGGACCTCAGCTTCCTTTTATGTATGTATGTATGTATGTATGTATGTATGTATGTATGTATGTATTTAGCCAGTCCTGGGGCCTGAACTCTGGGGCCTGGGCACTGTCCCTGAGTTTCTTTTTGCTAGCACTTAATCATTTGAGCCAAAGCAGCGGCACTTCCAACCTTTTCTGGTTATGTGGTACTGCTAGGCAAGCACTCTACGACTAAGCCACATTCCTGGCCCTGAAATTTACCCTCTTTTAAAGATAAAGGTCCTAAGCTGGCACCAGTGGCTCACACCTGTAATCCTAGCTATGCAGGAGGTTGAGATCTGAGGACTATAGTTCAAAGCCAGACAGAAAGGAAAGTCTGTGAGACTCTTATCTCCAATTAACCTCTCAAAAACCGGAGGTGACACTGTGGCTCAAGTGGTAGAGAGCTAGTCTTAGGCACAAAGAGGCTCAAGGACAGCACCCAGGTCCTGAGTTCAAGCCACTCAACTGACCAAAAAAAAAAAAAAAGATAAATGTCCTTTGCCAGCAAAAGAATTACTGTAAGTTTGCTGCCAGTGTTATCCATGTTGTGTTGGTTCTAGCTTCAGAATCTCTATCCTAAAGTGAACAGGGTTGGCTGTCCTTTTACTTAGGCGCTTCTGCCTTTTGTTTTAAGGAGAGCCTGGCAAGCTCTGTGCATTTCCTGCCTGTCAGGCCCCTCCCAGACTGTGCCTGACATTTCTGTTATTTTGTTTGTGCATGCATGTATGCATCTGTGGAGGAGCCTGCTGTGGATGTGACATGGCTATGTCTGGGATGTGGCTATGTGTCCTAAGGTTCATGTGTTACAATCTAATCCCTACTGGAAAGTATGAGGAGAACTTGAGGGGCTGTGGTGTTTACATGTGTTTACAGGAGGGGCCTCTGGGAGGTGGTCAGGGATGGATAAGGCTCTCAGGGTGGAGCCCCAGGACTGAATCCTGCTGGCTATGAAAGAGGGAGAGGGACCAAAAGATACACACTCGCCGTCTCTCACCATGAGATGCCCTGTGCTGCCTTGGGACTCTGCCAGCAAAGAGATCACCACCAGATACGAGCCCTGGAACCTCTAGAGCTGAGATTAACAAACCAGCTTTCTTACCTGGTCTGAGGTTTTGTGCTACTAGCAACAGAAAATGGACTCAAGTGCCTTGTCTGCAGCTCCCAGGAATTCTACACTATCATGCTGAGTGCACTTAATCCAGGCTAGGAGAGTTAAGTCGCTTGCCCCAAAGGTACCCATAACCAAGACTAGAGCTCAGGCAGTCCGGCTCTGTTCGGGGCTCTAACACTGGACCACACTGCAGAGGAGGCTAAAATTGTAATGTATTAGAGACTGGAAATATCCATTTGAACATTTGGTGACTGATACAGATGACAGAGCAAGAGAAAACACAGGAGTGTGGATGGCATGGGCAGCAGGGCAAATTCTGGCTGACAGCCAGGCAGCCTCACCCATGGGGGCCTAGTGAGCCTCGATAGATGAGAGATAGAGGTGACACAATGTCCTTCCTGCAGGCTGCTGGCACCCTGCTCCGGTCAACCATGTACTGATCTTCCAGGTCACCCCTCTGGTGCTAGTTCTCCATCTTTGAGCAGGGAGCATCTTATGTGGAGTGTCTACTGGACAGCACCATACACTTGGGTACTGAGGCCTCTGTTCCCAGTTGTGGTACTGGGAGGCCTTCTCTGACCACAGCAACCCAGGCCCTCCCGAGCTGCTTTCTACATAGCACTTATACCATCTGGCCTCTAGGGGCGCAAGACCCCAGCTTTGCTCATTCCTTGGGGTAAATGAATCCAGGGCTCAAGATCATATGATTTCTAGTTTTTCAGAACTCACTTTAGAATATTCTACCTCTGTCCTCTCTTCTGTGATTAGAATATGTACCCCCAAAGTTCATGTGCTGGGAATTTGGTATAGAGGGGAATGGCCTGGCAGGGGCAGGGTCAGCAGGACTCAAGTTAACCCATCCATGGACTCATGGGTTAATGTCAGCACAAGTGGCTTCATAAAAACAGTCAAATCAGCACCGGTGGCTCACACTCATAATCCTAGCTACTCAGGAGGATGAGATCTGAGGATGAAGGTTCAAAGCCAGCCTGGGCAGGAAAGTCCATGAAACTTTTTTTTTTTGCCAGTCCTGGGCCTTGGACTCAGGGCCTGAGCACTGTCCCTGGCCTCTTCCCGCTCAAGGCCTGCACTCTGCCACCTGAGCCACAGCGCCCCTTCTGGCCGTTTTCCATATATGTGGTGCTGGGGAATCGAACCGAGAGCTTCATGTGTAGGAGGTAAGCACTCTTGCCACTAGGCCATATTCCCAGCCCATCCATGAAACTCTTATATCCAGTTAAACTCCAGAAAACTGGTAGTACTGTGGCTCAAGTGATAGAGCATTAGCCTTGAGGTGAAGAGCTCAGGGACAGCACCCAGGCCAAGAGTTCAAGCCCCATGACAAAACAAAAACAAAAAGACCCAATTGTCAGCTCAGCATTGGTGGGTCACATTTGTAATTCTTGCTACTCAGCTGAGATCTGAGGATTAGGGTTTGAAGCCAGCCTGGGCAGGAAAGCCTATGAGACTACCCAATTAACTACCAAAAAAGCCATAAGTGGAGATGCGGATTAAGTAGTAGAACCCTAGTCTTGAGCATAAAGGTTCAGGGGCAGAACCCAGGCCCCTAGTTCAAACCCTAGGACTGGCACAAAAATCAACAAACAACCCCCCTCCCAAAACTGGTATGTATGCCTACTCTGTCTTAGCCATAGAGGTAGATAGCCTCTACCATGTTGTGACCTGAAAAGCCCCTTACCAACTACTAGTGCTATGCTCTGTATATGCAGCCTCCAGAACTATTTGTTAGGAATCAGGTATTCAGTTATATTGACTAAGACACTCTTCTAGCCACTGGCATTTTAATCTTCCAGAAGCTTGTCAGCCTGAGTAACACATTAACCCATGAGTCCATGGATGGATTAACCATTCTCAGGGCAGAGTCCTGCCAGGCCAACTGGGGTGGACACCAGCAAATTGCTCATCACCCACTGTCATCTGGCTGAATCCAAGGAGGCAGGGACATTCCCACCAGGGAGTCCTCCAAACTGACCCCAGACTGAGCAGGCTGGGATTCCAAAGACAGCGGCACTAAGCACAGGTTGACCTCCCCAGGCTCAGCTATGGGATTTACAAATGGCTGTAGCACATCCTCCAAAAAGCAGCAACAGGGTGTGATTACACAAAAGGTATCTGGCTCAGGACCAGGGTGTTTCCTTTAGTGCCTCTGTGGCTATGTTGCCAAAAGACTTTCAGGCCCCAGTCTGGACTCAAGCCTAGGGAGGAAAAACCCTGTCCATTTGTCCAAGACAACCCTGCTACTTCATCTGAACAGTTCTCTGGAAGCTGGCCAGAGGAGTCAGGTATGTTTCAGTCAGGACACAGAGGGAAAGAGGCAGAGTAGATGGAATCCCACGAGTTGGTGAAGGTCTTGAAGGTCAGTGATGAAGACCCATCCTCTGGGGAGTAGACTTGGAGCAAGTCTATCTGGCTGCCCACATCTTTGATGGCAGGGCTGGGACACTGACCCACATCCACACACAAGGAGCTACTACCTGACAGATGTGTTAACATGGGTAGAGATAGATGTCTGTACCAGTTCCCTTTGTGCCCCCCCCACCCCCGCCACCTCCCACACAGAATCCCTACAGGTCACTCACATTCAGGTAGGCACAAAGCCATGACCTGTGGGTGTGGCCAGCTTCTTTCCTCAGCCCCTGTACTTGCTCAGTGGGCCCATGAACAAAGTGGCCATTCACTAGGAATGAAGACTGAACAAGTTTCATTTCAAATTCCTGCCCCTTACCAAAGCCCTTCTGGGTGCTAACAAATGCCCACTAGGCTAGATGCTGGTGGTTCACACCTGCAATCCTACTCAGAAGGCTGAGATCTGAGGATCACGATTCAAAGCCAGTCTAGGCAGGAAGGTCTGTGAGGCTCTTATCTCCAATTTGAACGGTGCCTCAAGTGGTAGAGTGCTAACCTTGAACTGAAGAGTTCAAGGACAGCATCCAGGCCCTGAGTTCCAGCCCCAACAACAATGTCCACTAGACCCATAGGTGGACATCACTTCCCAGAAGCACTAGTCTGCCCTCTACCAGCAGAATGACTGTGCAGGGACCTATTCTATAAGAGGAAATGGATTGCTTTTATTTGGAGAAAGCCACATCTGGGCATGGATCTGCTTGCTCCGCTGGCCAGTATCAGCATCCCATCAACACTGCACTCCCCATACACAGCTGAAAATGAGCAAGCAGGACCAAGGCCCTGGGGAACTGTTCTTGCCACATCACTGAGCAGTGGCAGGGCTTACAGAAAACTTACAGCCTAGGCATTTACACCTGCTGCTCTCACCCCTCAGGAGTTTGCTACTGACGTATGACCCAATCCTGCTCTGCAAATTCCCGCGCTTGAAGTTCCCCAGGCAACTTGTGCACAGTGAAGCCCAAAAGCCCAAATCCTCAATGTTAAACAGCACTGGACCCCTCAAGTGAAGCGCAAAGTGGAGTCGGCATGGCCCACAGCTTCTCCCTTTGGTTCTGTTAGCAATGAGAACTGGCCAACTTCAGAATAAAATGTAGCTTTATTATGACATAGGAAAGACTACAAGCTATCAAGGAGAGTCAAATAGTCCCTCAAAATGACAGGGAAAGGCAGATGTAAACATCTCAGTAATAAAATTTCCAACCACAGCACAATCATTGGAATTTTTTCTTACAACTTTTGTTTTCAGAGTTATATTAAACCAAACAATCACTTGAATTGTCAAAAGAATAGCGATTTTACACATGGAAGAGCATACAAACCAAGCCAAGATACAAGAGCACTCAGGTATACATGGTGCAGATAAAAGGAGCTCCAGTGCCCATCCCAGTGCCTGGCAGGACCCAGGCCCCCAGCACAAGGCCAATGCCCAGACCAAGGAGAGTACAACAGAGGAGTTGGGCTGCTCTGTCCTCTGGCCACCCATGCTTACTGTACTTTACCTTGCTCAGGACCCACCTGAAGACATCAAATCCATGTGTCTACTGTGACGTTCTGACATGAGAGCCCACACCCCTGAAACAGATTCTTTTCAATATTCTGGTACAAATGTGTATTTTTTTGGATGGAGGGGTGTTTAACTCAAAGAGAACCTCTGTAGCAAGATGAGGTTTGACATCTGAACCTATATAGGGTCATTCCCAAAAAACCATTTTCCTGACTTAACAGCCAGATGGGGAGTTAAAGAAGATTCCCAAAGCTACCATGTGACAATATTGTTCCTCACAAGGGAAAGCCAACATGGAATGCAATGCTGAGGTCCCTGGCAGAGAACAAGGCAAAGCAGGTGCACGGCACCCTTGGAGTTGTGGCATTGCCACAGCAAACGTGGAGCCAAGTGCTTAGAGCACCAAAGCCACAATGAAGGAAGGGAATTAATTTGGATATGAGTTTAAAATAACACCTACTGGAGACAAATTTCTCCCTCTCCCTACTTTTAATGTTGTCAGAATGGCTGGCACCTCTGAACACAAGCAGAGATGGGAAGGGCAGGAACAGGGAGCATGCCGGTTGGCACATCCACCTGTATCCTTGTCTGCTCCCAGACCAGATGCCTGCAGGCCACCCAGGCTAGCCTCCTTTCTGATAGATTTGTTCCCAAATAAAAGAACATCTCAGCTAGGGGTGTGGCTCAAAGAGAGAGCGCCTGTTTAGCAAGCACAAGGCCCCAAAGTTCTCTTCCAGAAGATTTTCACTCTGGCACAAACACACAGAGAGCACATTAAGCCATACCTGAAAATCTGGGCCCACTCATATTTTTCCAATAATGCTCACTTCAAAACATGTTTTAGCTTTGTTCTTTAAATTCAGAAATGCATCAGATAATGAACCAGGCTAATGTTTAAAACAGTACTACAGAAGGCTTTTGCCATCTGACAGCCCTACAGCATGACCATTGTTCCCAATGTTCTGGTGTTTCCTACACCAATTGAGCTACTGAGCTCCTGCCATTACTACCCCACCACAACGTAACTAGCTATTAAGCTAGGTCAGTTTTTGTGTGGCCTGCCTGCTTTTGTGTAGGCTATCAGCTAAGAAAATTCATCTCATTTTCAGTTTTTTTTAATCAAAATCTCTTGACACATGAAAATTATGCATAATTCAAACTCTAAAGTCCATGGAGATCTTTAATATATATATATATATATAATATATGTATTTTTTGTCAGTCATGGGTCTTGAACTCAGGGCCTGGGCACTGTCCGAGTTCTTGTGCTCAATGCTAGCACTCTACCACTTTGAGCCATGTCACCACTTCCAGTTTTCTTGTGGTTAATTGGAGATAAGAGTCTCATGGACTTTTCTGCCTGGTCTGGCTTTGAGGCATGATCCTTAGATCTCAGCCTCCTGAATAACTAGGATTATAATAATCCTAGTTAGCGTGAGCTACCAGCGCCCAGCTATGAAGAAGTATTGGGGTACAGCCACTGTTCAGTGTTATCTATGGCAGAGACCACACAGCCCATAAAGCCTAAAACACTATCTGGCTCTTAGGAGAAATGCTTGCCAAACCTTCAATAGCTGTAATAGCTGGTTCTTGTCTTCCCAGGACAAAGACACTGCAGCACACTACAGACAGGGTTGCCAGGACCAGCACAGCTGAAGGTCATAGTTCACAAAACCAGATTAAAACAATGCTTCTGCCCCTAAATGCTCAGGTAATAATTTCTGAGAAACGGACAATATAAGTCTGTGTTTGATAGAAAGAAACATGCAAGATATATTACAAATAATTTTTCCTGGACCAGTTCTGTCAATGAGCTCATTTTGTTCTGGCTGCAACTCAAATCAGCAATGGTATAGTGAGGCACATGATCAAGGTGACGCAACATAGTCCCCACTGGGGTCCACTCAGTTCCAAATCCCACCACAGCAACTGAGCAGCCCAGGACACGGAATGGATCCAAAGACCAGGAAGGAAAATGGAAGGAAGAAACCACTGGAGAACACTCCATTTACTCCAAAGACTAAGGTAACCAGAGGCCTTCCTGAGCTCCAGCCTGGTTCTCTTCTTGCTGCCTGCTGTTAAACCCAGGAAGCAGGGCAGAGGGAGGGAGCAACAAAACGGCACCAATTAAAAAGCAAGACACGCTCAGAATGAAGGAAGAACGATCTAGATTTCAGTATAAACTCGGTAATCATCCACTTTGCTACTATTACATGTATGAAATTCACCATTGTGGAAAAAAAAGAAAAGGAGAGATAAGAAAATGCCTATTTCTAGAAAACAGAGAACATCTGTGCTGATGTTTCCACATGCAGGTAATGCTATGTCATCTGCCAAACACACGTGCTTTGAGCCCCTCTGTGGCCTCAGATCCTTGGGCTCTAGGGCTACTTTACAGTTGCAGATAAATGGAGGCTTGGAGTCCACACTCCATGCATTAAGTACCACACCCCACTGAGAGAGAAGAAAGCGCTCACGGCTCCTGACCTTACACACCCATTGTGTCTACTTTACAGCTTTAATGGACCCAAAATTTCCAAATGGCAGGAGCCTTTTCAAACCGCATGCATGGGACTACCAAATGAAGCACCAGGCAGGGGCTGCTCTGCACTGAGGATACCGTCCCCATCTCCCACACGCTTCGGAGACAGGAGACACTGCCACAGAGCCCCAAAGCTCCTTTCCCACCCAGGACACAGGACAGTTCTGCTCCACAGTGTGTCCACCCTGACACCATAACTCCTATGTGCAGAGGAGCCCTGAATGTGGCATGTCTGAACAGGAGGGGTGTCAGGGTGTCATGTGGTCAGGGGAACAGGGGATCATCTTGGGAGACTTGTCAACTCGTCGCCCTCCGTTTTCTGACAAGTGGAGGAGACTACTCGTATTCCAGGAACTGTTTATGGTAGAACAGCAGGTACCTGAGGAGGCAGAGGGGGAAGCAGGTTTTAATTCTGATGTCTAAAATGTTAAAATCAAAGCAGTCAGTGCTAGATGAGAATGCATGCACAGCCCACAGCTCATCTGACTTCTCATAGTCCCTGAAGAGTCCCATCTGGCTGGGAGACACTGTCTGGGAGACACTGTCTTATCTCCATCACCACAGCATGACCTCCCACTAAGCCACTTGCCAGACCTCTTATGCACTCTCTGCCATCACCTGTCCTGTCATGACAGCTACTGTCTCATGTGGGGCCTACCCTTCCTCACTGCCCACTGTTACAAACTCTCCTCTGAAATGTTGCCAGGGGCTTCCGATGCTCAGAGCACCATGGTGACATCCTTCAAGTGCCTAGATGGCTGGTTTCCCTAGTCTCCTGAGGATCCTGCTGACTAAGGGGATGATGAGAAGGCTCCCTTGGTCGTCATGAACAAAATAACCAACGTGCCCAGTACAAGGTCAAGACAATGGGGCATCAGCTATTCCCTGAGCTAAAGGGGCACTACAGAGCCTCTGGTTAGGAACATTCTCTCCATGACCTCACAGGAACATCCTACTCCAGAAGAGCCCTAGTCACTTCATCAGATAAAGGTGAATGCCCTGAGGTGTGACAAGATTAGTCTGACTTTGGTCAGATGTGAGGGGGTGGGGCTGCCACTGCAGGGACCCTCCAGCCCCACACAATGGACATACCCCTCACTGTCCAGCACATCCTTGATGCTGGCCTTGGTGATGATGGCGTCGTCACATTTGAACCATTGGTCTTTGTGCTGTCGGATGAAGCTGGTATAGTGGCCACTCTCCAAGGTCCCTTGATGGTTAACTACAGCAAACAAGGAATACCTGGTACAGAGTGAGGAAACAATGGCTGCTGATGGTGTGTGGGAAACCATACAGTACAGTAGGTAACCCACAAACTATCAGAGTGGGGAGAGCCAGTTCTGCCTTGCTCAGGTCAGCTAATTCCTGGAACTGTACTTAGTGGACAGAGTGTCAGCAGCTGTCCACCTTCCTTTGATACCAATGGCAAGAGTGATCAACAGCAGGCCCAACAGTAACAGGAGGAACAGGCTTGTCAGGGTGGCCAAAAGGTTGTACTTCCAGGCAGAACCTTGATCACCACAAAGGTCCCAAGAGGGCAGGGATTGGGAGAAAGCTTTCAGAGGGAGAAGCATCCTTTCCCAATACTACGATCACATGGATCCCTGGTCCTTGTACCCCAAAGTAGGCAGACTTCCCCCACAAGTCCAGGAAGCCTGTTCATTCCCAGAAGCCCCCAAGCACCACGTACTTGTTGTCATTGTTGAGACTGTCTGTGGGCTGCTGGTACTGCCCATTCATCCTGCTCTCTTTGCTGTAACAAAACACAGTAAAACTCAGTATGGTTGAAAGTCACTCATCGGAAACTCAAGGCTCTAACGATAGTGAGTGTTCACTGAGGACCTGTAGTGGGGGCTACGAGAGAGTGGAGCTGACATGCTTCCCAGCTCTAACAACTACATTCTGGGCAGAAGCTGCCCATGCTGTGAGGATACAGGTTTAGGCTGTAAGGCAAACCATGTAACAACACAGTGGCCCCCTGGCATTTCTATTAAGGGTCTACTCCTAAGTGGGACCAAGGGCCATTTGCTGCCCCAGGAGCTTGCAAGCAGGCTGTGTGAAAGGAGTTTTGGTTGTCCTGACTCCTAAGGCAGAGTGTAAGTTAAATCCATTTGACAACCTAGACAGTTCCCACTAGACAGTTCCCAGTATTGTCTAATGTGCTTGCCCATGTTATGGTTAGTAGAAGGCATTAAGACCTGAGAACTTGACATCAGCAACAGAGTTATTACTCTCTGGACACGTGAACAAATGGTTGGGCTGCCCTGTTTCTCAGGGCAGGTTGAAGACAGAGCTGAAATTCTGACTGACACGTTCTATTTGGGACAGTGACCTATGAACCACAAAGGCAAAAGAGGGCACCTACAACTAGTAACAGCCAATCTGTGTGAGATAGTACCCTGGGTTGAACTCTGGCCTCTGAAAAGGTAATGTCCACTTTGTGGACTTAGGGACAATGCCCAGGCCCTGAGTTTGTTGGGATTTTTTCCTCTCTTTTATTTTCTCAAGGCTAGCGCTTTACCACTTTGAGCAACTTCTTTTTCTGGTAGTTAATTAGAGATAAGAGTCTCATAGACTTTACTGCCCAGGCTGGCTTCAAATCACAATCCTCAGATCTCAGTCTTCTAAGTAGCTAGGATTATAGGTATGAATCATGGGCACCTAGCTTTGATCAGTGTCTTTATGAGAGAAAAGCTGAGGGAGATATGACACAGACTCAAGGGGAGGCCCTGAGACCACAGGGCCAAGGCAAGGGACCTGCTTGGACCCTTCCAAAGTAGACCCATTTCACGTATCTAGCCTCTAGAACTGTGAGAAAAGTATTATTTTTGAATAGGTGCTAGGGTTTGGATTCAGGGCTTTACCCTTGCTGGTTACAACTTGAGCCACACTCCCAGCCCTTTTTGCTCTAGTTATTTTTCAGATAGGGTATCCTATTTTTGCCTGGGGCTGGCCTCAAGCAGAGACCCTACCAATTATCTCCCACATAGCTGGGATGACAGGCATACATGCCTTGACCTTATTGAGATAAGCTTGGTAACCTTTTTGGGGGGATTGGGAAAAGGTCTGGGTTGGCATCAGACTTTAATTCTCCTAATTGCTCCCTGCCTAACAAAATTTTCTGGTGTCTTAAGCCTTTAAATTTGTGGATTACAAGGCAGAGGAAACAAATATACTAGTAAGCATCACGGGTGGGGTTTTTTGTTTTTACTTTTGGATGTTTTTGGCCAGTCCTGGGGCTTGAACTCAGGGCCTGGGCACTGTCCCTGAGCTTCTTTTGCTCAAGGCTAGGTCTGGCTTTTTTGGTAATTTTATTAGAGATAAGAGTTTCATGGACTTTCCTGCCTGGGCTGGCTTTGAACCACAACTGAGGATTAAATTTTTTTTTTTTTTTTTTTTGGCCAGTCCTGGGGCTTGGTCTCAGGGCCTGAGCACTGTCCCTGGCTTCTTTTTGCTCAAGGCTAGCACTCTGCCACTTGAGCCACAGCGCCATTTCTGGCCTTTTCTGTTTATGTGGTGCTGAGGAATTGAACCCAGGGCTTCATGTATATGAGGCGAGCACTCTACCACTAGGCCATATTCCCAGCCATGAGGATTAAATTTTTAAGTGGTCTTTCCTTGATTTGAAATCAAGGAAAATGGAAACCACCACTGCAAAATCAACCATGTTTATCTGTTCTCATTAACTAAAACTGCCATCTGGCTGTCACCTCACCTGAATGAGTTCATAAGCTGGAATGCTGAAAGAAGACTGCTGAAGAAAAACTCAACTCTGATCATATAAAATAATACTTATCAAAATGAACTCCAGGAAATGGAAACAAGAGGGTTTTTTTTACTTTGTTTCTGTTTTCTTTTCTTTTTGTTTTGTCTGGGAGGGGGAGGGTTGGGCCTTGGAAATGGAAGGACAAAGGATAAACAAATACTGCAGTGGCACTCTCTAGACACTATGTTGAAAATGAACTTTACAACTTGTGGGCAGGGATAGGAGGGAAAAACTGAGAGAAAGGGAAGAGGTAACATTGTTCAAAAAGAAATGTACTCTTTACCTGACTTAGGTAACATAATAACTCCTTTGTATATCACCTTTATGTTTTTGTTTTTTGTTTTGGCCAGTCCTGGGGCTTGGACTCAGGGCCTGAGCACTGTCCCTGGCTTCTTTTTTTGCTCAAGGATAGCACTCTGCCACTTGAGCCACAGCGCCCCTTCTGGCCATTTTCTGTATATGTGGTGCTGGGGAATTGAACCCAGGGCCTCATGTATACGAGGCAAGCACTCTTGCCACTAGGCCATATCCCCAGCCCCCTGTATATCACCTTTATAATAACAATATTAAATTTGAAAAAAAAAAAAAGAATAAACTGGCTATCGGAGGAAAAATAGCTCACTAAAATGCATCCTGAATAAGTTTTGGACAAATAACTAGGTTTTGGTGAGGCAAAGTTTACTAATTG
Source organism: Perognathus longimembris pacificus (assembly GCF_023159225.1). Lineage (NCBI taxonomy): Eukaryota > Metazoa > Chordata > Mammalia > Rodentia > Heteromyidae > Perognathus > Perognathus longimembris. Next base: position 14,923,442 of record NC_063177.1, read on the forward strand.
ATATGATGGCTTCAACCTAGAAACCTGGTGCTGAGATCACCCACACAGGACACCAGATCCAGTCAAACTAACCCGTTCCTACCTGGAGGCCATGAAAGGTGTCATGTCCAGTTCCAGGGGAAAGGACACATATGTGGTGATCTTCCGTCTCAGCTTGGCTGAATGTTCAAATCGCTACAGAAATGGAGAAAGGAGAAAGAAAATAAAAAGGAAAGAAGACTAAGTGGGAGTGGGATGGAAGTTTGAATGGGCTTTCTCCAAGGTCCTTCTTTGAGCTCTTTTATTTACATTTTTTATACAGAGTCTTACCAAGTGGTCCAGACTGACTCACTCATGATCCCCCCACCTATGCCACTTAAGTTCTGGAATTAGAGATGTGAAACACTGCACCTTCTAATTTTTGAACTATAATGTGACCACTTCCAGAGCTTAAAGGTTTCTTTTTTACCCCATTTTTCTTTACCTTGTGACAAGGTCTATAAAGCTGAGCCTGACCTTTACATCAGATACTCTTGCCTCAGGATCCTAAATGCTAAGATTACAGGCATACATCACTACTTCTGGCTTAGTATTTTACACTTATTAAAAATAAAGAATGTACAAGAGAAGTCATTTGTATTTCTTAAAGCCACAAATATTTAATACCTGACTCATGTCAGAAATAGCCTGTCAGCTCTTGACCAGACCATATTGTTTAAGTGAAATAGAAAACTTTGAGAAGGAGATGGGAAATTGGGGGAAGAAGTAGTAAACTCCCCCACCCTACCCCCATTCTCCTAAGCAGTGGATATACCCTCTTCTGTATGAGGAGGCTAGACCTCTGTTGACCAGACCTCTCAGCAACAAACTGCAGAGCATAGGAATCACACCTTGTCCCCGACCCATGCTTCTTTGGCATCTCTCCCTACTGTCAGTCAGTGTGGATGCATTCTGTGCCCCATGCCAGTAGGCTCTAGCTGTGCTGAGGTCACACTCTAGCTTGCCACTATGGCTGGTTTCCTGGGAAACTCACTTTGAGATGAAAGCAGGCCACAATGGGCAGCTTCTTCATGGTGAGCTGCTTAGTGGACTCCTGGTAGCTATGACAACCACTGCACTTGATCTTGGCACTGCTTCCTAAGTGCTCTGGTCTGGTAAATCTACAAGGCATTTAAATGAAACAATGTTTTTAGGTTATGGTAGGGGACAGGAGGAAAAGGGTAATTTTTTAAAATCACTTTTAGTGGGTTAATTTCTCTTCTAAAAACACACATCTATAATTAAGTGGGTTTATAATTTCATAATGAAAAATTAAAAAGTTGTTTCCCTGCTTCTTTTAAATTTTTTTTCTTCTTCTTTTTTTTTTTTAATGAAAGGTCTGGGCTCCCTGGAGTAACTCTGACCTGCAAGTCTCTTCGTGGGAGCCAGTAGTGATTATCTTTTTCTGCCTTCTCTTTTCCTAAGCATGTGCTACCACTCCATGGATGATTCATAGGACAACATGAGCTCCCTGAAGCCCCAGAACTATCTTTTTCAGTTTTGAACAGGCCACCAAAGATTATCACTATATGGTGCACAATGGTGAAGATGAGCACATTTAACCCCAAGAATGGTAAGTTTAGGGGCTACTCAAAGAATGAACTTCACATTGTTGAAGAGAGGTAATGAAGAGAGGCAGTCCAAGTCATGTCACACAGGAAACTCTGAAAATGTCTATACAGCCAATGACTTCTCTTGAGGTTTCTGAATTAGACCACCAATGGTCTTTTTTCTTTTTCTTTTTTTCTGTTGGTCATGGGGCTTGAACTCAGCATCTGAGCGCTGTCCCCTGAGCTTTTTCACTCAAAGCTAGCACTCTACCACTTTGAGCTACAGCACCACTTCTGGTTTTCTGGTGGTTAATTGGACATAAGAGCCTCACAGATTTCCTGCCTGGGCTGGCTTTGAACTGCAATCATCAGATCTCAGCCTCCTGAATTGCATGAGTGGCATGAACCATCAGTGCCCATATGGCTCAAGGCCTGAGAATATTAATGGATGCCAACTATTAACTGTGGAGGAAGATGCCGAGTCAGAAGACAAAGAGGAGGAAAATGTATATGCTCTTAACTGTATCTGGAAAGAAATCTGTGTGGAAGTGGTAGCAAGGTTCCATAGAAAAAAGCAAAAAATATATATTGCCCATTAAAATGATCTTTTTATTTGTCCCAATCCTGGGGTTTGAACTGAAGTGCACGACACTATTCCTTAGCTTTTTTTGCTCAAGGGTAGCACTATACCACTTGAGCCACAGCTATACTTCGGCCTTTTGTAGTTAATTAGAGATAAGAGTTTCAGACCTTCCTGCTTTGGTGGGTTTTGAAATGCAGTCCTAAGATCTCAACTACCTGAATAGCTAGGATTATAGGCATGAGCCACTAGCGCTCAGCCCAATGTTGGTACATTTTAAAAGGCAAAAAAGGTAGCTCTTGTTCTGCTGACCAAAACCTTTTGCTCCACTACAGAATGCATTGCCTCGACAATAATTATCTTGCAGAAACTCTGAGACCAGTAAAAGTACCTCACATCCTGTCACCTGTTTATACTGATATGGGGACTTAAATGCACCCACTACCTGACATATGAAATGGTAGTCCCTCTGTTCAACACCTTAATAACCTTTTTTAAAAAAAAGGATTATAAATGTAGAACACCACAGGTGTTAATCCTAGGGAATGTGGCACCTTAAGTGCTCCCTTGCTCATCTATATGAAGTGTGGGTGGCTGGGATTTAGTCAGTGGACAGAAATATCTAACCAGATAGAAAAAAGTGACAGACTAAAGTTAGGGCTTTCTGTGAGCAAGACATGGTGCTTCCTGCTAGGGCTGGGCGCCTCACCTCCGCAGGCAGTCCGTGAGCGTGGTAGTACCAGATGCATGGCTTTCCCCATTCACCACACTGCTCTCACTCCCTGGGCTCAGAGGCCAGAATGGGGTGGAGGAACCTGGCAAGTCTAAACTGATGTCCCAGAAGGGGTCGATGGTGGTGGAGACTCCACTGTAGGGAAAGGAAATGAAAATGCATGAAGACTGGTGCCTTCTATAGCGTTTCAAAGAGCCTCTGTGGAGGGTACCCCAATATTCTGCCACACTCTTCCTTCTATCAAGGACACCTCAGACTGGACAAAGCAGGAGGACTCACATCAACGTGTCCTGAACCTCCCCAGGGATGGCTTCCAACCCAGAAGACCACTCCCGGATAGGCAGTTTGGAGACAGGAGAAATTCCTAAGCCCCAGGTATAAAGGCTCTGAATCCCTGGATCTATCTCACTGTATCTGGGAACCACTCATCATTACCCAGAAATAGGGTACTGTCTAGTAGTGAAAGCAGAAACCCATCCCTTCCCTCCAGGGTGCACAGTCTAGGCTTGGCAGACCCCAAGGAATAGGAAATACTCTATCTAATAAGGTTGATTGCTACCTGGAGATTTAGTTTACAATATTTAAGAAGAAAATAATTCAAAATAGGAAATTCAATATAATAAAACAGGACATAAATCTGAAATAATCTCCTGCCAATAGTACTCAGTTGTTAAGGGTTGCAAGGTAATTCTAAATTGTTCAGGGCCAAGGCCCCAAGTGAACTTTACTACTGAAAGGAAACTGCATATGTGTTAGTACACAAAGATATGGCTCTAGAACCTATAGAATGCAAGTCCCAATCCATTATGGAATCTGAATGATTTGGGTAGATATCTAGAGTCTTTAAAAAAAATGAGCTGGAATATGCCTTGGGAGGCAAGTGGCTTAAATTCTCACTCTGAGTCTTAAGCTTGAGCACTAAGCAAAAACTATATCCGAAAAGGCTAGGGACACTATATCAGGGCAAATGGGAAAGGAAATCACAAAATAATTAAAATATCCTGTGAAGAATGGTAGCCAACAGTTTGCCTTCTATGATCCAGCCCTTCCTGAAGGAAGCTGGATTTTTTTCTTCCCCATGTTGAGGAATGTAAGGAAAGGAGAGATATGTGAGGGAGAATTCCAAAAACACCCCGCTGGATATGGACAAGAACAAGCTGTCTCTCAGGGGAAGACTTCTCCCATGCCCTGAGTACTCAGGCAATCTGTTCATTTCTCTTGTGACTTTTCTACAAGAGCTACCTCATCTCAACAAATAACAAGGCATGGTTATTTAAACAAAACTGTTTTTCCTCTGGTGGCTAGTACAAGTTCTTCTCTGCTATAAGTACCACATTATCCAGCAATCAATATCCAAGCTCGGTCTCTAAGCTTTAGGCTTAGACTTAAACACTTGTCAGAGCACATACTTATGCCAACTGGGAAATACACCATGTTGGAACGACCCTGACAGATTCTGACAGTACAGGTGGCTGCCAGCTGGATGGACACACTTACTGGCAGACTTGGCATGTGACATCAGACTGCAGCCCACCGGTGAAGATTTGATCAATGATGCAGTTGCAGTGGTTGGGGTTGTTGGCCTTCTTCCCATTGTCATCCCCTGGGATGGAGCACAGCTTTGTGATTAGCATCCATCTCTGTACCACACTAAGACAACAGGTACAAAGTCCCCACATCTACCCAGCAAAGGCAGGAGAAAGCCAGGAGAGCTGGCATTTTTCTCTGTCCCTTAGGAAAATGTCCTTTTCTTCTACCTGGCAACAGAGCACATCTGATGCCCCCCCAAACTGGGCAAAGCCATGGACTTCCTTTTTTATATACAGAATAATTGAGTAAGTATTTTCCCAGTGAGATAGCCTAACATGTCTTTGGCCACATGGTGTGACACACGATGGCCTCAGCTTGGCTGGAGAGAAATAGAAGGGTACAAGGAAAGCCAACTGCTTTGTTCTTTAAAAGGTTCCATTTTCAGAAAAAAATATTTTGCGTGAAGATGGGAGGGAAAAACAGAGTGTGCAAGAGAATGGGTGACACTGTCCAAAAAGAAAAGCACTAATTGGACTGGGAATGTGTCTTAGTGGTAGAGTGCTTGCCTAGCATGCGTGAAGCTCTGGGTTCAACTCCTCAGCACCATATAAACAGAAAAAAAGGCTGGAGTGATGCTGTGGCTCAAGTGGTAAAGTGCTAGCCTTGAGCAAAAGAAACTCAGAGACAGTGCCCAGGCCCCGAGTTCAAGCCCCAGCACTGGCAAAAAGAAAAAAAAGAAATGTATTCATTACCTGACTTATGTAACTGCAGCCCTTCTGTATGTACATCATCTCTATAATAGCAATTAAAAATTTAAAAAGAAAAAATTAGCTAGGAGGATACTGTCTAGATCTAGCTGTAGTAACCTAGAGCCACAGTGACCTACAAGGGGGCAGCTAACTCACTACTGCAGTCAGTGTACCACATTCTCAGATGTGGGATATTGATCAGAGGCCTCAGCTATCACCTGGGACCAGAGCAGAAGTGGCACCCTCTGACCTCCACCTGACCTACTGAACACACCTAGGCAATGAGTAAGGAGTATGACCTAAGTCCATACTGAAATCCACAGATCCTCAGTACTGAGAACTCCACTATGATGAAGGCAGGGGAAACATCTACCCTTCAAGGGTCCAAATCTCCCACAGCCCCCAGAACTGCTGCACTCCCAAAACTGTCAACACACACCCCAATAATTTTCTAAGGGGTAACACCCTTGGACTAAGCTGTGGGGCTATTAAATAAAAAAAAAAAACAAAAAAAAAAACAGCTAAGGTCCAGTGAGATCCTAAGAGAGACTTCAAAATAAAAAGCCTCTGGTCAATATTGAGAGAATCTGACTGTGGTCAGCAAGCACTGGCAGGTAAACAGGCTCCCGGTTCTCAGCTCTTTGATTTTATTTTTTAACCAATCCTGGGGCTTGAACTCAGGGCCTGGGCATTATCTCTGATCCTCTTTGTGCTCAAGGCTAGCACTTTACCACTTGAACCACAGTGCCACTTCTGGCTTTTTCTGTTTATGTGGTGCTGAGGAATCTAACCCAGGGCTTCGTGCATGCTAGGCAAGGACTCTACCACTAAGCCACATTCCCAGCCCCTACTTGATAATTTTAGGGTGGCAATCTGGAGACTCTCAAGTAGGATTTGGATGACTGACCAGAAGAGAAATGGTTTAGATGACGAATGATAATCAGAAGCCTCAGATCTGATACCCAAGAGGCCTAAAGGAAGGCGTGGGAAAGGTTTCGGTGTTCACTCTGATAATCACCAAAGATCCTGCTCTCTGCTGCTCCCCACAGCAAGCTGCTATATCCCAGCAAGGAATAAGGAGAACACTTCAAACTATTTCCTCTTCTCTAGAATTAAACTATGGATGGCTGGAGGCATGCCTCAGTGGTGAAGTCCTGAGTTCAAATCCCAGTATTTCCACACACACACCACAGCCTAAAGAACTATGGAAAGTTAAATGTGGTGTGGTGCAGACCTTTAATCCCAGCACTTAAAAGGATAAGGCAGGAGGATCACTTCAAGCACAGATTTGGCTATAAACACCAAAATTGATGATCAATAATAAATAGATTATAGAGAATTTCCTTGAGGCAACTGTGGCATTTTTTTCTTATTAGGAAAAAAATAGGATCAAATGGCCTGTATATCACAAACCAGCATACTTCAACATCATTTGTCAGATTGTGCACACATGGCCTCCCATAGCCCTCCCTTCAAAGCAATACACTCTGACCCATCTGGCACCAGGCAGAAGGCACAGTAGCTGGCCCACCTTTACAATGTCGGTGGAGGACATCCAGGGCTGCGATGAGGAACTCATGTGCATCCTGCTGCTCATAACCCGCCAGGTGCCGTGCGTGGGTCCACACCAGGTGCAGCAGCTTATACGGGATGTGAGGGGAGCGGTGCCCCGAGTAAAACTGCTCAAAGAAAGGGAAAGGGAAGAACTAGTGGGACCACAAGCTAAACCTGAGCACACGCAACACAAATCCAACAGCTGCCAAGGCTGAGTAATGGCTAGTTTGACAAAATGGATTCTCTAACTTTCTTCTTCTTCTTCTTTTTTTTTTTTTTTTGGTACCAGTATGAAGCTTGAACTCAGGGCAATGAACTCTGCTTTTTTGCTAAAAAGGCTGGAACTTTACCACTTGAGCCACACCTCTACTTCAGGCTTTTTGTTGGTTAGTTGAGATTAAGGATCTAAAACTTTCCTGCTCCAAGCTGGCTTCAAACAGTGATCCTCAGATCTCAGCCTCCTGAGTAATTAGGATTACAGCCACGAGCCACTGGCATCCAGCTTCTTTCTTCTTTTTTTATTTTTTTAAAAAATAGATGCTTTTTGGGGGGTCAGTCGTGGGGCTTGAACTATGGGCCTGGGTGCTGTCCCTGAGCTCTTCAGCTTTAAGGCTTGTGTTCTACCACTTGAGCCACAGCACCACTTCCTGTTTTGTTTTGTTTTTTAATTTTCACTTGTATTCACTGGACTTGCAGTTTATGGGGGAATTTCTCTCTTCCCATCATTTAGTTTCTACAGATAAGCCCCCATAATGAATGACTTGATAATATAAGATGAAAGCAAATGGAAGTGACTCAATATACCCAATATTAGCCCAGGGACTATGCCAGCCAAACCCTTTCAGGCCTTGTTGAACAGCACACACCTGTATAGGGATCAGCTACAGGAGCGCTACTAAACACTGTCCCAGGACCACATAGGACACAGGGCTCATAGCCAATGCAATGCGACCAAGCCTGTCCACTAACTGCAAGACACCAGACCTAGTGCCTCACCTCCAGTCCCATCTTCCTACCCAACTAAGAACTCAGAAGGCTCCTGCCTGTTCAGACACAAAAGCAGGAGCATGTAAGATGGGTGGACATAAACAGTTTAGATTTTACCATTTGAGCCAGCATTAACCTTCTTTTGAACAGACTCACTACAAACTTTGTTACATTTTGGAGCATTTCTGATTTTTGCATTTAGAATTCCCAAGCAGTAAGGTCTATGCAAAAATTCCCAAGTTCTGAATGGTCTGAAATGTTTCAAAAAGGGATATCTGCCATCTATAAAGAAAAGAACTAAGAGTGTCAAAAGACAGAATAAGGGCTGGGGATATGGCCTAGTGGCAAGAGTGCTTGCCTCATATACATGAGGCCCTGGGTTCAATTCCCCAGCACCACATATACAGAAAATGGCCAGAAGTGGCGTTGTGGCTCAAGTGGCAGAGTGCTAGCCTTGAGCAAAAAGAAGCCAGGGACAGTGCTCAGGCCCTGAGTCCAAGCCCCAGGACTGGCCAAAAATAAAAAAAAGACAGAATAAGGAAGCAGCTAAAGCACACAACAAACTCATTGATCAACAAATAAATGCTATAACTCAAGAGCCAAGTATGGCTGGGTGCCTGTAGCTCATGACTATAATCCTAGCTACTCAGGAGGCCAAGAGCTGAGGATCGTGGTTTAAAGCCAGCCTAGGCAGGAAAGTCCGTGAGACTCTTTATCTCCAATAAACTACTCAGAAAAAGCCAGAAGTGGTGCTGTGGCTCAAATGGTAGAGTATTAATGCCTTGAGCACAAAGAGACTCAGGGACAGCGCCCAAGCCTTGAGTTCAAGTCCCAGGATGAGGGTGGAGAGGAGAACCAAGTACCTAGCCATACTAGAACTCATTTTTGAAAGTGTTTTAAACTAATTCAGAATTTCTGCAAGTTACAAATATTCAGAGTTCTCATATTAGCTATAAAGCAAATACCTACAAGAGTATGTAGCAGATCCAACAAAAGGCCAAATTTCTACACCAACTAAGAGGAAAAGCGCTCTGCATGGGCACTGAGGACAGCTCCAGAGATCCAGACCACAGCGAAGCCTCAGAGCCTGGTGCTTGCATCAGCACAAGACCATGCAATAAAGACTAAGTATTCACTATCCAAAAGGCTTGGGATGAGATGTGTCAGATTCTGGAATATTTGCATATACATAATGAGGTATTGGAAATAGACTCCAAGTTTAAATACAAAATTCAATTATACACAGTCTGAAGGCATTTTTGTCTAATATCTTTGTTTGTTTTGGCCAGTCCTGGGCCTTGGACTCGGTCGGCCTGAGTACTGTCCCTGGCTTCTTTTTGCTCAAGGCTAGCACTCTGCCACTTGAGCCATAGCGCCACTTCTGGCCATTTTCTACATATGTGGCGCTGGGGAATCGAACCCAGGGCTTCATGTATAGGAGGCAAGCACTCTTGCCACTAGGCCACATTCCCAGCCCTTTGTCTAATATCTTATACCATGTTGTCTATTAAACAAAATGTGTATATACTGCACCATTACAGATCAAGGCTGAAACTTTCTACTCATGGTGTTATGTGCTCAAAAATTTTTGAAACTGGAACATTTTGGATTTGGGGTAACTGAGCTACTTCAGTTCTGAGAATCTGGTCTGAGACCACTGCTATGGTAGGTGTTGAGGCCCCAGCCACGTAGGTTTCAATCCTGAGGCACTATGGAGCTTTAGGATAGACTTTTGGTTTTATGTAGACAGGAACATCACAAGTATAGCTACAGATGGACCAAGCAAACAGCCAGCAGTGCAGTGCTAAGGCTCATAAAGAGACACCTTTGATAAAATGCACATGGGAAGGCTTGGCACCCACTTTCCTTGAAAACAAAATGGGGAAGGGGCCAGTGTGGGTCCACAGGCACAGTATGTACGTGTGGAATTATCAGTGTTTATGAAGACAAATGTCATCTAAATATGTTACTAAATAATGTTCTAAAATTTTGTCATTTGTGGTTTTTTTTAAGGTAAAGAAAGCAGTGACCGAACCACCTCACCCCCGAAGTCAGTGGTGCTCACCTCCTGGAAGAGTGAGGACATCTCACAGACCAGGCAGGAACTGGGGCTCTGCATCTCACAACGGTGTCTGTCTGACAGAAAGAAGTCTCGTAAGAGTGGCGTGTGGGTCAGAGCCTGAACAATGCAGTTCATGAAGCACGTGTTCCCCAGGTTGATCAGCCCACGTAGGCCTGCAGAGGAAGCCATCAAGAACAGAGTCATGTGTGTGCTGAGCTATGGGCAAACAGGGCCAAATCCCAAAAAACTTCTTCTATATCTAAATAATCACATTATCCATGCATTCAAGAAGCCATACAATATATGTATGTGTATGTGTGTGTGTGTGTGTGCGTGTGCGTATGCGTGTGCATGCGTGTGTGTGTGTTGGTCCTGGGGCATGAACTTGGGGCCTGGGTGCTGTCCCTGAGCTTTTTTCCGGCAAAGCTAGCACTCTACCACTTGAGCCATAGCTCCACTTCTCATTTATTTGGTAATTAATTAGAGATAAGAGTCTCAGGAACCTTCCTATCCAGGCTGGCTTTGAACCACAATCCTCAGATTTCAGTCTCCTAAGCAGCTAGGATTACAGGTATGAATCATGGCTGTAATTTTTATATGAACTATAATGAGGAATGTTCACCATCATTGTGCCCTTTTGACTTAGGTTTACAGTTATCCAAAATGTATTTTCCATTAAAAAAAAGCAAGAATGAAGCCTAATAACCCACATTGCTTTTCAAAATCATTCTAAAATGCACTCTATTTTTTTAGGCAATTCAGTGAACATCTTTATTTATCTCTCTAAAGATCAACCTGGTCAGAATATGCTTGCATCCTTTCCATGTGCCCACAGGGAGTGACTGTCTCTGCCACTGTCTTCTGTGTCTGCAGAAAGCAGGTACTCAAGACCTGAATGCCAATAGTAAGCAAATCCATGAAGGACAAACAGGGAAGAGGAGTTTCAAATAGAATCACATAATGTTATAAAACCTACAGATTTACGTTTATCTGACACCTGGCCAGAAATGAAAAACAATCATACTTAATGCACTATCCTCCACCCACCTATGGTGCAGTTGGAGGTTATCTTCCTCCTCTTGGGGTTGTGCTTCAGCAGTTCCAGCTCCCGTTTGGTTGGTTCCCAAGTTGAAAACTTCTCTCCAGCGCCTAATGCAGATAAAGGACAGTTCCAGGTGCTGTTTGTTAGCTAAATCTTATGGTGTGCATTTATAAATAAGAACTGCAGTGATGTGCTATTTATCAGTTATTTCATAACTCATAACCCATGATTTAGGACTTTCTAACACCCTCCTATAGACAGGAGACAGATTACTAAAAGGAGTTTCTCTCAGCAAATGTCCAGGAACAAGATATACTTCCTGAAACAAGGAAAGCAACACCACACATCAATGCCCTCTCAACACAATGCAAGATGGTTGTCTCTTCACATGCCTATAATCCCTGGGTACAAAGATTGGAGCTTCAGTTCCAATGGAAACTACTTGGCAACTGAGGTGAGGATTTTCTGAGCAATAGAGACTGACAGAGAAAATGCACTTTTCAGGCATAGCTCAGTAGGAAAGCACTTACCTACCCTAGGTTTTGTCCCCAGCAATCTACCTGCTAAAGAGCCTTTACACCCACAAGAAACTAAAACCCAACACAATGCTGGTGCAAATGCTAATAAGCATAATCCTTCATCCTAATACATATCTTCTTGGCTTAGAGGTACTTGCTTCACATTGTCTAAGATTTGTGCATAAGTCAGTAAACTTTAAGGAGCAAGCATCAATCAGATGAGAATGCAGAATGACTTTGGAAGAATTCTATTTTAATATGGAATGTGCATTTCTCAGTTCTATGGTTTAAGTGTTCTGCACAAAAAAATAATATCCCCACATGTAGTAGTGACAGTATTAAGTTTTGAGGGAGATGAGAATAAAAAATGTAAGTCGAAGAGATTATTTTCCAGAAATGACCTATTAATCACAAAAATAATTCTGATCACCAAATAATTCTGCTCTCAAAAAAATTATCAAGGGGGTCTGGGGATATGGCCTAGTGGCAAGAGTGCCTGCCTCATATACATGAGGCCCTGGGTTCGATTCCCCAGCACCACATATACAGAAAATGGCCAGAAGTGGCGCTGTGGCTCAAGTGGCAGAGTGCTAGCCTTGAGCAAAAAGAAGCCAGGGACAGTGCTCAGGCCCTGAGTCCAAGCCCCAGGACTGGCCAAAAAAAAAAAAAAAATTATCAAGGGCTGGGAATATGGCTTAGCAATAGAATGCTTGGCTTGCATACATGAAGCCCTGGGTTTGATTCCTCAGCACCACATAAACAGAAAAAGCTGGAAGTGATGCTGTGGCTCAAGTGGCAGTGCTAGCCCTGAGCAAAAGGAAGCCAGGGACAGGACTCAAGCCCCAGGACTGCCCAAAAAATAAAAAAATAAAATAAAAGGAAGAATGCCAATGCTGGCATGCAAAGCCCCTCACAGAAGCCATAGCTTCTAGAGGACCTGGACAAGAGGAAGGCCCTAGAAAGCAATGCTGTGGGTACCTGTGTGGCTTTCACCCTACCTGCCTCCCCGTTCAGTGCCTCAGGGAAGGAGTATGCCCCTGGAAGATCTCTATCATCAAACTGACTCTACCCCCACCCCCAGAACAGACAAATAGATACTACTTCTGACTCCCATTGAAGTCCTGGTATTTCTCTGTCTCTTGCTGAGTTCTGCTCTCAACAGACCTGAAGGAACCTCAAGGTTAAGAAACAAAGCAGATAGGTAAGTTTAGGCAGAATCCAACCTTGCATCTTCCAAGCTTTCCGCTGTTCCTCTTTGGCAATTATTTCCATGTCTTTGTCATAGATGTAGTCCTGACACAAGAAGCAGTATATACCTCCATATGTCAGATCAATGGCTGTGGGGAGGAAACACACAACTTAGCACAGAAAGTCAATAGTTGATCATGAAGTTGAGTGTTCTGCACACATCATAGCATCTCCCTTCTCTCTAGTAACAACACTTGAATCTCCCAGATATTCTGATTCAGGCGGGATGAGGTCATGTGAGCTCTGGAGGCTTCTACAACTGAAGAAAATGAATGAGGAAGCAAGGTGTCCATGCTTCACAAAGGACCCAACTCAAATGTCAGGAATCTGCTTCTGTCAAACTGGGACATCTAAAAGAAGAATGAGCCAACCAGGAGCAGGTGGCTCAAGCCACCAGCTACTCAGGAGGCTGAGATCTGAGGATTGCAGTTCAAAACCAGCCAGGGCAAAAAAATCCATGAGACTCTTCTCTCTAATTAACCACCAGAAAACCAGAAGTGGCACTGTGGCTCAAGTGGCACAGCACAAGCCTTGAGCTAAAGAGCTCAGGGGCAGTACCCAGGCCCAGAGTTCAAGCCTCACAACTGAGCGGGTGATCTATGTATATTTGAGAACAAAACACCCTTGTACAACTAAATTGATGCTAATGAAAATGAGAGGGGCTGGGAATGTGGCTTAATGGTAGAGTGCTTTCCTAGCATTCATGAAGACCTGGATTTGATTTCTCAGTACCTCATAAATAGAAATAGAAAAGGCTGCAAATGGTGCTGTGGCTCAAGTAATAGAGTGCTAGCCTTGAGCAAAAGCAGCTCAGGGACAGTGCCCAAGCCCTGAGTTCAAGCCTCAGGACTGGCAAAAGAACGAAAGAAAAGAAGAAAAATGAGGAGGAAAAAGTTTTGACTCTGACCCTAACTATGTGGCCCAGGGCAAAAAAAAAAAAAAAAAAAAAAAAAAGCTGGAAGCAAAGCTGTGGTTTAAGTGACTGACTGCCAGCCTGAAGCTAAAAAAAATAGCTAAGAGGCAGTGCAGGGCCCTGAGTTCAAACCCCAGTACTACCTTGTGTGCAGGCATGCGCACATGCACACGCACACACACACACACAAATACATCCCAAAGACCTCATAAGTATTTAACCTAAAGCAATATTTTACAAGACAAAAAAAAATCTAATGGCAACTGTTAATAAATAAAATGAGGGGGGCTGGGAATATGGCCTAGTGGTAGAGAGCTTGTCTTGTATACATGAAGCCCTGGGTTTGATTCCTCAGAATCACATATACAGAAGAAGCCAGAAGTGGTGCTGTGGCTCAAGTGGTAGAGTGCTGGCCTTGAGCAAAAAGAAGCCAGAGACAGTACTCAGACCCTGAGTCCAAGCCCCAGAACTGGCTAATAATAATAATAATAATAAAATAAAATATGAGGCCGGACACCAGTGGCTCAGGCCTGTAATCCTAGCTACTCATGAGGCTGAGATCTAAGGATCAATGCCAGCCTGGCATGGCCGGAAAGTCCATGAGACTCTTATCTCAAATTAACCACCAGAAAACTAGAAGTGGCACTGTGGCTCAAGGGGTAGAGTGTTAGTCTTGAGCTGAAGAGCTCAGGGAAAACACCCTGCCCAGAGTTCAAGCCCCATGACCAACAAAAATAGACAGATAAATAAATAAAATAAGATGGGTAAAATTGTGTTTTATGTGATTTCCAGAATGAAAGATGAATTTGAATTTAAGTATATAAAAGGCAAATTTATCTTGACGGCATACAATGCTGAGTTACCTTCTATGAACCTGTGTTACCAGAAATAATGACAATTGCTGAAAACAATAGAAGGTCATTATATATGACCAATCCCATACTGGTGTCAAAACCCAATATGGTCATCCCTCATTATTGGATCTAAGATATCCATATACCCCATACCAATATCTGCAGAGCTTAAGCTCCTTACATAGAACATCATGGTATTTGCAAATAACCAGCACACTTCTTCCTGTATTTCCTAGATTACTTATAAAACCTAATGTGAATGCTATGTAATTAGATGTTATATGCTTAGAGAATGACCAAATCAAGTTTGTACATGTTCAGTACAGAACCAAGTTTTTTACTAAACATTTTCTGAGTCTGGATGAACTTACAGGTAGGAAAGGCCAAATGCATTACATTTAATATTTTTTTTGTAAAATCTTGCCTAGTTAAGTTCCTAACTGTATTTCAAAAAGGGAAGATGATGGGGGCTGGGAATATAGCCTAGTGGCAAAAGTGCTTGCCTCCTACACATGAAGCTCTCGGTTCGATTCCCCAGCACCACATATATGGAAAACGGCCAGAAGGGGCGCTGTGGCTCAGGTGGCAGAGTGCAGGCCTTGAGTGGGAAGAGGCCAGGGACAGTGCTCAGGCCCTGAGTCCAAGGCCCAGGACTGGCCAAAAAAAAAAAAAAAGGGAAGATAAGGGAGCTGAGAATATGGCCTAGTGGTAGAGTGCTGGCCTCCTATACATGAAGCCCTGAGTTCGATTCCTCAGTACCACAGCCAAAAGTAGTGCTGTGGCTCAAGTGGCAGAGTGCTAGCCTTGAGAAAAAATAAGCCAGGGACAGTGCTCAGGCCCTGAGTTCAAGCCCCAGGACTGGCAAAAAAACAAGGGGTGGGGGGGAGATGAGGATCTGACATTCATTACCAAAGGAAGCAGGAAAGAGTTCAGATCAACACTTCAAAGCATGTTAATGGAGCACTAATTAAAGATTATGTAAAATGTTACCACCAATATTTAAAAAAAAAAAAAAAACTTAAGGAAGACCCACTTGAGTTCATTTTCTCTCTTTCATTTTCCCATAAAGCTTCAGAAGAACGGCATGAGCCATTTCAGAAAAACAAGTCAATTTTCAAGTGAAAATAAAGCTGTTCCTGCCTCAGGGTGAATCTTTCTTACCCAGGTTGTGCCGCTTGGATTTCGCATGTTCATGCATGTGTTTCTTTGTGAAACAGCCAAAGAAAACGCAGTACAGGCAGGAGTGAAGCCTACTCAGGTGGACACCACACACATGGCAGACGCAGGACTTTGCCTGAAATTAGAGAGAATAAGCAGAACGTATTGCAACAGTTCTCAAAGAGAAAAGGGCAGCAATAGCAGAAAGCACAAGAAATTTCTCTCCAAGACTTACTGCTCTAAAACATCATCTATTGATTACTTAATTCTTCCAAAAGTAATTTACTTCATTTAACCCAAACTAGCTGGCTCGAACCATATACCTTATACCTACCCTATATGCTCAAGTAAAAGCCATTAAGCTACTGAACATATGCTGACTTCTCCTTCCTGGTCCTGACAGGTGCCCCAGACTAGTAACTCACATCTTGCCGCAATTCCTTTGATAATACAGGGTCCAAAAGCACAGCAAGTTTAGTAGCTTAGAAGCAAAACAAAAACAGGAGAGACATGAAATAGAGCAATACAGATAGGAACGTGACAAAGGAACAGTTTATTAACAAAGAGACACTGGAAAACTAGTAACTAAACCACAGCAAATAGGAGTGTAGTGGTAAATAATTCTATACACTTACATCATGTGGACTGACAGCACAAAAGGGGATCTGTGGAAAGGGGCCAGCAATAAGATCCTCCACTGGGCATTTCTGGCATGGTTTGAGTACAAACATGAAAAATAATAAGGTATAGCGGCAGGGTGGGGGGTGTCTGGGAATGTGGCTTAGTGGTAGAGTGCTTGCAATTCCTCAGTACCACATAAACAGAAAAGGCCAGAAGTAGTGCTGTAAATCAAGTGGTAGAGCATTATAGCCTTGAGCAAAGAAAGGCTCAGGGACAGAGCCCAGGCCCTGAGTGCAAGCCCCACCAGGACTGGCCAAAAAAATAAAAAGAAAGAAAAAGAAGTTACAGCAGGGCGCAGGTGGCTCACACCCGTAATCCTAGCTACTTAGGAGGCTGAGATCTGAGGATCGTAACTCAAAGCTTGCCTGGGCAGAAAACTCTCCATGGGACTCAGAAACCAGACAGAAGTGGCCTTGTGGCTCAAAGTGGTAGAGCACTAACCTTGAGCAAAAGAGCTCAGGGAGAGCACCTAGGCCTTGAGTTCAAGCCACACAACCAACAACAACAAAAGAGAATCACAGTAGATGTGTGCGTATGCATACTTGTAATTCCAGCATTTGGGAGGGTGAGGTAGGAGGACTGAGATCAAGGCAAGCCTGGGATACATAGTAAGTTCCAAGCCAGCAGGACTACAGAGTAAAAACCCTGTTCAAGAAACCCGCTGGGGGCTGGGGATATGGCCTAGTGGCAAGAGTGCTTGCCTCGTATACATTTGGCCCTGGGTTCAATTCCCCAGCACCATATATACAGAAAATGGCCAGAAGTGGCGCTGTGGCTCAAGTGGCAGAGTGCTAGCCTTGAGCAAAAAGAAGCCAGGGACAGTGCTCAGGCCCTGAGTCCAAGCCCCAGGACTGGCAAAAAAAAAAAAACCTGCTGGATGCTGGTGGCTCACACCTGTAATCTTAGCTACTCAGGAGGCTGATATGTGAGGATTGAGGTCGAAGTCAGCCCAGGCAGAAAAGTTGAGACTCTCCAATTAACCAGCAAACAGCCAGATGTACAGGTCTGGCTCAAGTGGTAAGCATGAGCCTTTGTTGGGAAAGGCAAGCAGGAGCTCAAGATCCTGAATTCAAGCTCCAGTACCAGCACAAAACCAAAGCCCAAAATAAAGCAATCCCAAATCCATACTGAAACTAACCTGGGCCTTCTCTTAAAAGTCTTCATAGATAGTTGCACTGTAGCTCAAAGTGGCAGAGCGCTAGCTTTGAGCTGAAGAGCTCAAAGTTTAAGCCCCATGACCAGAAAAAGAGTCTTCATAGAATTCCATATATTAACAGTAGGAAAGACAAAAATACAAAACACTTCATTTTACACTCAGAGGAGCTGGGAATATGACCTAGTGGCAAGAGTGCTTGTCGCATCTACATGAAGCCCTGGGTTCGATTCCTCAGCACCACATATATAGAAAATGGCCAGAAGTGGTGCTTTGGCTCAAGTGGCAGAATGCTAGCCTTGAGCAAAAAGAAGCCAGGGACAGTGCTCAGGCCCTGAGTCCAAGGCCCAGGACTGGCAGGAAAAAAAAAAAAATACAATCATAGAATAACTGATTCCAGAAAATATACACTAAAACCACTGGGTAAAAAAAAAAATATGTTGGTAATCCAAAGTAGCTAGAATTGGACAGAGACCAAATTCCATCAACTGATGAACAGTACAAACTGTGTAATAGACATGTTATTCCCCCTGAAAAGGAAAGAAAATAACAACACAATCACAGGAAAAAGAAGTCCAACACAAAAGGTCATATATTATACGTTTCCATTTATGTGAAATAGTCAGAATGAATAAATCCTATAGTCAGGGAGGACAGGGTACAGGTGAGGGTGTGCTGAAACTTGACAGAGGTGCATGGTGGCCACACAGCACTGTGAACTCACTAATACTGCTTGGGTTAAATATGTTTTGTGATTTCACCTCACTAAAAAATACTGCTGTGGTATGGATATTCATGGCCTCCCAAAGATGCATGTGTTGGAGGCTTGGCCTCTAATAGTGCTGGTACAGGGTGGTGGGAGTTTTAGGGGGTGAGGCCTATTGGGAAGAAGTTAGGTAATGGGGGGGGTATGTTCTTGAAGAGGATACTGGTACCCTGGCCGCTTCCTCTTGCTTTGCTTCCTGGTCACCCTGATATGAGCAGTTTCCTCTGCTATGCACCCCTCACAATGACAGACTGTCTCACCACAGGGCCAAGTAACCAACCACCAACTTCACCAACCCCATTACTGAAGCCCCTGAAACCAGAAGCCAAAGTAACATTTCTTCTTTTTGTTTGCCTCTGCTTATTTTGTCACAGTATCAGAAATCTGACTAACAAGAGACACATTAAACTATACATTGTATATTTGTATGTAGGTTTGTTTTTGTTTTTTGGCAGTCCTTGGGCTTGAACTCAAGGCCTGGGCACTATCCCTGAGCTTCTTTTGCTCAAGGCTAGCACTTACCATTTGAACCACAGCTCCACTTCTGGCTTTTCTGTTTATGTGGTACTGAGGAATTGAACCCAGAACTTCATGCATGCGAGGCAAGCACTCTACCACTAAGCCACACTCCCAGCCCTGTATGTAGGTTTATTAGGGGACTGGATATAGTTGTACATAGACTCAAACTTTTCCCTTGGTAAAAATTTTCCTTTTAGGACAGAGAACTCTCTGGCCAACACCACATTAAATAATCTTACTGGGGCAAAAAATAAAAATATTTTGTAAATAGAAAAAAAATTGGGGGCTGGGAATATTGCCTAGTGGCAAGTGCTCTCCTCCTACACATGAAGCTCTCGGTTCGATTCCCCAGCACCACATATATGGAAAACGGCCAGAAGGGGCGCTGTGGCTCAGGTGGCAGAGTGCTAGCCTTGAGCGGGAAGAAGCCAGGGACAGTGCTCAGGCCCTGAGTCCAAGGCCCAGGACTGGCCAAAAAAAAGAAAAAAAATTGGTGTGATTTAACCCAGGATCATGCATTACATTTTCTCATGTCCCTAGAGTCTGTTCATTTAAAATTGCTCAGGCTATTTTTGTCTTTATTACACTGGCATTTTTTGAAGAGCACAGGACAATTACTTTGTGGAAAATTCTTTGCTTTGGACTTGTCTGTTTTCGTCAAGGGCCAGAGTTAAGGTGAGCCATGATGGGGGAGTACTGTGTGGTGAAATGGGTTGTTCCATTGGAGTGGTAAGAGTATTACTTTTTTTTTTTTTTTTTTTTTTTGCCAGTCCTGGGGCTTGAACTCAGGGTCTGAGCACTGTCTAAACTAATTTGTTTTGGTTTTTTGCCAGTCCTGGGGCTTGAACGCAGGGCCTGAGCACTGTCCCTGGCTTCTTTTTGCTCAAGGCTAGCACTCTACCTCTTGAGCCACAGCACCACTTCGGGCTTTTTCTATATATGTGGTGCTGAAGAATTGAACCCCAGGGCTTCATGTATACAAGGCAAGCACTCTACCACTAGGCCATATTCCCAGCCCCCAAAATAAAAATATTTTTAAAAAGTATCTTTGCTTGTTTACAAAGGCTACATCTTAGGCTAAGGGTGTAGCATAGTAGTAGAGGGCTTGCCTAGCATGAGAGACCCTAGAGTTTCAATTCCAAACTCACACACCACAGAACAATTTAAACTGAAGTATTGCCAAATATGTCTTAAATCTACATTATCTGCTGAGAATCCCATGCAACATAGCAAATGTATATTATATCATCCACCAAAGCTAAACTATTTCTCCAACTAACTTTTAATTTTAATTGAGCCACCAAAGAGTCCTAAAAATGCAGTTACACAGGACTTGAAGGGACAAGATAAACCAACCCCTTCCTCCCAAATCAGATTTTTTTTTTTAGGCGGGGGGGCCAGTCCTGGAGCTTGGACTCAGGGCCTGAACACTGCCCCTGACTGCTTTTTGCTCAGGGCTAGCACTCTGCCACTTGAGCCACATTGCCACTTCTGGCCATTTTCTGTATATGTGGTGCTGGGGAATGGAACCCAGGGCTTCATCTATACAAGGCGAGCACTCTTGCCACTAGGCCATATCCCCAGCCCTTCCTCCAAATCAGAAAAGAAAAAAAGCTTCAGTGTTCATCACTGGTAGATTTCCAAAAGGGTAGTATAGTAATTGACAGCACTAAATTTTGAGAAATATTTGTCACTGTTTACTCTAGGAGCTCTTGCTAGAGATACCAAAGATGTGGTTCAACAGCTTTTAAAATACTGTAAAGTTGGGGCTGGAGATATGGCTGAGTCCAAGGCCCAGGACTGGCCAAAAAAAAAAAAAAAAATACTGTAAAGTTACCAGGAAGGAAACCGGCCACATGGTTCAGGCAGAAAGGAGTTTACTGGGGTGGGCGGGAGGGGAGGGGGAAGCAAACTGCCAGCCCACACAAGATGGAGGTGTGGGGAAACAGAGGGGAAGGAAGAAGGGAAAAAGACAAAAGAAAAGAGGGGGAACCTTGTTGAGTCCGATTATATAGGAAAAGGTGGGAGATATGGCCAGGTGGATTGGATGTGACCTCAGAGAAGGAGGTTACTGCCTCCAGGTGTGTCAATTACCTAGGTAACTCAGGTACTGGGTGCAGACTTAAACAGGTGGGGGGCATCTGTATGCAGCCCTTCTGGGGGGGGGGGAAACCTTACATTCCAGTCTTTTAATAGTTATGAAAAAGGGTGATGGGTGCCGACTCTCTCTGGTTACTTCCTGCTAGCAAGGGGCTTTGACATTAGGGGTAAAAGGTGGAAATGTGGCTCCCCTGGGAGAAGGCGAGCAGCAGCTGTCCCTCGGTATTAGATGCCAGTCCTTGAATCAAACTTGGGAGAAGTCTCATGAGGCAGGGGCTGTAGCTTATTAGGAATTGACCACAAATACTTGTCAGAGTTATTTCTCTAAAACCACCCGCTTTTTTCCTTTGGCTTGTGGAGTAGATCAAACCCAAAATGGGTAGTCTTTGAGAGGGAACCTGGAGGGGGGGTCCCTGGAACCCAGCCCACATCATACTCTCGAGGGCACAAGTAAAAAGGTTGGGGCCATTGAGACCGATTTTCTAGCCTATGAGGTATTCTGACTTTATGGAGTCATCTGGTGAGGACACAGGAATCCATAAGGATGTATATGGGGTCCACAAGGACACAGTCAAATTCTCAATTCAGGCATCCCTGAAATGAGAACAGACTGGCCAAAAAGGCATAAGGGGTCCCTCTGGCATGGTCAGACAAACAGAGGACCTGTAAATGGGAGTCACTCACCAAATATAGAGAGGAGATGGTGTGGTGGCTGCATAGCCAGCAATGGTAAAGGCGAGAAGTCCGAAGTGAGTTTCCTCCAGGTTTTGGCAGTTTGATCCCAGGGGCTGTCAAGGAGGCGGATTAACCCTCAAAAGAGCAGAGGGAGGAGGGGATCCAACGACTCCTGACTCTGTCCCCTCCTGAGTCAAGGCACCAGATGCCAGGAAGGAAACCCACCACATGGCTCAGGCAGAAAGGAATTTACTGGGGGGGGGGGGGGGGGGAGAGCAAACTGCCAGCCCACACAAGATGGAGACATGGGGAAACAGAGGGGAAGGAAGAAGGGAAAAAGAGAGTGGGGACTGTGTTGAGCTGGATTATATAGGCAAAGATGGGAGATATGGCCAGGTGGATTGGATGTGACCTCAGATAAGGAGGAGGTAACTGCTTCCAGGTATGCCAGTTACCTAGGTAACTCAGGTACTGGATGCAGACTTAAATAGGTGGGGGGCATCTGCATGGAGTCCTCTGGGGGTGGACCTTACAAATACCTTAAATTAAGAATTAAGATTTAGGGGCTGGGGATATGGCCTAGGGGCAAGAGTGCTTCCCTCGTATACATGAAGCCTTGTGTTCAATTTCCCAGCACCACATACACAGAAAACAGCCAGAAGTAGTGCTGTGGCTCAAGTGGCAGAGTGCTAGCCTTGAGCAAAAAAGAAGCCAGGGACAGTGCTCAGGCCCTGAGTTCAAAAAAAAAAAAAAAGAAATTAAGATTAATCTGAGTCACAGGAAAAAAAGTGTGTTGTAGGAACCCCTTTTAAATGATTAGGCAAGTTAATGTTCAAGACCCAGGACTCCACCCTCCCCAAATAAATAATCATCAGGGGAGGAGGAAAAGTTGGAAAGAGGAAGAGCAAAGTAGAAGTGAATCTCATACACATGAGAGGTTTCCTTCCAGTACCAAACAGTACAGAGCCACGTGGAGACCACCACCTGTAGAACACCGTTTCCAATCTGGCATTTTCAAAGATTACACAGTTTCACCACCAAGAACCTCACTCTGATCACAACTGTGTTTGTTCCAAGTAATAAAGTCAACAATGATGGGGAGAGGAGGGAATGAGAGAGGAGGTAACAAACAGTACAAGAAATGTATCCAATGCCTAACGTATGAAACTGTAATCTCTCTGTACATCAGTTTGACAATAAAATTTTTTTTAAATGACCAGCATCTCAGTTGTTAAAAAGGAACACGACGTGTGTACATGAAAACACTCGAGTGTTTAGCTTTCCCACAAAGAAACATTACTCAAAAAACACCTCCCAGTTTCGAATTTCAAAGGTAAAAAATCGCGTGAAAAGGTAAGACAGTACATAAAGATACAGGGAAAGAAGGACTTCAAAATCATGAATAAACCTAATTGCTGGGCAGTAAGGCCCCACCTAACTCTTAACTAGCTCCCAAAGCCTCGCAAGCCCGTGGCAGGAGCCCCGCCTCCTTAAAGGCCTAATCGTTTCCGTCAGCCCACCCCCAGAGCAACTACCATTCCGCAGCAGGGGCGGCGACGCGTCCGGCCTCGCCGACCGGACAAGGGCCAACTCCAACCCGGCTCTCCGCCCCGGCAGCAACCAGGCCCAGGGGGGCCCCCAACAGCCCCAGTCCTGGGCCACAGCCCCGCCTCTCCGACCTTCACGGATCGACACCCCAAGTGTATAAAGGGACCTCGGGATGGTGACAGAGAGGTTCAACCTGTCAAGGTGCTGGATTACTTTCAGGGCACCGCAAATCCCTCCCTTAGCCCCTGGCAGGAGCCTCAGGCTAGAACGCCGGAGACGCCCATCACCTCGAGTCCCAGGCTCCCACCGCCCCTTGGAGTGGCCCCCACCACACCCCGTTTGCACTCGCCTCCCAAGCCCCGCCCACACGCCGTCCCCACCCCCCACAGCCGGGGGGAGGGGAGGAGGAGGGAGGGTGGTCAGAGAGCCCCCTCGCCTCCTCCCTTCACCGGTCCCCGCCCCCACCCCCACCGGAGCCCGCAGCCCCACCGGCGGCCGCCCCGGGGCAGCCAGGCCGCCAAGCAGGCGGGCCGCACCTTGCGCTTGCGGGCCTCAGCCGTGCCGCTCCACACGAAGCACTGGTAGATGGCCCGCAGGTTCTGCTTCCAGTTGTCCACCTTGAAGCTGCCCAGGTGCGAACAGCCCGACGGTGCCACCGCCAGCTCGGCGTCCATGGCCTCGCCCTCCGGTTCAGGCCGGGAGACCATGGGGGGCAAGGCCCGGCCGCGCGCAGAGGCCGGCGGCGAGGGGGGCGACGACGACGCCAGATCGGCGGCAGCTACTCTGCGGCGCGCCCGGCCGACCCAGACACGGGCACCGGGAACAAAGCGCAGCGGTTGCGACGCGGGTGGACAAAGACAGCACAGCGAATGCTGAGAGAGACGGCGGCGAACTAGGCGCCGCCCCCGGGCTGCGGCCGCCACCGGCCGTTCGCGCTGCACTCTCCCGGTTCGCGGAGGGCGGCGAGGGGCGGGGCGCCGCGGCCTCAAGCGGAGATTACGTCACCCCCGAACGGGCAGCTAGCGCCACAGTGCTCACTCGGACGGTGCCGGGTCCCGCCCTCGCCGTCCCTCCTCCTCTGGTGTCAATGAGAGCCCGCCCCTGCACCTACGCTATTGGTTGCTTGCCAACCCAAGGACCCGCCGGCCGCTGCCATAGGCTGAGAGCTCACTCCGTCTGGTTTCCAGTCTCCCCCTGAAACGTTAGCAATTTGACAACTCCCAAGTCTCCAACGCAGAACTTGGGGGAGGGGACTGCCGAGGATTGGGTAAAATGGTGTGTCAGTCTGGGGCCTGAACCGGTTTGCACCGGCTTGAGCTTTGCCGCAAAGAGGCGGAGCGCTGAGCGGAGAAGGAGAGGGATCCTGCTTCTGCGCCTTCCCGCCCCAGGCCGCGCATGCCTGGTTGAGTCTTACCCAAAGGATGACAGCAGCTCTTGTCTAGGCCTTTCAGCAGCGCTCTGCCTTCTTTGTCGCCCGTGACAGGGTATCCGTGAGCGTTGGGGAAATACAAAAGGGAACTGAAATGGAAGGTGAGATCACTAGATCTCTGAGAGAAAATATTGTAATTAAACTTTAGACTGGACCTAGGGATAGTTATTTCTCACAGGCAATCACAATAAATACGCACTCCCCCTCCCCCAGGCTAAAATACTGTTCTTACCCAGATACTACACGTTTTCCGTCTATTAAGAGTGTGTCTGTAACAGGTACTTGACCTGGTTTTGCTGCTGCCAACTAACTGCAGGAGAAACGCCTGGCATCTCTGCCTCCATTTTGTACCTAGCTTTGCTCGATTGCTAAGCCATCCTCTCCACTGTCACTTCGCAATCACCTTGAGTTCCAGAAAACACGCATTTATAAGAGCATCTAATAAGACCGTTCCTAGAGGAAAGGTATGTTTGAGAAAGGAATATAGGTTAACTAAAAAAGCAAAATCACAATCAGGAATTCAAAAATTATATGTGGGGCTGGGAGGAGGGGGGTTGTAGGGCAATAGTAGATGCTCCCCTAGCATCTGTGTGAGGTCCTAGATTTAATCAACAGTACCCCTCCCCAAAGAAAAAAAGATTAATCTCTACAAATATGTGAACCTGATGCCGGCGCGCGCCTGTAATCCTAGCTAGTCGGGGCAGTAAAGTCCTTGAGACTCTTATCTCCAGTTAACCACCAGAAAATTGGAAGTGGCGCTGTGGCTCTTGTGGCAGAGCTCTAGCGGTCTAGAGCTCAAGGACAGCGCCCAGGCCCAGGGTCAGTGTTCAACCCCAAAGACCAACAACAAAAATGTATGAGGTTGGTCCTGGTGATGCCTGCCTATATTTCCAACATTCTAGAGGCTGGAGCAGGAGAGTCAAGAGTTAAGAAACCAGCTTCACAGGTATAGCCAGACTCTAAAAATACCAAAAAAAAAAAAAAAAAAAGGCAAAAATCTTGTATGTGAGGAGTGTATTGATAATGAGCTTACACTATAACTGGATTTCACACCTGTACACTTAGCATTTATTAGAACATAAAAATTATAAAATAGATTTTTTTTTTTTGCCAGTCCTGGGTCTTGAACTCGGGGCCTGAGTACTGCCCCTGGCTTCTTTTTGCTCAAGGCTAGCACTCTGCCACTTGAGCCACAGCACCACTTCTGGCCATTTTCTTTTCTTTTTAGAATAACAAAAAATATTTTACTAAAACATAAGATTTACAGAAGTTTCTAGACAAACCATACAAAATGGTCACAAGCTTTTTTTTGAAGGGAGAAAAATCTACACTTGACAGCAAAGTCACAATGATATTAGTGAAGGCTATGATGTTTGTTTAATATTCCCATGTTGGTTCAAATAATTGAGCTTGTCCGTCTATGGTGTTTAAAGTTAGACTTGGCTAGAGAGTGTATTCTAAAGAACTGGTTAGCTGCTTTTAACCAATACAATTAGATTCCATTAAGGGGGGGGGGAGGATCCCATAAAATTAAAATAAAACTACTTTCCCCCTTAAAAAAAAAAAAACACCCAAACCCCTGCAGCTAACCCTGACAACTACCTTCATTCACAGTGCTTTATACTTAAACCATGATGGGGAAAATGGATAAAAACAGAGAGCCACTGCTTTTATATGTTTTGCAACAATCCAGATGGTACTTCTAGCCTCTATTCATGCTTAACAACAGTGAATCATACATTTTCTATATATGTGGTGCTGAGGAATCGAACCCAGGGCTTCATGTATATGAGGTGAGCACTCTTGCCACTAGGCCATATGAATATACCAGCCCAAATGGAATTTTTTTAAACAATAGGTCAATCAGTTCCAGTGGCTCCCACCTGTATTCCTAGCTACTCAGGAGGCTGAGGTCTGAGGATCATGGATCAAAGCTGGTCCAAGCAGGAAAGTCTGTAAGACTCTTATCCCCAATAAACTACTCAGAAAAAGCCAGAAGTGGTGCTGTGGCTCACAAGGTAGAGCATTTGTTAGCCTTGAGTACAAACAGGCTCAAGGACAGTGCCTAAGCCCAGAGTTCAAGCCCCAGGACCAGCAAAAAACAAATAAACAGCAGGTCATCTACAGAAGAATTTCTATGCTATTTGAATTAACAAATACTTATTTAAATGCCCCATAATTAGAATGGCATTATGCACAAAAGAACTGCAGAATATACCCTTGTGATGCAAACTCCAACAGAAATATGCACTTTCCTGTGCACTGCCATTTTTTTGTGGTTATTTGTATTTTGTTTCTTTGCCACTCCTGGGGCTTGAGCTCAGGGCCTGGGCACTGTCCCTGAGCTTCTTTTGCTCAAGGATAGCATTCTACCACTTGAGCCACAGTGCCACTTCTGGCTTTTTCTATATATGTGGTGCTAAGGAATCAAACCCAGGGTGTCATGTATGGGAGGCAAGCACTCTACCGCTAGGCCATATTCCCAGCCCAACTGCTGCATTTTTTTTTTTTTCTAATGGGGAAGGACATGGGACCAACTGAAATGACCATTGGTAACAGAATGGCCAAATAATCTATAGAATAACTATTGGTGAATCAAGTTGATCTATAAGTATTGTTAAGATTTATTCCTTCCAAAACTCATGTTAGTGTCTAATTCCCCTTTATGAAGTATTGGGGAGTGGAAGCTTAAGTAGGGTCTAGAAGTAGGGCCTTTAAAATGATCAGGATTATAGAAGGGCATGAACGTGTGCTCCCAGGACTGAACTCTGGTGATTTATAAGAAGGAAACCAGGACACCCACATTCTCTTCCTTTCTCTTCCCATGTGATACCTTGTGTTTTGCAGGGATTCTAACAGCAGAAAGGCCTTCACCAGATGTGAGCCCTTGACCTTGAGCCACCACTGAGCCAAAATAAACTTCTTTACAACTTACAAAATCTTTGGTATGCCATCATTAGCAATAGAAAATGGACTG
This sequence comes from Perognathus longimembris pacificus, assembly GCF_023159225.1. Classification (NCBI taxonomy): domain Eukaryota; kingdom Metazoa; phylum Chordata; class Mammalia; order Rodentia; family Heteromyidae; genus Perognathus; species Perognathus longimembris. The sequence goes on from NC_063177.1 coordinate 14,950,786, forward strand.
AGTAAGTACTAAGCCAGGGGCTGGGATGTAGCTCAGTGGCAAAGTGCTTGCCTAGCAAGTGCAATGTCCTGGGTTTGATCCCCAGTACCAGAAAAGTAAAAAAAAAAAAAAAAAAAAAAAGAAAGAAAGAAAGGAAAAAAGAAAGAAAAAGAAAAGAAACAAAGAAGGAAAGCACTAAGCAAGTATGGGCAGGAAAGACTGTGAGATTCTTATCTCACCAAAAAGCAAAAAGTAGAGTGATGGCTCAAGTGGTAGAGCACCAGCCTTGAGCAAAAGAAGCTCAGGGACAGCACCAAAGCCCCAAGTTAAAGCCCTAGGACTGGTGTGTGTGCACACAGGCGCGCACACACACATAGCATCAGATGCTCAGTAGTAGATGGCTGCCTAGTTAGGGCAAGACCTTGAGTGCAAACCCCAGTACTATCAAAATAATAATCACAGTCATAATATAGACTACTAACACATTAGCAATCCCATTCTGAATAACTAAAGGACTCTCTTTCCACCCAAGACAGAATATGAGGATGGAGTTTTCTTCCTCCCTAGATGAAACATAAGCACTGGAAAATGGGAAGTAGAGAACAATGATCCCTGACAGGAAACAGAGGTGACAAGCCCAGTGACTTGGTAGCTCACTACCCAGAACTAGCTTGCAGCCTTTAGACCTGAGATAGGAACCCAAGGGCAGCACCTAGCACTTCTCAGTCTTAGCACTGACAGTCCTAACTCCCAGACTCCATCAGTCCTGAGTACCCTGGGAAGGCCAGGCCACTCTATCAGCCAGAGACATGTACTCTCCATGCACTGAAAATATAGGGAGGCAACAGTGACTACATGTCAAAGGACTGGTGACCAGAAAAGGGAGCTTCATAGAACAATCTGGAAAAACACTTCTGTACTGGCTTCCCTGTCTTCATCTCACTGGTCAGTGTAGGCATGCAAGTAATCTACCTGAATGAAGCAGAGAAACAACTGCCAGAAAAATGCAGGGCAAAATCTCCTGGAGCTCAGGTATCACAAACTACTGAGCTGGAAAGGACTCACCTTCTTGAGAGGACAGCCAGGGTTGAAAAATATGGGTGTGCACCTAGAAGGGCATTGGCTTAGTAGTAGGGGAAAAGTAGCCAAAGAACGAGGCTTTTCTGGCCACTCCCCTCCCCTCGAAGAATAGATGCCTAAAAGATTAAATTGTTTGAAATTGCTTTATAAAATGGCTGTTTGGGAAGGGGAAAAGTCCTAAACAAGGTCAACTTTTTGTTGTTTTGTTTTGTTTTGTTTTTTGGATGGTCATGGGGCTTGAACTCTGGGCCTGGGCACTGTCCCTGAGCTCTTCAACTCAAGGCTAGTGTTATGCCAAGTCGCAAGAAGACCACCAAGAAGACCACTGAGACTCAGGCGTTCCGAAATGCAAAAGCAAGGCTTTATTCAGGCGAGCTGCAACTCAGGCCTCGTCCTACCCACCGACACAGCAGAGGTTAGGAGGAAGCCCTGAGCTGCGATTGCACAGGGCTTTTAAAGGCAAAAAACAAAGTTACAGCCATCAGGTGTTCAAGCAAGACAAAAAACAAAGTTACAGCAATCAGGTGTTCAAGCAAGCAAGATTAGCACATGGGTACAAATCTGATTGGCTCAGGGCTCGAGGCATTCTGGGGGCGGTTAAAGCATTCCCAGGCGGTGAGAGTTCTTGACAGGCTGGGCCCTAATAAGCTTGTCCTGGGTTTGCTCACAGGGTCTGCTTATCCCAGGTTCGCGTGGTAAAGTGGGGCCTGACTTCAAAATGGCTTTAGTCTGGCTCTTCAGCTAGCACTCTACCACTTTGAGCCACAGTGCACCCCCCCAAAAAAAATGAAAGAAATCAATTGTGCTGTATTAGTCTTTTATTTGTTTTTTGTAATTGTTGCTTCTTCTATTTACGTATATATATATTTTTTAATTTTTTTTTTTTTTTTGCTAGTGCTGGGGCTTGAACTCTGGGCCTGGGCACTGCCTTTGAGCCTCTTTGTACTCAAGGCTAATGCTCTACCAATTGAACCACAGTACCACTTCCAGCTTTTTCTGAGGAGTTTATTGGAGATAAGTCTTACAGAGTGGCTGGGCTGGCTTTGAACCGTGATCCTCAGATCTCAGCCTCCTGAGTAGCTAGGATTACAGGCATGAGCCACTGGTGTCCAGCTATGTTCAAGTTTTTAATTCATTAATACTTAAGCTTATATTCTTTTTGTGTGTGTCTATACTAGGGCTTGACCTGAAGAATAGTACCTAAGCCCAGAGTACAAGCCCCAGGACAGAGAGAGAGAGAGAGAGAGAGAGAGAGAGAGAGAGAGAGAGAGAGAGAGAGAGAGAGAGAGAGAAGAAAAAGGCTACTCTTGCTGATCTACATTCTGCCCCGGCCAGCGGGGTTTCATCAACAGGAGCCTGAGGGGGAATTGACCTGAATGAGAGACAAACCTGACACCAGGAGAGAGACTAAAACAGGATTCTGATCAAGGTCTCAAATTTTATTTTCACAGGGCAGCTTATATAGTAATCAGCAAAGGGTAACTCACGTAGACAGGGTCATTAGGTTGCTAGGTTACAGAACCGTGGGATGCTCTTTCTCAGGACAGGGACTGGGTAAAGTTCACAAGGTTGTTAATTAAAGCTAGACAAGGTGTTAGGCTTCACAGGCAAGGTTGTAAAAGCATCAAACATTCTTATCAGCTAAGTCTTATAGTGTCTTATTGTTAGAGCATGACAACCAGCTTCCTTATCACTTAAGTTTTATAGTTTCTTTATGTTACAACATGACAGCCAGACCCAGATGTCCTTATCAGTTAAGTTTTATGGTTTCTATATGTTATGACAGCCAGCACCAGAGTCCTTATCAGTTAAATTTTATAATTTCTTTGTTATATCATGGCAGCTTCTTTGGCTCCTGGCACATTCCTCAAAGCATATGATTCATAATGCTAGACACAATATTCAGAATCACATAGGTATCCCTTACCTTGTTCCAAGCTTTGAGATATTTTTTGATGCTTTTCTTTTTCTGATAATGGGATTTGAATTTGGCCTGCCTTGCTGTGCTGTGCTCTACCACTTGAGCCACACCCCTAGCCCTGCATTTTATTTATTTATTTTTAATTTTATTTTTCTGCCAATACTGGGGCTTGAACTCAGGGCCTGAGCACTGTCCCTGGCTTCTGTTGTTTTTAAAGTAGGTAGCCGGTAAAGGAGAAAGCCATGCGGTATTCAGGCAGGAGAGAAAGTTTATTACCGAGCTGCTGGCCTGTTGCCAAGATGATCCATGGCCGGAGAGAGAGAGAGAGACCCCCACCCAGCCCTGCCTTATATCTAGGGAAGGGGCAAGGGGTGTGGCCAGGTGGATTAGGATGTGACCTCAGGGAAAAGGGAGGTAACTGCCTCCAGGTCTGCAGGTTACCCAGGTAACTGGGTGGAGACTTAATGAGGTGGGGGCATCTACATGGAGCCCTCAGGGAGAGGACCTTACAGCTTCCTTTTTCTCAAGGCTTGCACTCTATCTCTTGAGCCACAGCGCCCACTTCTGGCCTTTTCTATTTATGTGGTACTGAGGAATCGAACCCAAGGCTTCATGCATGCTAGGCAAGCACTCTACCACTAAGCCACATTCCCAGGCCAGCATTTTGTTTTAATATGAAATTTTGTTTATTTGGTTTGATTTTTTTTTTTTTTGCTAGTCCTGGGGTATGGACTCAGGGCCTAAACACTGCCTCTGGCTTCTTTTTGCTCAAGGCTAGCACTCTACTTCTTGAGCCACAGTGCCATGCCTCTGGCTTTTTTCTATATATATGTGTGGGACACACCTGGAAGTCAACCAGCTGGCCCCGCCTGTTTCTCAAGTCCTGGGGCCACGTGTGGCTAAGATGGCGCCTAACGATAAACCGGAGGCGGTTCTGTGGGCTGTGACCCCCCTCACATCTGCCCTTACACCTCTCCCCTTCCTGCTGATCTTTGACCTGATTGGCTCCTGTGCCCTATTTAGATGTATGTACTTCCTCATTAAACGAGATCTTGCACTGACTTGACTCCCAGACAAGTCTGATTGTCCTCCGGTGAGGGAGGGCTGGGTGCTGGCGGTCTGTCAACCCTTTCCTTTCTTGGCTCGTCTGGTCCGGTCGGGTGTGCCTTCCCCATCTCTCCCGCAGGTTGGGGGAGCGCGGGGGAGGCAGGATGCTAAAAACCCTGACATATGTGGTGCTGAGGAATTGAACCCAGAGCTTCACATATACGAGGCAAGCACTTTACCACCAGGCCATATTCCCAGTCCGCAGCCCAGCATTTTTTAACTTTATTTTTTTGCCAGTCCTGGGACTTGAACTCAGAGCCTGAGCACTGTCCCTGAACTTCTTTTGCTGAATACTAGAGTTCTACCCCTTGAGCCACAGCACCACTTCTGGCTTTTTTTTTTTTTTTTTTCTGTTTTTGTGGTACTGGGGAGAACCCAGGGCTTCATGCTAGGCAAGCACTCTACAACTTAGCGACATTCCCAGCACAAACTCTACATTTTGCTGGTCATTTTGGAGATGGAGTCTCACAGACTTTTCTGCCTGAGCTGTCCTTGAACTTCGGAAATATAGATCTCAACCTCCTGACTGGCTAGTATTATTAGTATTATAGGCAAGAGAAACCAGTGCCTGGCTACACCATTTTTTCTTTCTTTTCTTCCCTCCCCCCTCCCTCCCCCCTCCCTTCTTTCCATCCTGTCTTTCTTTTCCCACCTTCTACTTACTCTTTTTCCTGGTTTCTTCTCTGTGGTTAGAAATCCAGGCTTTATCCTGCTCCACAGAAGCCATGCCTCCAGCCCAACTAAATCCCATTTTCAGACAGCAGTAAACTGAGCTTCAGAGTACTTAAGGCTATAGCAGAGACAGAGCTCCAGGGGCGTTCATCCCCTTGGAATGTAGAGTGGTGACACCCTGAAGTCACCCAGGATGTGGCTATGGCCATAGTTAACACCTCTGCTCCTACCCTTGCCTTCTTGTTTTGTCTTTTTTTTTTGTCCATTGTGAGACTTAAACTCTGGGCCTGGGCACTGTCCCTGAGTTCTTCAGCTCAAGGTCAGTGCTCTACCACTTTGAGCCACAGTGCCACTCCCAATTTTCAATTTCCTGGTGGTTAATTGGAGAGAGGAGACTCAGGAATCCTGTCCTTGAACCAGGATCCTCAGATCTCAGCCTCCTGAGTAGCTAGGATTACAGGTGTGAGCCACTGGCACCCAGCTGGTTTTTTTTTTTTTGTTTTGTTTTGTTTTTTGCTACTGTTATGCCCAAGTCGCGAGAATACCACCAAGAGGATCACCGAGAGGCAGACGTTCTGAAATGCAAAAGCAAGGCTTTATTCAGGCGAGCTGCAACTCGGGCCTCATCCTACCCACCGACACAATGGAGGTTAGGAGGAAGGCCCCGAGCTGAGATTTCACAGAGCTTATTGTGAGGTTTTTTTTTTTTTTTTTTTTTTTTTTTGGCCAGTCCTGGGGCTTGGACTCAGGGCCTGAGCACTGTCCCTGGCTTCTTTTTGCTCAAGGCTAGCAATCTGCCACTTGAGCTACAGCGCCACTTCTGGCCATTTTCTGTATATGTGGTGCTGGGGAATCGAACCCAGGGCCTCATGTATATGAGGCAGGCACTCTTGCCACTAGGCCATATCCCCAACCCCTATTGTGAGGTTTTTAAAGTAGGTAGCCGGTAAAGGAGAACGCCATGCGGTATTCAAGTAGGAAAGAAAGTTTATTACGGAACTGCTGGCCTGTGGCCAAGATGATCCATGGCCAGAGAGAAGGGAGAGAGAGAGTGAGAGCCCCCCCCACCCAGCCCTGCCTTATATCTAGGGCAGGGGCAAGGGGTGTGGCCAGGTGGATTAGGATGTGACCTCAGGGAAAGGGGAGGTAACTGCCTCCAGGTCTGCTGGTTACCCAGGTAACTGGGTGGAGACTTAATGAGGTGGGGGCATCTGCATGTGGCCCTCAGGGAGAGGACCTTACACTTATAAAGGCAAAAAACCAAGTTACAGCAATCAGGTGTTCAAGCAAGATTAGGATACGGGTACAAATCTGATTGGCTCAGGACTCCAGGCATTCCGGGGCAGTTAAGAGTTAAGCATTCCCGGGCTGGGGATATAGCCTAGTGGCAAGAGTGCCTGCCTCGGATACACGAGGCACTAGGTTCGATTCCCCAGCACCACATATACAGAAAAACGGCCAGAAGCGGCGCTGTGGCTCAAGTGGCAGAGTGCTAGCCTTGAGCGGGAAGAAGCCAGGGACAGTGCTCAGGCCCTGAGTCCAAGGCCCAGGACTGGCCAAAAAAAAAAAAAAAAAAAAAAAAAGAGTTAAGCATTCCCAGGCGGTTAGAGTTAAGCAGGGAGTTTCCTGACCAGCTGGGCCCTAATAAGCTTGTCCTGCTAGCTGGGATATCTGGTGGCCTGGGTTACTCAAAGTTTAAACAGAAACAAAATGGGGGCTGCCTGAAAATGGGGTTTACTTTAACTCTTCACTACTTCATCTTTACTTAATGAAAGGCCCTCACCCTAGAATAGGGTTTCTTTTTTTTTTTTTTTTTTTTTTTTTTGTCAGTTGTGAACTCATGTGGGTACTGTCCCTAAGTTCTTTTGCTCAAGGCTAGCACTCTACCACTGTGAACTTGTAATATGGAGGTCAGATCTGGCCAGCACCATCATTGGCTGTTGAGGAGTGTCAGATTGACTCCATCTCAGATTAGTTAGAGAGAGCAGAAGCTGACTCCATCTTCACTAAGATCTCCCCTGCCCTATCCAGGGAAGTTCCCCTTCTCTGTGATATGATTGTGTAAACTGCCTGACCACCCGAGTAGTAGAATATTCAAGGTTAAACCTGTGCCCCCACCCCCCACCGCCATGAGTAAGCATATCCGCCTGCATCAAGTGAGCCCTGCCAAATTCGTGCGCCGAGTCTAATTAAAATGATAGGTTGGTTCAAACAGTTGCCATGAGGCAAATTGTAACCCCATTGGCCACCTGTGTGTGACCTGGCATGCTCTGTAAGTGTTGTAACCTCATTGGCCACCTGCATGTGGCAGGCTTGACCATGTGGTATTTGCCTTTATAACCCGACCCCAAGCATGGCCCAGGGCACCTGGTCCCAGCTCCCGAGTCTGGCCTATGACCCTGGCCAGTCAGTATACTTTTTACTTCCCCAATAAATCCATCTTTTTACTTGAGACTGTCTCTGAGTGGTGGACTCTTAGAGGGATGGGGGATTCCCCCTACCCTCAGACCCCATTACATTGTGGTCCCCTCCCTTGGGGGGACCCCATTACATGAATCACAGTTCCACTTCTTTTTTTTGAGTTTGGAGATAAAAGTTTAAAGGGGACTTTTCTTCCCTGGCTGGTTTTGAACCACAATTCTCAGACCTTAACCTTCTGAATACCTAGGATTACAGGTATGAACCCTCAGTTCCTGGCTTAAGGGTTTCTTGAAATAGCCAGGCTGTTAAAATTCTTGGATGTGCGCTGAGAATGTGGCTTAGTGGTAGAGTGCTTGCCTAGCATGCATGGAGGCCTGGGTTTGATTCCTCAGCACCACATAAACATAAAAAGCCAAAAGCGGTGCTGTGGCTCAAGAGGTAGAGTGCTAGCCTTGAGCAAAAAGAAGTTAGGGACAGCACTCAGGCCCTGAGTCTCAAGTGCACAGGATTGGCAAAAAAAAAAAAAAGTTGAGAAGAACCATTTGTGCCCTGGAGTTAAGAAAACAGTCTGGGGCTGGGGATATAGCCTAGTGGCAAGAGTCCCTGCCTTGGATACACGAGGCCCTAGGTTCGATTCCCCAGCACCACATATACAGAAAACGGCCAGAAGCGGCGCTGTGGCTCAAGTGGCAGAGTGCTAGCCTTGAGCGGGAAGAAGCCAGGGACAGTGCTCAGGCCCTGAGTCCAAGGCCCAGGACTGGCCAAAAAAAAAAAGAAAAAAGAAAAAAAAAAGAAAAAGAAAACAGTCTGGACAACATAGCAAGACCTTGTTTCAAACGTAAGTAAACATTTCTCTTTTTTTTGTGTGCCGTACTAGGACTTAAACTCAGGGCCTAGACTCTGATCCTTAGCTTTGTAAGGGGTTAATGTAGAGGAGAGTAAGACTGACTTCATTTCAAATTCACTGAGAACTTACTTGCCCTTGAGAATTGAAAACAACTGACTAGCTTGTTACTCAAATGTTATCTCCAGTAACCACATCCCTGTTGGAAAACAGCCAGTCTTCCTAAGCACCTCGGATCTGAGAAATGTCAAAACTACCCAAACTGTTTGGATAAGTCATCGCTTACTACACTAAGATTGTGTAGTCTGCTTGATCATCTGCATTGTAGTTTTTTCCTTCATAAGCCCAGACTGAAAACTGATCAGGGTCACAGTTACAGCTCCCAAGTATGTGCTGCGTCCCTGGCCAGCTTACCCTTCCCCCAATAAAGATCTTCTTGCATGAGACTATCTCTGTGTGATGGACTCTGTAGGGGCCTGGAATCCCCTCCCCTGGACTCCATAACAGCTTTTCACTTAAGGCTAGTGCTCTACCATTTGAGCTACATCACTTCTGGCTTTTTGTTTCTTTCTTTCTTTCTTTTTTTTTTTTTTTTTTTGCCAGTCCTGGGCCTTGGACTCAGGGCCTGAGCACTGTCCCTGGCTTCTTTTTGCTCAAGGCTAGCACTCTACCTCTTGAGTCACAGCGCCACTTCTGGCTTTTTTCTATATATGTGGTGCTGAGGAATCGAACCCAGGGCTTCATGTATACGAGGCGAGCACTTTACCACTAGGCCATATTCCCAGCCCACTTCTGGCTTTTTGATGGGTAATCGGAAATAAGAGTCTCCAGGACTTTCCTGCTCAGTCTGGCTTCAAACTGCAATCCTCAGATCTCAGCCTCCTGGGTAGTTAGCATTATAGGAATGAGCCATCAGGACACAGCTGATAAAATAAAAATTCTTTATGTAAAAGAAAGCATAGAAGGCTGGGAATGTAGCTTAGTGGTGAGTGCTTACCTACCATGCATGAAGCCCTGGATTCGATTCCTCAGTACCACATACACAGAAAAAGCCAGAAGTGGGCGCTGTGGCTCAAGTGGTAGAGTGCTAGCCTTGAGCAAAAAAGAAGCCAGGGATAGTGTTCAGGTCCTGAGCCCAAGCCCTAAGACTGGCAAAAAACAAAACAAAACAAAGAAAGCATAGAGGACATATATATATATATATATATATATATATATATATATATATATATACATATATATATATATATATTTTTTTTTGCCAGTCCTGGGGCTTAAATTCAGGTCCTGAGCACTGTCTCTGGCTTCTTTTTGCTCAAGGCTACTAGCACTCTACCACTTGAGCCACAGTGCCACTTCTGGCCTTTTCTATATATGTGGTGCTGAGGAATCGAACCTAGGGCTTCATGTATACAAGGCAAGCACTCTTTCCACTTGGCCACATTCCCAGCCCCAGATATATTTTTTTAAGCTAGGAATGTCTCTAGGGGTCAAAGTACATAGCACCTGGGTCAGAATTAGCCTTCTAGAATTCTGGAAATGTGGCTTAGTGGTAGAGTGCTTGCCTAGCATGCATGAAGCCCTGGGTTCAATTCCTCAGTACCACATAAACAGAAAAAGCCAGAAGTTGATGCTGTGGCTCAAGTGGTAGAGTGCTAGCTTTGAGCAAAAGCAGCTTGGGGACAGTGTCCAGGTCCTGAGTTCAAGCCCCAGGACTGGCAAGAAAGAAAGGAAAGAAGTTAGGAAGGATGGCAGAGGGGGGGGGGGGATGGAGGGAGAGAGTAGAAAAGAAAAGAAAGAAAGAAATTCCAGTGGCCTGTTTGGAACTTGAAAGCTTAAATCTCTGGTGAATTGTCCTCTTGGCAACTGTATGCCACCCCCTAGCCTCCCTTGAACTGTAGGCAACAGTTCTCCCCCCTTTCCTGTGTCCAGGCTGGGTGACTTGGGGCCCTTCTAAGGTGACCTGAGCTCAGGTCCTCCATGTGCATGAAGCCATTCCTTTTAGCAATCCACTCTTGCAGGAAGGAGCTGTGCTGCACCCTCCTGCAGTCTGGCTATCAATTGGGGCCACTGCCCAGCGCTGGACAGGGACCAAAGCTCTTCCTTCATGAAGCCATCCCTTCTCTTTTCTGCCTGTTTCAATTGCTATGGTCCCAGATAATCTGCTGTTTTCACTTTAAATGCCAAAATGCTTGGAAAAAGTACTTTTCCTCCTCCTCTTCCCACCCCCCCTTTCCCTTCCTCCTCCTCCTTCTTCACCTCCTGCATGTGGGTTGCCAGAAGCTCTCACTAAAGTGGGGTAGGGGGTACTGATGCTTGAACCAGATAGACTCTGTCTTTTGTTTTCTCCCTTTTGCCACCTACCCTCCATTGTGGAGAGTCTCCCTGACTTCTGTATCAAAAATAAATAAATAGCAAAGATAGTTGTAGAGGAAAGACTCTGGGAAGATACATTGTAACAAGTGCTTTGAGGGTTTTATGTATCTATAAAGACATGTACTATTTGACCAAGTAATTCTACTTTAGACTTGGTTACATATTTGTATAGTGAAAGACAACTTATTGTAAAATTGTTTACAGGAATAAAAGACTGAAGCAGTCAGTAGGAATCTGGACAAACAACACACCAGGGCAGGAACATTTTATTTCATAAAAGAAAGAAATGAGATGAATCTGGTGAATTTAAATTTTTTAATGTATTAATAAAAATAAGCCAGATGCTGGGGTCATTTAAGCCTATAATTCTAGACACTCAGGAGGCTGAGCTATGAGGAGGAAAGTCTATGAGACTCTTATCTCTAATTATCCACCAAAAAGCCAGAAGTGAGTTTTGGCTCCAGTGGTAGAGTGTTAGCCTTGAGCACAAAAGCCCAGGTGGCTCATACCTATAACCCTAGAACCCTAGAAGATAGCCACAGCAGGAAAATTCTGAGACTCTTATCTCTAGTTAACCACAAAAAGCCAGAAGAGGAGCTGTGGCTCAAGTGGTAGAGTGCTGACCTTGAGCTAAATAGCACAAGAACAATGCTCAGTCCCTGAATTCAAGTCCCAGGACCAACACACACAACACAAGCTCATAGCATCTAGACCATGAGTTTAAGCTCTAAACTTGGGACTTTTGGGACTTGCACACACACACAAAAAGTATAGACATCCGCCCCCGGCCCGGCCCGCTCGCCCGAGCGCCGCGGCTCGGCTCGCTCGGGCCCGGAAGCCGCCCTGCCGGCCTGGGGTCAGGATGGGCAGCAAGATGGCGTCCGCCAGCAGGGTCATCCAGGTAGTCAAGCCACATGCTCCATTGATAAGATTCCCTAGCAGAAGAGACAATCCTAAACTCAGTGCATCGGAAGCTATGAGTTCGGCAGGGCTCCCCCCTCACTCTTCCTTGATCTCCCAGCATGCTAAGGGAAGTAAATCACCAGACACGATACACCCCGGTCCACCGGACACGGCAGCAATATTAAAAACATTACCTCAGAAATACAGAAGGAAACTTGTCTCTCAGGAAGAAATGGAATTTATCCAGCGTGGAGGGCCAGAATAATCATTGAGGCTGCTGCTTATCATCAAAGAATTATCTTTACAATAAAGGACTTCCAAATGACAACTACAAATTGTATTTAAACAACCTTAATATCCTGAGAAAATGAAATATAGAAAATACAGATGGATACTTCTATCTCCTAATTTATGTAACTTGGTCAGCTTCTCCACAAGCTTACCAACTTGTTTATGTATTTCATACTTATTAAAGTACACATTTAAAAATGTTAAAAAAAAAGTATAAAAGTGTGTGTGTGTGTGTGTGTGTGTGTGTGTGTAATGACAACATGGGACTGCAACATCACCTTGGGGCACCTCTCCAGGACTAAATGATTCAATGTGTTAAATAAGTAAGTAGGAAGGAAGGCAAAACTAAGGGGCTGAGACAGCAATGTTTTAAGGATCCTGTGTGTTATCTGATTTGCAGAGCAAGCAAAGAGAGTAGTAGTATTTTGAGAGTAGTCAAAAAAATCCCACTCTGCACACAATGAAGGGTGATGTGGGCATTTAGAACCACCCACTTGTGTTTGTGATTAAAATAAATCTTCCCTTGCAAATGTTTTGTGAATACAGAAGACAGTTTCAATTATGATAATTAGGCTGGGAATGTAGCTCAGAGATAGAACACTTGCTTCACATGCCTGAAGCCTATGAGGGGGGAGCACCATAGCTAGGCACAGTAGCACATGCCTGTCATCCCCAGCAACATAGGGATGTTGTGCCAATCGTGGGTGTATGCCAATCAGAGAACAGGAGCATCGGATCTGAACAAAACAGAAAAAATGAATCAGAATGAACAAAAGCCAGAAGCTTCTGGAGAATGGTCAATATCTGGGAGAAGAGCCAACTGGGAATAAATTTCCCATTTTCATAGATGCTAGCCTGAGAGTAAGCCAAAGCCAATGTGACATAGGTCGATGAAACTCTAGTAGACTCCAGTTCAGTCTTTCTGACCAGAGAAGTTAATAGGTCAGAAATCAGCTGATTTGTAGCTGTAGGAAACTGAAGGAAGAATCTTGGGAAAAAAAGAGGAGCCAGAGAGGATAAAGCCCAAATTCTGTGCATATGTGATTCCTTAGTGGCTGGCCTATCCTTGAATCAAGCATACACAGGAAGATTCAAGGCAACCTAGCAGAGAAGATGTGAGATTTGACCTGACCTGCCACTCAAAAGACAGAATCTAAAGTTTAGGCTCAAAGTGTAGAGTCACTGCCTACTAACATAAGACCAATTAAGAGGGAAAGAAAAGTACCAAAAACAGTATTATACAGAATTTGTTAAAGAGTTTAAATTCCTACAACATAATATTTACCACAACTTTGTTCAATTGAAAAAAAAAATCAACTAAATAGAACCAGAAAAAAAACAGTGAGCCATTCTCCAGAGAAGAGACAATTCTTGGAGAACAAATTCAAGATAATAGATAATATTAAAGCAGTTATTGTAATTATACCCAATGAGATAAAGTAGAAGTCAGCAAATGTTTTCTACAAAAGGTCAGAGAAAATAGTTTAGGCCTTTTTTTTTGGTGGGGGGGGGGTTGCCAGTCCTGGGGCTTAAACTCAGGGCCTGAGCACTGTCCCTGGCTTCTTTCTGCTCAAGGCTAGCACTCTGCCACTTGAGCCACAGTGCCATTTCCGGCTTTTTCTATGTACATGGTGCTGAGGAATCAAACCCAGGGCTTCATGTATATGAGACAAGCACGTTACCACTAGGCCATATTCCCAGCCCTATTTTAGGCTTTGTAGGTCACAAGTAATCTCTGTTGCAGTTACTCAACACTGAAGTTGTAGCTATGCCCATGTACAAACAAATGGTGCGACTGTTTCAATGAAACCTTAGGCTCTTGCTGGGCTCACACATGTAACCCTAGCTACTCAAGAGGCTGAGATCTGAGGATCAGCCAGCCCAGACAGAAAAGTCAGTGAGAATCTTATGTTCAATAAATTCCAAAAAAGCTGGAATTGTAGCTGTGGCCCAAGTGGTAGAGCACTAGTCCTAAGCAAAAGAATAACAGGGATAGAGCCCAGGCCCTGAGTTCAAGCAGGATGACCAGCAAAAAATTTTTTTAACTGTTTTTGGTTATTTACTGAATAACAAATCACCCCAAAATTGAGTGGCTTAAAACAGCAACCACTTTGTTATATTTTGTCATAGTTTGGGGAGCTGTTCTGTCTGATTTGTTCTCAGCATGAGTGTGGCTGGCACTTAGCTCATTTCAAAGGCTTGGTCTTCCACAGGGGTTGTAGACATCAATCTCCCTGTGGCCCATTTATGTAGCCTAGACTTCCTCAACCAGCAGCAGGGCCCCAAGACCAAGGGTCCCAAAGGAAGCAGGCAGAAATCTTTTCGCAATAGCTTGGAAATGACATAGCCCCACTTTCTCCATGGTCGAAGTCCTGAGGCATCAAGTCTCCTTGTAAGATAAGGATGTGAGAGATGAGAGAGACCAACAGAGCCATTTTGGACTTGGAAGGTCCTAAATAATCAAGAGATTAAACTCTGGGCTGGGGATATAGCCTAGTGGCAAGAGTTCGATTCCCCAGCACCACATATACAGAAAACGGCCAGAAGCGGCGCTGTGGCTCAAGTGGCAGAGTGCTAGCCTTGAGCGGGAAGAAGCCAGGGACAGTGCTCAGGCCCTGAGTCCAAGGCCCAGGACTGGCAAAAAAAAAAAAAAAAAAAAAAAAAAGAGATTAAACTCTCCTGTGAGCTAGCTGCTATTTATCAACATGGACTTCCATATGAACTCTTCCATGTTTCTTTCCATGCTCTTTTAGAGCTAGCTGTTACTTATCAATATGGACTTCCATATGAACTCTTCCATGTTTCTTTCCACACTCTTTTAGGAAGTAGGGGTGGGTGTCAATCAAACATTGTGCCGCCGTGTACATTCTGGCACAGTCTGTTAGGAATAGAATCACCGGGCCACAGGGCCTATACTTCCACTGAAGTGCCAGACTTTGAAGTCAGGCCCCACTTTACCACGTGAACCCCATTTTAGAATCAAACCCTGAGCCAATCAGATTTGTACCTGTGTCCTAATCTTGCTTGCTTGAACAGCTGATTGTTGTAACCTTGTTCTTTGCCTTTATAAGCCCTGTGTAATCACAGTTCGGGGCTCCCTCCTAACCTCCGCTGTGTCAGTGGGTAGGACAAGGCCCGAGTTGCAGCTCGCTTAAATAAAGTCTTGCCTTGCTTTTGCATTTCGGAATGTCTGAGTCTCAGTGGTCTTCTTGGTGGTGGCTTCGCGACTTGGCATAACATTTGGGGTTTCATCCGGGATGGCCCCAGAGACCCCCGAGACCCCAGACTCCGAAGGTAAGAAAATAGCGCTGTTCATTCTGTGTGTCTGTGTCTGTGTGATTTGTAGTTTTGTTTTCTGTTTTGGCCAGCCGCCTGAATCTGAACCTGTAGGTAGTGAAGGACCAGCCAGAGTGGACACGCTCGTATGGGCAGTCCTGGAGGACTCAAGCCCTCCACAGGGGGCTCAGGCTTCCCACTACCACCCTGAACCTGAAGGACTGAACCAGGAGGCCCTTCTAATGGGCACCCGTCCAGTCCACTCTATATTCAGGGTTGTCTGGTCCGCTCCTATACAGGAATGGGAGAGAGAGAGCCACAAGACTGTGTGGTCTGCCCCCTCACAGGGGCAGGAGAGACACAGTGAGACTGTGTGGTCTGCCCCCTCACAGGGGCAGGAGAGACACAGTCGAACCTGTAAGCCACGGCTCCCTAAGTCTGTCTGTAAGTGTTGTCTGGTCTTTGTGCCTGTGATTATTTTTGTGTGTTTCTTTCTTGTGCTGTGCCTGACTGACAAAGGGATGATGGGGAACATTCCTTCCACTCCCCTGGACTTGACTTTAGCTCACTGGAAAGATGTACAGGTGACAGCCCACAATCAGTCAATCAGTGAGAGTGTCCGCAAAAAAGAACTCTAGGGGAACCCCCACCCAGCCTTCTTAAGCAGAAAATTGTTTGGTGCACTAAAATGTTTTACTAAGACTAAAAATGTTTTACTAAAACTATCAAGCCCTGGAAAATGAGGCTGGAGAATGCTAAAATCATTTGTTAAAGGTTTTTGTCTTAAAATGTACAGCCGATGCTTATTACAAATATTTGCTAGTTTTTGTAGACACCTTTTCAGGATGGGTTGAAGCCTATCCAACAAAGCATGAGACTGTGAATGTAGTGGCTAAGAAGATCCTGGAAGAAATCCTACCCAGGTATGGCTTCCCATCCACCATTGGGTCAGACAACAGACCGGCCTTCATCTCAAAAGTAAGTCAGGGAATAGCCACTGCACTGGGGACGGATTGGAAATTGCATTGTGCTTATAGACCCCAGAGTTCAGGACAGGTAGAGAACATGAATCGGACTCTAAAAGAGACCTTAACTAAACTGGCCTTAGAGACTGGCGCAGACTGGGTGTCACTCCTTCCTTTTGCTCTGCTTAGAGTAAGAAATTCTCCCTATCAGCTTGGCTTTACTCCTTTTGAAATAATGTATGGGTAACCCCCGCCCATTATCCCTAGCCTTCAGACTGAATTGCTTGCTGATTTGGATGATGCTGAATTTTTGTGTAAACTTGATTATTTGCAGCTCGTGCACAAGAATGTGACCCCAACTTAAGGCATTATATGATTCTGCTTCTGTCCCTACCCCCCATTTATTCAGACCAGGGGACTGAAATCATTAGAACCACGGTGGAAGGAACCCTAGACGGCATCGCCACTTGGGTTCATTGCTTCCACGCCAGGCCAGCTGACCCCTTTGCCCTGGACAACGACTACCGTGGTGGAACATGGGAGGTCTCCAAGCACCCAACTCAGCTGCTTCGCCTTCGCCTCAAGAAAAGTTAGACTGAATATTGTTATAATTTTCTTTTTGCCTTTTTTCCTTACTACTCTGGCTAGTGTTGATGTTATTTTGGCAGCTCACTCCAAAGTGAGGTGACCCCCTTATTTTAGGTAGTTTTGGGCTTGCTCAGGAATATGGGTATAGCCACCCGACCCTTAGAGCACAGCTGAGAAGTTTATGTATTATTTTGTTGCTTACATTTGGATACTAAACACTATACAGCAAATGGTAAGTCTGTATAGCTGAAAGTTAATTTTCAGTTTGCAGTAATCCTGCAGTCCCTTGGTAAAGTAGATAAGGTTATAGGTTCCTGGCTAGGTAAGGTTCAACGCCCCTGAGGCAGCCTGAAGAAGTTACAGAAGATGGATGATCTTCACGCATCAGCCCCCCTTTAAAACTGAGGGACTAGAGTTGTTTTTGGGAAGATGAGGCAGGATAAACTAGAGGCATGCAAAACAGAGGTACAGAGACTGTACTTGTGAGAAATGGTGACAGGCCCTTTGGTTAATACTTTGGGCCCTATTGGCCCATGCCTTATCTCTATATCATCCCCTAGACATGCAAGCCATTGAAATGGACAGAATGGAGCCATGATTGGCTCCCAAGGTACCAAAAAGAAAAAGGGGGAAATGAAGTGCCAGACTTTGAAGTCAGGCCCCACTTTACCACGTGAACCCCATTTTAGAATCGAACCCTGAGCCAATCAGATTTGTACCTGTGTCCTAATCTTGCTTGCTTGAAAAGCTGATTGTTGTAACCTTGTTCTTTGCCTTTATAAGCCCTGTGTAATCACAGCTCGGGGCTCCCTCCTAACCTCTGCTGTGTCAGTGGGTAGGACGAGGCCCGAGTTGCAGCTCGCTTAAATAAAGTCTTGCCTTGCTTTTGCATTTCGGAATGTCTGAGTCTCGGTGGTCTTCTTGGTGGTGGTTTCGCGACTTGGCATATCACCACCTAGTTACTTCTGTCAGCAAGGCCTGATGAATTACATTACTTTCTGTAATTTCCCGTAATTCCTACCCCCTCTAACTCCCTGTATCACGACAAAACAGGGAATGACAGGGGCCCAAAGCCCAGAGATCTGTACACAGTCTCAGCACAGAAGACCAGGGCTCCCCTCCCACAAGGACGTGGGAAGTTGCCCCAGCTCGGCCACTTGCTCCCCATCTCCAAGGAAGCTGGGAGACGGGGCCTTTTGTCAGGGAACCGTTTGTGACAAAGCCAGTCTTTTCCCACTACTGTTAATGGATGTTTCTTCCTGTTAAAATAACAGAAAAAAAGGATCTTACAGGAAGGAAAGGACAGGGAAATCAAGACCAGGATGCGGGTGCACAGGGCGGGATGCTAGAAAGCACCAACTTCTCCCATTGGGCTTTTTTTCCCCTTTTTCTCTCCATTCCCCTCTGCCTCCCACGCAAATGCCCTAGAGACAGAGCCTGATTGGCCCAGAGACGAATGCAGTTCAGCCATTGGTGGAGATCCCTTGATTGACAGCCTCCTCTTAGGGACAGGCTGGCTTTGTACCCAATACTGTCTGGAAGCCATAGGAGACAATGGTTACTGGATGGGGAGAAAAACGTCTCAAAAACACATCTCCATTCTCAAATCACCAAAGGTCTGGCTTCCTTGTGTGCTTCCTTAAAACTCCCCAGGAATTTTTAAAGTCACTGGCTGGGAAGTGGAGCTATCTCCTCTTCTTTTTTTTTTTTTTTGGCCAGTCCTGGGCCTTGGACTCAGGGCCTGAGCACTATCCCTGGCTTCTTCCCGCTCAAGGCTAGCACTCTGCCACTTGAGCCACAGCGCCGCTTCTGGCCGTTTTCTGTATATGTGGTGCTGGGGAATCGAACCTAGGGCCTCGTGTATCCGAGGCAGGCACTCTTGCCACTAGGCTATATCCCCAGCCCTATCTCCTCTTCTTAATATAAAGTGAGGAGAGAGAGAAATCAAGTCACTCATTGTGATCAAAATGTGGCATCTGGTCCCTGTTAGCATTTCCCTAGCCTCAGGTCCTCAGCTCCTCCCACTAGCCCCGAGATCCACCCATACCTAATGAGCCACTCCTACTCACTAGTAACTACTTCCCCTTTACCCCAGAGAAGCTGCCACCTGGATAAGGTGCAGATCTCATGTAGCTCCCTCTCTCGTGGGAACCATGGCCCCACTAAGAAACCTCCTTATGAACCTTCTTCTCCTGCCTGTGATTATCTCCGCATGGTCCTCTGGGATGGCCAATACCTATGCTTCCATTGGTGCCGAAACCCGGGATAGGTTCCCCAGTGGATTTGCTCCCCCATTTCTGGGGGGGTCCAAGCTGCCTCCAGGACCTATTCTGCTGTCCTAAGCCCACCCAGACAACCACCGAGGTAACTTCTCCTGTAACTTCCATCCACCATGACAATCTACAAATTTGCCCTCACACCCAGGGTAAGTGGTCATCTAAACAAGGGCTCTGATCCGATTTTCCAATTTACCGTAGGGCCACAGGGCCGTGGCTTCTGGGCCACACCAAAAATCTTGGCGCCAAGTTGCGAGCCCCACTCAATGGCCACAGGGCCGCGGCCACAGGGCCACACTCCGCGCTCAATCTGAGACACAGTGATTGGGGTGACGATTCCATCGCTGATTGTCTCTCACATTTCAGCTGACCAGAGTAATACCGAGGACACTTCACTAATCACTTACCATGGGAGGGGCACGATCATCCACCACAACAGATTTGAAACTCCAACCAGGGTGAGTGATGTTAGGTTTTTAAAGTAGGTATCCGGTACAGGAGAACGCCACACGGTATTCAGGCAGGAAAGAAAGTTTATTACCGAACTGCTGGCCTGTGGCCAAGATGATCCATGGCCAGAGAGAAGGGAGAGAGAGAGAGAGCGCCCGCGCCCCCACCCAGCCCTGCCTTATATCTAGGGCAGGGGCAAGGGGTGTGGCCAGGTGGATTAGGATGTGACCTCAGGGAAAGGGGAGGTAACTGCCTCCAGGTCTGCAGGTTACCCAGGTAACTGGGTGGAGACTTAATGAGGTGGGGGCAGCTACATGGAGCCCTCAGGGAGAGGACCTAACATTCCAGCCTTTTAATAGTTATGAAAAAGGACGAAGACTCTGGCTGCTTCCTGCTGGCAAAGGGTGTTGGCATTAGGGGTAAAAGGCAGAAATGTGGCCCCTCCTGGAGAAGGCGAGCAGCAGGGTCCCCTGGTGGTAGATGCCAGTCCTTGAATGAAGCCTGGAAGAAGTCTCTTGAGGCAGGGGCTGTGCAAAAAAAATATATTAAGACAAAAGGAAGGGTTTAGGGCACAAAATTAAAAATTGGATGACTTGGACAGTTCTTATACTCAGTCATGGACATTAGATGGACAAGCTACTATCTCTTGATCCCCTAGCTCTGATTAATTTTGAAAGGGCGAGACAAAGTGACTCCATTTAGGATGTGAAATAATTCTCCTCTTACTCCTCTCCATGATCCTTGTTCCCTGAACTGGCTGAGTCCCAGGGGACTAAGTGCTTGTTGCTGGGATGGCTTGCCCCCATTGGCATTCACAGGATTTGAACTCAGGGCCTGGGCACTGTCCCTGAGCACTTCTCCTCGAGGCTAGCACTCTACCACTTGAGCCACAGCTCCACTTCCAGCATTTGGCTGGTAAGAGATCAGTCTCTTCAGCCATGCTTCCAGCCTGGCTCTTCGCTGGTTAGTTGGGAGATGGAGTTTGAGAGATTTTCTGCCCGGGCTGGCTTCGAACTGCAATCCAAGGCGTCTTTGCCACAAAAGCCCTTTTTTATTTCCAATTAAAACAACAAGGAGACCAAGGGGACTAGAGCTTACCTGTACCTTGTCAAGAACTGACCAAATACTTGCCAGAATTCTGCAATGACAAAACTCAGTAGATGTGATGAGTTTTAGCACAGATATATAGCTAGATGAACATATTAACAAATGACATTTACACAGACATACACACTGTACACATAGGTTTTACAGCATGCAAAAATGAATTTCATCAGTAGAGTCTTTTGGAATTCCAATAGCAAATGACATTTTTTGTCCAATATTTTAGAACCACGTGGTTGGTTAGAAAAACAATTTTGCTAGCAAACAACAATTTTCAGATTATAAAATGGAGAAACCATATTTTGATAAACTCTAGTGGGATGCCATGTTGAGGGGGGTGGCAGGAGGACACAAACACACTAATAGAGAACATGTGGCATGGCATAATGGCGCCTGAGCTGATGCCTGTTAAACCCAATATCCACCACGTGGTCAATGCTAGAGAAAAGAACTTTTAGATATCTTTGCTGACAAAGCACATTGGTGGTCAAGCCTCAGTTTCGAAGGTCTGTGAAAAGAGGCAGCTTTGTGAGCAAGGCACACAAGGATGGTATTGAGGTGCCAGACTTTGAAGTTAGGCCCCACCACGTGAACCCCATTTTAGAATCGAACCCTGAGCCAATCAGATTTGTACCTGTGTTCTAATCTTGCTTGCACAGCTGATTGTTGTAACCTTGTTCTTTGCCTTTATAAGCCCTGTGTAATCACAGCTCGGGGCTTCCTCCTAACCTCCGCTGTGTCGGTGGGTAGGACGAGGCCCGAGTTGGCAGCTCGTTAAATAAAGCCTTGCCTTGCTTTTGCATTTCGGAGTGTCTGAATCTCGGTGGTCTTCTTGGGGGTGGTCTTGCAACTTGGCACAACATTTGGGGTTTCGTCCGGGATAGCCCCAGAGACCCCGAGATCCCAGACTCCGAAGGTAAGAAAACAGCACTGTTCATTTGTCTTGTCCTGTAATTTGTCTGCTTGTCTGTTTTGCTTTTGCTTATACTTGTAGGGCGCGAGTCAGTTTGGTTTTTGGCCGGAACTGACCAGGAGGGCCTCCTAAACGAGACTCAACCTGCCCACCTTGTACTTGGGTCTGCTCCTTCTGCTTATCTGGCAGGAGGTTGTGGGCCAACTTGGGTCCACTCCTCCTGTACCCTGGCAGGAGGTTGTGGGCCAACTTGGGAGATCTCCAACTCGTAACTCGGGTCCACTCCTTCTGCACCCTTGCAGGAGGTTGTGGGCCAACTCGGGTCCACTCCTTCTTACAGGAGGTTGTGGGCCAACTCGGGTCCATTCCTTCTGCACCCTTGTAGGAGGTTGTGGGCCAGCTTGGGAGATCTCCAACTCGTAACTTTTCTCAGGCCTGTGTGTTTTCCTCCTTTTTTATTGTTTTGTTTTTTGTAGCCTTTTGGACTGAACTTCTGATCAGAGCTATGGGTAACGTTCTATCTTGAGGACCTCCATCTAGCCCCCTAGACTTGATCCTAGCTCACTGGAGGGAGGTTAAGGAGATAGCTCAGAACCAAGGTGTGGCCCTTAAAAAGGAAAAGTGGATCACCCTGTGCAAGTCAGAATGGTCCACCTTTGAGGAAATTGAGGGAGCTTTGACATAGGGAGGAAGCACGGAGGAGGAAATGTTTCCCGCTCCATACTCCCCATCCCAGTTAACTCTACAAGAGGAGGACTCTGAGGAAAATGTTTCAGCTGTGCCCTCCGCTCCGGAGGGTCCTGCCCAGTCAACTCGCCGGCGCCGACAGCCCAGGACACGGATGCATCAGCCCCAAGTCCAAGTCCTGACCCGCAGCCGCCGACGGGGTGGATGTAGGGCCAGCCCAAGCCACCCACAGGTGGCAGGGAGTGACCTCACCATGCTGCGCTCTCATTTCTGTGTTGTTTGTAAGTCTAACAGTCTCTTTTGTGTCAAACCTGCATATAGGTTCCTGGCTAGGTAAGGTCTACGCCCCTGAGTCAGCCTGAAGAAGTTACAGAAGATGGATGATCTTCACCCATCAGCCCCCCTTTAAAATCAAGGGACCAGAGTTGTTTTTGGGAAGATGAGGCAGGATAAACTAGAGACATGCAGAACAGAGGTACAGAGAATATTCTTGTAAGAAATGGTGACAGGCCCTTTGGTTACTACATTGGGTCCTACTGGCCCATGCCTTACCTCTATATCATCCCCTAGACATGCAAGCCATTGAAATGGACAGAATGGAGCCATGATTGGCTCCCAAGGTACCAAAAAGAAAAAGGGGGAAATGAGGTGCCAGACTTTGAAGTTAGGCCCCACCACGTGAACCCCATTTTAGAATCGAACCCTGAGCCAATCAGATTTGTACCTGTGTTCTAATCTTGCTTGCACAGCTGATTGTTGTAACCTTGTTCTTTGCCTTTATAAGCCCTGTGTAATCACAGCTCGGGGCTTCCTCCTAACCTCCGCTGTGTCGGTGGGTAGGACGAGGCCCGAGTTGGCAGCTCGTTAAATAAAGCCTTGCCTTGCTTTTGCATTTCGGAGTGTCTGAATCTCGGTGGTCTTCTTGGGGGTGGTCTTGCAACTTGGCACAACAGTATGACTTGGGAATTTTATACAGTAAGCAAGTAAGCAGGAAGATGAGAGAATGAGAGAGAAAAAGGAAGAGAAAGAGAGGAAAAGAGAAAGAAAGAGAGCCTGAATATAAGTGACTTCTAACCATTTACCATTGCAGTGGCAAAAACTGTATCTGTGTGAGTATTTTGAGCAGGCCTCATTGCACTGTCAAGAGGCATGCTAGCAGTTTCCCGGCTCGGGTGTGACTGTGATGCAAAACCCAAAAAGCACAGGAGGGAGGCGCCTGGTGAGTGGATGAGCTTACCGGGCAGAAGCGGCAGAAGCGGTGGACGAAGCGGCAGAGAACCAGAGTAGCAGCAGTTTCACTCACCAGAGTAGACAAGTGGTGTGGAGGTGGAGGTGGATGTGGAGGTCAGCAATGGTATTAGTGAAAAGTGCCACATGGCGACTCGCAGCAGTTCAGTTCGCGGAAAAAGGGCCGTCAGGACTGGGGATACTCCCAGAAAAAGAAGAAAAATAGATGGGAATTCCTCCTGTCCTGACTCTTAAGCCCTTCCCGAGTCACGGCACCATATATGTTAGGTTTTTAAAGTAGGTAGCCAGTAAAGGAGAACACCACGCAGTATTCAGGCAGGAAAGAAAGTTTATTATGGAACTGCTGGCCTGTGGCCAAATGATACATGGCCAGAGAGAAGGGAGAGAGAGAGAGAGAGAGCCCCCCCACCCAGCCCTGCCTTATATCTAGGGCAGGGGCAAGGGGTGTGGCCAAGTGGATTAGGATGTGACCTCAGGGAAAGGGGAGGTAACTGCCTCCAGGTCTGCTGGTTACCCAGGTAACTGGGTGGAGACTTAATGAGGTGGGGGCAGCTACATGGAGCCCTCAGGGAGAGGACCTAACAAGTGACCATTAGCTGGGAGCTTGGATTTTCTCTAGTTCAGCTCCACTGGTCACTCATCAAGTGGGGAAGAGTCTAAAGCTGCTCACAATCTTACAAATTTGGACTTATATAACTTCTATGAGCGCTCGGGCGGATGGAGTTCTCTCTCTCTCTCTTTCTGCCTCTCTCTAAACTCTGCCTGCCTGCCTGTGATGGGCTGGTGCTAGCTTCCAACAGTACCAATATTTGTTTAACATCTGCTTTGATTGATGTTTGTTAAGCTTGGAGATTCGATTAAGTTCTGCTTGTTGTTGGCTAAATCCTGTTTTCTCTAGCATTGACCACGTGGACAATAGAATTAATTTTAGCAAGCGCCATCTTGGTTCCATCAAAGTTCCAAAAAACTCTTGGAGGTGGAGTCCCACCCATCCCCCAGGTAATGGGCATGCAAAATTCCTGGAATTCCTCGAGGCAGGGCAGGGACTTGGGAGACTCAAGCTCCTGGTAACCCTGCCCCCCCACCCTAAATTCTGTAACTGTGGCCTTGCAATTCAAATGTGCCTTGCAATTCAAATGCGAAACTGGTTTCTCAAAATGTGGCTTCTTCATTTCCTCATCAGATAATCTGTAAAAATTTTTGTTTCCTAGGAAAAGTTTTTTTGTTTTCTAACTGACCACGTGGTTCTAAAATATGGGCAAAATAATATAATTTTGCCACTGGAATTCCAGAAAACTTACATGGCCAATTAAAAAAAAATTCTAAGCGTGCCTCAAAGCTTGTGCACAAGTGTCTGTATGTCTGTCTGTTGGTAAAACATGTAAAATCTGGCATTATGGTTTCAAAATTACTTGCTTTTGACTACTATTTTAACTTACTTTAAGTCTTCTGTTAAACTTTCCTTTGCAGCCTGTGGGTGGAGTCACAGTGCACCAGACTCCAAGCCAAAAGAAGAAACCCAAACTGATCATGTTCCGGTGCAAGCAAATGTGTCTAAGAAAAACTTCAAAAAGTTCAAATATGCAGCATGTGGTATAAGTACAATGATGTAAAACCAGTGTGTTATTCTTTATGTCCATCTATGCTAAAAGTCAAGTGTACATCTGATCCTGACAATTCTTTGATATAGACTAAGATTTTGATTCTCCATTTTTCTCTCCTGTGCTCTTATAAACTCTTTAAGGTCAAGGGACCAGAGTGCTAACCTAGATTTTCCTGATGCAGGATGAATATTTGGCTTTATAGGATTCAGGTCAACATGTGTGCTATCTTTCATGGACTGTGGTGGTTTGTGGCTACAGGGGTGGCCACAGGGTTGCATTGGGGTAGCATTGGTGTCTTCCCACTCCATATCTCAGAAACTGTTGTGGCTGCTACAGAGAGCAGACTTGGTTGGCCTTTGGTCTGTGAGGATTTTGTGACTAGGAAGATGGTTAAAGGGCCAAGCCTTCTAAAATCTTTTAAAGTTGTCACCCTGCTTAAACCAGTAGAGTACCAGCCTACAAAAGCCATAGTACTCAGAGTAAGCAAGCAGGAAATACTGGGAGATTTCAAATGTCTTTAACTGGGGATATGGCCTAGTGGCAAGAGAGCTTGTCTCGTATACATGAGACCCTGGGTTCGATTCCCCAGCACCACATATACAGAAAATGGCCAGAAGTGGTGCTGTGGCTCAAGTGGCAGAGTGATAGCCTTGAGCAAAAAGAAGCCAGGGACAGTGCTCACGCCCTGAGTCCAAGGTCCAGGACTGGCCAAAAAAAAAAAATAATAATAATAATCAAATGTCTTTAACCAGTCTGTGTAGAATTTTGCAGGCAACCCAGCAGGAGGTGTGACAACATATCCAGAGGATTCTGAGAGATGCCACTACAGCCTTGCCCAGATCCAACCCATCTCTCCTGCCTGCCTCCATCACACATGACTAATGAAGCCTGCTGATCCAGGATGGAAGACACAGCCACTGCTGAAGCTGAGACTTTTACATTGTCTTAACCCTTTGCCCTCTTGATTATTAATTCATTTGTGCTCTCTTCCACCTGCCAGTAAGGTTAAATGATGATTTGATTTTATGGCACATGGATCTCATTCAGTCTGCTGTTCCCTAAGTGTTACAGCAGAAATCTGGTCAATTCTCAACAAGTACAGGTTAGCTCTACTCCTATTGTTCTCCTGTTGCTTTAATTGGAAATATAAAGGGATTTTATGGCTAAGATTCCTTGGATTGCAGTTCGAAGCCAGCCCAGGCAGAAAAAAATATCCCTCTAAAACTCTATCTCCCAACTAACCAGCAAAGAGCCAGACTGTAAGCTTGGCTCAAGAGAACCAGCCAAATACTGAAAGCAGCACCGTGGCTCAAGTGGTAGAGCACTAGCCTTGAACAGAAGTGCTCAGGGACAGTGCCCAGGCTTTGAGTTCAAATCCTGTGAATGCCAACTGGGACAAGCTATCCAAGCAATGAGCACCCAGACCTTCAGGATGAGGTCAATCCTGACAACGAGGAACCATGGAGAGGAGTAAGAGGAGATGAAGTCTCATCTTAAATGGAGTCAATTTAAACTTGCCCTTCCAAAGTTAATCAGAGCCAGGAGATCAAGAGGAATAGTTGTTTACCCACCTAATGTCCATACCTTTCCATTTTCCATCTGGACAGAAACTTGCATTCTTGCGTTTGTTACTTGCTATTTGTATATGTATCTATATAGCCTCTGACTGGTTATTCCCAACCAGTCTACTATCCCTGAACAATTCCTTCCTGCCCCCAGTCCAGTTATTCCTCCTTCCTTATAATGGGCCACAATTGGGTTTATGTTCCAAATGGAACTTTTCTGGCTTGTGCCCAGGGTGTGTTCTCCCATGTTGTTCAGGTTAAATGGTCCTGTGTACTTGTCAGCCTTTTGCCTGACCTTTTCAAAAGTCTCTTTTAACAGGATAACATCCCTCACTGAGGTCGCCACCTGGGAACTTGCAGTTCAAGGCCATCCTCTTACTACACTGCTCTGCCCAGCACAGATCTGGACCCTGAAGACCCGAGGCCCAGGGACTCCTTGATGTGCCCAAGCTGCAGGAGGTAGCCAGAGGAGACCATGACACCCATTGGCCCTGATAACCATTTTTGTGGAAATGATGAGGACAGTACCAAACTGGACAGTACCAGGCCAAATGACGAATCAGGGACCCCTGACTACTTCGCCCCTTTTCAGCAGGAAGTAGTTCCAGAAGAGACAACCTCCACCCATACTCCCAGCCTGGTACCTCTCCTCTGTTATTAATAAACAACAAATGGGGGAATTTTAGCACTTCCCTAGCCTCAGGTCCTCAGCTCCTCCCCAGATCCACCCATACCTAATGAGCCACTCCTACTCACTAGTAACTACTTCTCCTTTACCCCAGAGAAGCTGCCACCTAGATAAGGTGCAGATGCCATGTAGCTCCCTCTCCCATGGGAACTATGGCCCCACTAATAAACCTCCTTATGAACCTTCTTCTCCTGCCTGTGATTATCTCCGCATGGTCCTCTGGGATGGCCAATACCTATGCTTTCAGTCCCTTACAGTTATGGAGAAGGGTACTGTCACATAGAGATAGAAACCCACCTAGAGAAGGGAAAAGTAGTTTAATTCCCAGAACAAGCATTTTCTGGCCCTCAGGTGGTAGGAAGCCTGCCACTATCTGCCTACAATTAGTAATGCACTAGATGAGATTTGGAGGGGGCAGGGGTGGTGGGATCCCCATCAAAACAGAGCTGGGCATTTTGCCATCTCTATGTCAGATAAATATTGACTTTATAGGTTAAAAAAAAATCCTGTCTTCAAAGATCAGTGCCTAAATTATAAGAGGAAATTAAACAATCCTACACAGCATAACACCTAGGTAAATGATTTACCATATAGACTGTCGTCTCTCAAGATATGACCTAAGGACATGGTCACCTTCTTAGTTTGTGTACAGATTCTCAGTAATATTCATACAATATGAACTGACCTAAGGAGGTATTTCTCAGAATGCACCCACCTTTTTATTGTTATTATTTTTGTTGTTGTTGGTCATGGAGCCAGAACTCAGAACATGGGTGCTGTCTCTGAGCTCTTTCACACAAGGCTAGCGCTTTGAGCCACAGTGCCACTTCCAGTTTTCTGGAGCTTACTTGGAGTTAAGAACCTCACCAACTTTCCTGCCTGTGCTGGCTTTGAACTTCGATCCTTAAATCTCAGGCTCCTGAGTAGCTAGAATTACAGGTGTTGTTGTGCCAAGTCGCGAGACCACCACCAAGAAGACCACCGAGACTCAGACATTCCGAAATGCAATAGCAAGGCAAGACTTTATTCAAGCGAGCTGTAACTCAGGCCACATCCTACCCACCGACACAGCGGAGGTTAGGAGGAAGCCCCCAGCTCCGATTACACAGAGCTTATAAAGGCAAAAGACAACGTTACAGCAATCAGGTGTTTAAGCAAGCAAGATTACGGGTACATGGGGCTGGGGATGTGGCCTAGTGGCAAGAGTGCCTGCCTCATATACATGAGGCCCTGGGTTCGATTCCCCAGCACCACATATACAGAAAATGGCCAGAAGTGGCGCTGTGGCTCATGTGGCAGAGTGCTAGCCTTGAGCAAAAGGAAGCCAGGGACAGTGCTCAGGCCCTGAGTCCAAGCCCCAGGACTGGCAAAAAAAAAGGTTACGGGTACAAATCTGATTGGCTCAGGGCTCGAGGCATTCTAGGGGCAGTTAGAGTTAAGCATTACCAGTCGTTAGAGTTCTCGACTGGCTGGGTCCTAATAAGCTTATCCTGGGTTTGCTCACGGGGCCTGCTTATCTCATGTTTACGTGGTAAAGTGGGGTTCGCGTGGTAAAGTGGGGCCTGACTTCAAAGTCTGGCTCTTCATTTTCCCCCTTCATTCCCCCCTTCTGATAGGTAACTCGAGAACCAATAGTGGTTCTCCTTGCTTAGTCTGATTCTGACTGAGAATCAGTCAGGATAGATTCGTATTGTGCCCGCAATACCATAAAAACTCATAACAAATGGGACAGATAAACATAGTTTTACACTGAAGCCCCAATTCTGACCCTATTTATATTATAGCCAATTTGATTACATACCAACTTTACCATTTGTTACATACTCACTTTAGGGATTGTCTTTCTCACTTTTAACATGCCAAAACCTTTTAATCTAAAGGAAACATTTTTGTTTTCTCTCTAAAGTCTCTCCTTATATAGTTTTATAATCTGTGTCTTATAAAATTTAACATATCCCCACTCACACCATCTTTTATTTCCTCACACCATCAGTGACTTACTGGAACATTCTGTGACAATTTATTTTTTAAATCCCTTTCTTATCCAGAGGAAACCCTTTCTCTATTCCTTTCTCCAAGGCTTTCTATACTAACCTTCCCCTTTCATTTCCTGGGGCTTCTTTGCTGCTAGAGTTTTAAACTGTCTACATTTTCTGGTTTATCTCAACTACATCAAGGCAATTTACTGTGACTCCACGCACAGGCTGCTCCTAAAAAGCCAGACCAGAGTCAACTATCATAAGCCAACTATTCTAGATCTATATTTTATATTCTATATCTATATTCTATATCTATATTCTATATAATGAGCCAACTATTCTAGAGTGGAATTCTCCAGTTTCCAGTTCCTCCAAGTGCCTAAGGTTGGCCAGTGGCATCTGTAAGATTCACCCCCAGGAGGGCTCCATGAAGATGCCCCCAGCAGTTTAAATCTCTGTCCAGTTACCTTGGTACCTGGCACTCCTGATGGCAGTTACCTTCCTCTCTTCTGAGGTCGCACCCTAATCCATCTGGACACATTTAATACTCTTGGACACACCTCCCACCCCAGGTATTGCCTGGAAGTGACTCTCCAGCCTGTCATGCATGCTTTGAATTTAGCAGCAGGCCAGTCTGCTTGAAAATTTCTTACAATATCCAATTTTCTTAATAGAGCTAGTTAGCAGATCCAAAGCACTTTCCAGCAGAAACCAGCTGCATATGATAAGAGTCTGATCTGAAGATGTAGATTCTTCCAGATGACTGTTAGACTCTCTCCTTGATCCTCACTCAAATGCAATGGGCAGAGGCCATAGTGTCAGGCAGCAGTGGCTCCCAGTGGTTCCAGTACAATGTCACACCTTCTGTGTTACCTGCAACTTTCTCCATAGACTGGTTAGCCATGCCTCTAGTTTATCCTGCCTCATCTTCCCAAAAACAACTCTGGTCCCTTGGTCCTAAAAGGGGAGGCTGATGGGCGAAGATCATCCATCTTCTATAACTTCTTCAGGCTGACTCAGGGGCATTGACCTTACCTAGCCAGGAACCTATAACCTTAGTCTACTTTACCAAGGGGCTGCAGGATCAGATGTCCATTAGGAGCTTTACTCCAAACTGGAAATTACATTCAACATTTTAACTTTCAACTATACAGACTTCTTTTTGGGCTACCTCAGTGTAGCCTTTTAACATTCTAGTTTGTAAAAGCTTTTTCCTGACTGGCTGGGGAACTGATCTCTGATGACCTTTGCAGGCCTTTAACAGATCTCAGTAAGGACACAATCTCAGGTCTACAAGCTTTCTTTCCTGAACAGATGTATCAGCTTAAAATTCTCACTGCCAGTCAGGGCTTTGAGTAGATGCGGGGTTTGGGATTTTAAACTATCCTCTCATTGACAAACTTACCCTTACTACCCACTATCACAGATGACTGGCAAGTTCCTGCCCAGCACATGGGCATTGGAAAGGCATGCTTACGAACTATTCTTCTAGGACTTCCCGACTTTGATTAACTTTTGAAAGGCCAAACAGGAGTGACTCTAGGATCTGACACCATCTCTGCCATCCAAGCAGCAGCTTACTGCCTCTGGATGCTCCATCCAGAGGAGGAGTGCCCTAATAAGCTTGTCCTGGGTTTGCTCACGGGGCCTGTTTATCTCAGGTTTACGTAGTAAAGTGGGGTTCACATGGTAAAGTGGGGCCTGACTTCAAAGTCTGGCTCTTCATTTCCCCCCTTCAGTGTAAGACACCAGTGCTTGACTCCATAGCTCTCTCACCCCCTACCCCCCACCCCTGGGAGCTTGAACTCAGGGCCTTGGCTCTGTCCCTGAGCCTCTCTGTGCTCAAGGCTAGCACTTTACCTCTTGAGCCACAGGTCCGCTTCCAACTTTTTTTGGTGCTTAATTGTAGATATGAGTCTCCCAGACTTTCCTGTTCTGGCTACCTTTGAACTGTGATTCTCATATCTCAGTCTTGTGAGTAGGTGGTGTAATGGAGTCCCCCCAAGGGAGGGGACCACAATGTAATGGGGTCTGAGGGTAGGGGGACCTCCCATCTCTCTAAGAGTCCACCACTCAGAGACAGTCTCAAGTAAAAAGATGGATTTATTGGGGAAGTAAAAAGTATACTGACTGGCCAGGGTCACAGCCCAGACTTGGGAGCTGGGACCACATGCCCCGGGCCATGCTCCGGGTCAGGTTATAAAGGCAAACACCACATGGTTAAGCAGGCCACACGCAGGTGGCCAATGAGGTTACAACACTTACAGAGCATGCCAGGTCACACACAGGTGGCCAATGGGGTTACAATCTGCCTCATGGCAACTGTTTGAACCAACCTATTATTTTAATTAGACTCGGCGCACGGATTTGGCAGGGCTCACTTGACGCAGGCAGATATGCTTACTCATGGTGGGGGGGCACAGGTTTAACCTTGAATATTCTACTACTCAGGTGGTCAGGCAGTTTACACAAACTTATCACAGAGAAGGGGAACTTCCCTGGATAGGGCAGGGGAGATCTTAGTGAAGATGGAGTCAGCTTCCGCTCTCTCTCTCTCTCTTTTTTTTTTTTTGCCAGTCCTGGGCCTTGGACTCCGGGCCTGAGCACTGTCCGTGGCTTCTTCCCGCTCAAGGCTAGCACTCCGCCACTTGAGCCACAGCGCCGCTTCTGGCCGTTTTCTGTATATGTGGTGCTGGGGAATCGAACCTAGGGCCTCGTGTATCCGAGGCAGGCACTCTTGCCACTAGGCTATATCCCCAGCCCAGCTTCTGCTCTCTTTAATTAATCTGAGATGGAGTCAATCTGACACTCCTCAACAGCCAATGATGGTGCTGGCCAGATCTGACCTCCATATTACAGATAGGATTATAGGCCTGAGCTACCAGGCTACCCAGCAATAGGATATTTCTATGTTTAGTTTTTTGAGGAGTCTTTTGTTGTTGTTGGTTGTGGGGCTTGGCCTGGGCGCTGTCCCTGAGCTCCTTAGGTCAAGGCTAACATTCTAGCACTTTGAGCCACAGTACCACCTTTGTTTTTCTGGTGGTTAATTGGAGATAAGAGTCTCATGGACAGGAGGATCTTACTGTTGTCAATGTTTAATGTACTAGATGAATTTCCTTTGACGTACCCCCTGTGGTCACTGTATATGATTCTGGTACACTGGATATTGTATATATGCTTATCTGAACTGGGGAAGGGAAAGAAAAATGAAGGAGGGTGTAATAAATATGACAAGAAATGTACTCACTACCTTATTATGTAACTATACCTTCTCTGCACATCATCTTATCAATAAAATTTAATTAAAAAAAAAAGAGTCTCACGAACTTCCTGCCTGGGCTGGCTTGAACCTCGATCCTCAGATCTCAGCCTCCTGAGTAGCTAGGATTATAGGCATGATCCACCTGCACCTGTCTTGAGAAATCTTCCAACTGAATTCCAGAATGGTTGTACTGTAGAGCCAGAGTGAAGGACCAGAGTAACTCCATATTGTAGTAAGACCCCATTCTGTACCTGACTGACCTTACCGTAATCGTGAGTGTGATTTCCAGTAATTGTGAGTGGGATTTTCAGTATCTAATCGTGAGTGTGATTTCCAGTATTTGTGAGAGGGATTTCCAGTATCCAACTGTGAGTGCAATTTCCAATATCTAATCAAAACCCTGCAGCTGTGCACACATCCCCCTTGCTACACCCCTATGGCTTAACCAATCAATTTTAAATGCGTCAGTCCCTTGATCTGACCAATGACCCTTTCCAGATTCCTTCCCGCCACCAAATGCGCCAAACATGCTTTAGGATTATTTTTTAATTTTCCCGCGGTGTGTGTTGATTTGTTAAAAGATGCTATGATGTGGGCTGGGGATATGGCCTAGTGGCGAAAGAGCTTGCCTCGTATACGTGAAGCTCTGGGTTCGATTCCCCAGCACCACATATACAGAAAATGGCCAGAAGTGGCGCTGTGGCTCAAGTGGCAGAGTGCTAGCCTTGAGCAAAAAGGAAGCCAGGGACAGTGATCAGGCCCTGAGTCCAAGGCCCAGGACTGGCAAAAAAAAAAAAAAAAAAAAAGATGCTATGATGTATGCTAAGTCCCTGCCTTCCCCAAAGAATGTATAAAACAGCTGGAAGCTGGAAGCTCAGGGCCTCTTAGCGTCACCAGCATGCTGAGTGCGCGGAGGACCGAGCTAGCTCGAAATAAACGCCCTCTTTGCTGCTTGCATTGGTCTTGGTCTCTGGAGGTCTTTTGGGGGATCCGAACTCGAGCATTTCACTACTGGTTTACATTCCCACCAATAGTGTAATAGGTCTCCTTTCCCCACATCTTCGCCAGCATTTATTATTGTCTGAATTCTGGATGCTGGTCAATCTTTCTGGGGTGAGATGGAACCTCAATGTTGTTTTGATTTACATTTCCTTTATGGCCAGGATTGTTGAACTTTTCCTCATGTGTTTATTGGCCACTCTTTACTTTTTCTTTTCTTTCTTTCTTTCTTTCTTTTTTTTTTTTGCCAGCCCTGGGGCTTGAACTCAGGCCTGAGTACAGTCCCTAGCTTCTTTTTGCTCAAGGCTAGTACTCTGTCAACTTGAGTCACAGCCACTTCTGGCCTTTTTGCTTGTTTTGGTAGCTAATTGGAAGTAAGGGTCTCACGAGTTTTCTTGCCTGGGGTGGCTTTGGACTGTAAAGCTAGAATTACAGGCTTGAGTCAATAGAGTGTGGCCATTATTAATGTTTAATCGATGCCCCTTTACCAATGTCTGTGAATGTTCACTGGCTGGGACACAGAGAAGTCAGGACACCTATGATTTTTTTTAATCACAGCTGCACCACAAGTTCTAACCAGTATTCTTCTGAGCCCTTATAGTAACTGGGCCCAGGCCTGAAATCCCTGCCACCAAGTATCTGCATGCCTAAAATTCCCAGGCTTTCTATGGACTCCTCATCCTGCTGGGGAACATTGGGAGCTGCACCTCCTGCTGATCTTGCTATTGTAATATGGAGGTCAGATCTGGATAGCGCCATCATTGGCCACATGGCAAGTTGTACTATCTGGCATCTTGTCTTGATGGGTGTGCCTGGATTCCTACAGGAAGGGAAGTCCCATCCCCAGGTAATGGGTGTTCCTAAATCCCAAGAGACAGAGGTTACTGAACCTGTCAGTCAAGTGCTTGGGACTGTGACTTTCCTGTGACCCAGCCCCCTGACCTGACAGGGTCAGGCCAGCTCAGGCGCCATTACACCATGCCACATGTCTACATGTTTGCGTCTTGTGTCCTATCTCCTGGCTCATCTCTTGTCCCCATAGTGTCCCAATTCAGCTCTCCATTGGAGCTGAATTTGTTTGTTGGTATAGTTTTTGTGATTTCTTCCCTCTATGGCCTGTTTCCTGATAGTGTTAAGTGCATGTGTGTGCTGCTGGAGTTACTTAGAAATCTTCCGGAAGTCTCTGTGTCTCTGTTCTGTTTTGTGTTATGTTTTTCTGAAACCTGGGACTGGTCCATCTGGAATTTTTCCAATAAATTCATTGCTTTGCTGAGACTGCCTCTGAGTGGTGGACTCTTGGATGGATGAGGAATCTTCTCCCTCGAGCACCATAACAACTATAACTCACTTACTCATAGGCCTTCCTTTCTCATTTTCTCCTGCAGATGTAGGAAAGTTAGGGTTTCCACTCTTTTCTTATGCACATATTTTCTTACCCATCTGTCTTTGACCATGAAATGATAATAGGTTCTCAGAAATTTCTTCTGCTAAAATCTCACTGACTCCTCAGGCCATGCCAATGTCAAAAGAGTTACTAAGGGCTGGGAAGGTGGCTTAGTGGTAGAGTGATTGCCTAGCATGCATGAAGCTCTGGGTCCGATTCCTCAGTACCACATAAACTGAAGAAGCTGGAAGTGATGCTGTGGTTCAAGTGCTAGAGTGCTAGCCTTGAGCAAAATAAGCTCAGGGATAGTGCCCAGGCCCTGAGTTCAAGCTCCAGGACTGGTTTAAAAAAAAAAGTAACTAGAAGCAGATAGAATTTGGTTGTCTCTGTCTCTGTCTTATCTGTCTTTGCTCTGATCCATTTCTTCTGTAGTCTTCTCAAGCCCCCTTGAAGTTCATGAAGGACTGGACAGCTGGATCAACAGACTCCTATACCAGGAGTGTAAAGCTACCCTGTGCCAAGTTAGAATGGCTTTCTTATTGTAAACCATCTCCTTTATCTCAGGGTTGTAAGAAAATTAGCAACTGGACCATACCTCTGATCACCTTAACAACTGAACCACACCTGTGACAGACTGTTCAATAACTATGCACAGGGATCACCCCATTCCAATTTTTCTCTGCCCAGAGAATGGGCTGAAGGTCTGACTTTGCTTCTTCCCTCATAACAAACCTCCCTCTCTGCCTCTGCCCTTCACTGCTGATCCTTTTTATTTTTTTTGCCAGTCCTGGGGCTTGAACTCAGGGCCTGAGCACTGTCCCTGAGCTGCTTTTTTTTGCTCAAGGGTAGTGCTCTACCACTTGAGCCACAGCACCACTTCTAGCCTTTTTTGTTTATGTGGTACTGAGGAATCCAACCCAGGCCTTCATGCATGCAAAGCAAGAACTCTAACACTAAACCAGATTCCCAGCCCCTGCTCCTCTTTTTATCCGATGTATTTTGGAGTGAGTGGTTGGACCTGATGTATAGGACCCCTGTAGTTGGACCGCTGGCTGAGAAGCCAAATCTAGGATGCCATGCCTAGATAGCTGTCATTACAAGAATGTCATGGACCCCACTGTACCATGATGAGTCTGTGAGTGAAGGCCAGGGGTACAAACAAGGTTTTGAATATCATTATACATGTTGAATAAGCATGTATTCCCCCTTCCTTCCTTCCTTCCTTCTTTCCTTCCTTCCTTCCTTCCTCCCTTCCTTCCTCCCTTCCTCCCTTCCTTGCTTCTGCACTGAGGATGGAAGAGGCACAACTAAATAGACACTTTTGCTGGGTCCTGAGAATTAACTAAAAATTTCCCCAACTTTGTATCTGTGCCCTTTGGGTTATTCTCTTTGTAATCATCTTGTTTGTCAGAGGAAAAGAAGATTCAGACAACCATCTTGAGTAGAAGGCAAACTTCCCTTCAAACAAACAATGTCTTATTATCTTAAAGTAATCATCCCAACACTCAGGAGACCACCATGCTCCTGTTCTATTACAGAACACCTCCAAGGACACAGATTGAGCTAAAGGTAAACCTAGGCCTCATCTGTGACCTGGAACTGTTTTAACTATGCATACCTTTCTCACTTCCTGTCCCCCATTCTCCCTATTTAACCTGAAGCCAATGTCTGTATCTCTGAAGATGGCTGAAGTGTTGTCTTCCCATGACTGCCATGTAATAGGTCTCCTTTATCTGCCCTTCACCATGTCTCTTTATTTGGCATATGGGGGCCAGTAGCTGGACCTAATAACTTGGGACTCCTGGAATTTGGGCTTGGGGTCTAAAAACCCTGTTTTAGGGATTGAATCCAGGACTTTGCACATCGGGGCAAGCTATCTACCACTTGTGCCATGCTTCCAGCTTAAGAGCATTGTTTATTGTCAAAAATCTAAAATACCTTCCCAATGGGAGAATGTCTTAAAGTTGCTAAATGGCAGATGTTGCAACCTCCTGCAATTCCTTCCTGGGATAAATCTAGTTATCAAAGTTTTTTTTTTTTTTTTTTTTTTTTGGCCAGTCCTGGGCCTTGGACTCAGGGCCTGAGCACTGTCCCTGGCTTCTTCCCGCTCAAGGCTAGCACTCTGCCACTTGAGCCACGGCGCCGCTTCTGGCCGTTTTCTGTATATGTGGTGCTGGGGAATCGAACCTAGGGCCTCGTGTATCCGAGGCAGGCACTCTTGCCACTAGGCTATATCCCCAGCCCCAAAGTTTTTTTTTGACTCAGAGTTTTTCTGCCTCAGAAAATAAGACCACCTCAGAAATACAAAGGACACTAAGAAACCCATGTCCACTCCCCTTTTTTTGGTGAAGCTGGGATCTGTGGGAATATAAAACTTTGAACTAAATGTCTTTTATTTACAGTGAAGGATAATAGAAATTGCAATACAAACTATCCCCCCACAGTCAGAAATTTAAAAACATAATACTAGAAGGTGCTTGAAAGGTGGGGGACTTGGGGCAAAGAGAGCCAAGGTTAGTCAAGGTGAGTCACTTCCCTGAAGTGCTCAGCGCCACCTACTGGATGCGTTTGAAACAGGCCATTCTGTCAGGAACCATTGGAAATGGCAGGCATTTGTTCTGGCATTTGTAGTTTATTTTATCTGTCTTGTCTATCTATTTATTTTTGCCAGTCCTGGGGCTTGGACTCATGTCCTGAGCACTGTTCCTGTCTTCTTTTTGCTCGAGGCTAACACTTTACCACTTGAGCCACAGAGCTACTTCTAGCCATTTCTATTTATGTGGTGATGAGAATCAAACCCAGGGCATCATGCATGCTAGACAAGCACTCTACTGCTAAGCCATATTCCCAGCCCCTGGTATTTGTATTTTAAAAGGCTCTAAATTGGGCACTTGTGGCTCATGCCTGTAATCCTAGCTACTGAGATCTGTAATATTACTGAGATCTGAAGGTAATGGTTCAAAGCCAGCTTGGGCAGGAGAGTCTCAGAGACTCTTATCTCCATCTCCAATCAATCAACAAAAAGATGGAAGTGGAGCTGTGGCTCAAGTGGTAGAATGCCAGTGGTGAGAGCCCCCCAAAAGCTGATCTGTGAGACCTAAAAGGATTGGGAGGATAAAATGCCTCCTCCAAACATGAACTTTTTGTTGTTGTTGTTATTGTGTTTTTTGCCAGTCCCGGGGCTTGGGCTCAGGGCCTGAGCACTGTCCCTGTTTTCTTTTTGCCCAAGGTTAGCACTCTGCCTCTTGAGCCTCAGCGCCACTTCTGGCTTTTTCTGTGGTGCTCAAGAATAGAACCCAGGGCTTTGTGTATGCTAGGCAAGCACTCTACTGCTAAGCCACATTCCCAGCCCCAAACATGAACTCTCTGAATGCTGAGAGTTTCCTGAAAAGGTCAATCAGTACTGGCTTAATGGGAATTGAGATTTTTAAAAAAATTTAGTCACTTATTTGTTTTTTTATTGGGTTTAAGTTATACTACATATATTTCCCAGTACAAATTTTAACTTTCACAATTATGAAATTTATCATCCTACATAGCTTATGAAGTCTATGAACTTCAACAATGAAATCATTGCCTCCATTTCGGATGATACGTACATTGCCAGATTTCTTTTGTGTGTGTGTGTGTGTGTGTGTGTGTGTGTGTGTGTGTGTCTGTTGTGGGGCTTGAACTCTGGGCCTGAGCGCTGTCCTTGAGCTCTTCAGTGCAAGGCTAGCACTTTACTTGAACCACAGTGCCACTTCTCATTTTCTGGTGGTTAACTGGAGATAAACATCTCATGGACGTACCTTTCTTCCTGAGTAGCTGGGATTACAGATGTGAGCCACTGGTGCCTTGTAGAAATTCAGATTTCTATCTTGCATGTAGGCTAATTCCACATCAAACCTACTGGAAGCTTGGGAATAGTCTAAAGTCTATGCAAATTGTAAGTGATCCCCCTCCTCCCCCTCCCCCTCCTCCTCCACCCCCTCCTCCTCCTCCACCCCCTCCTCCTCCTCCTCCTGTCCTGGGCCTTGGACTCAGGGCCTGAGCACTGTCCCTGGCTTCTTTTTTCTCAAGGCTAGCACTCTACCACTTGAGCCACAGTGCTACTTCTGACCATTTTCTATATATGTGGCACTGGGGAATCAAACCCTGGGCTTCATATATACAAGGCAAGCACTCTTGCCACTAGGCCATATTCCCAGCCCCACCTGCTTCTTAAGATGTTATCATTTGGGGCTGGGGATATAGCCTAGTGGCAAGAGTGCCTGCCTCGGATACACGAGGCCCTAGGTTCGATTCCCCAGCACCACATATACAGAAAACGGCCAGAAGCGGCGCTGTGACTCAAGTGGCAGAGTGCTAGCCTTGAGCGGGAAGAAGCCAGGGACGGTGCTCAGGCCCTGAGTCCAAGGCCCAGGACTGGCCAAAAAAAAAAAAAAAAAAAAAAGATGTTATCATTTGAGTAAGATTATACCACATGATTGGTGTTTGTGATGCTAGTATACCCCTGTTATCTCCTCAATAAATACCTTGTAAAATAGACCCAGGGCCCCTGAAGGTGGCAGAAGGCTTCAGGCTCCTGGTGCCCTAAACCTCAATTCCACATCTGGTGTCCTGTTCCTGGTTGCACAGGATGAAACAGCCAACCTTGCCTGAAAATGCTAAGAGACAGCACCCAAGCCCTAAGTTTAAGCCCCAATATTGTGATGCAGGCGCGCGCACATGCACACACACACACACACACACACACACACACACACACTCACACAGCTCTCATGCTGGGCTCCAGTGTCTCCACCCATAATTTTTTTTTTTTTTTTTGTCAGTGGGGCTTGGGATTCAGGGCCTGAGCACTGTCCCTGGCTTCTTTTTGCTCAAGGCTAGCACTCTACCACTTGAGCCACACAGCACCACGTCTAGCTTTTTCTCTATATGTGGTGCTGGCCACATTCCCAGCCCCTCCACCCATAATTCTAACTAGACAAGAAGCTGAGATCTGAGGATCGCGGTTCAAAACCAGCCCCGGCAGAAAAGTTCCAGAGACTCTCAGCTCCAATTAACCATCAAAAACCCGGAATTGGCGCTGTGGCTCAAAGTGGTAGAGTGCTAACCTTGAGCTGAAGACCTCAGGGGCAGAGCCCAGGCCCAGAGTTCAAGCCTCAGGGCCGAAAAAGAAAAAGCCATATATATGTCATCTACCATACAGTATATGCATTTACTCATATATATGTATACAACCGTGTGTGTGTGTTTGTGTGTGTGTGTGTGTGTGTGTGTGTGTGTGTGTGTGTTTACGTATTCTCTGGAGCCCAACCCACTTATGAATTTCCCTTGGGAACTTCAAATATCTCCGTAGCCAGCTCCGTCTTTCTTGCCTCGTCCCGCCCCAGCGGCGCATGCGCATTTCCAAGCCCTGTGATTGGATGGAGACTTGGGCTGAGCCGCGTCACTTCCGAGGCGGGAGGATGAAGTTGGTCTACCATGGTTTCTTGGACGTCCAGGTGGGTGCTGCTGAGGGCATGAACTCGTCGTTGTGTGGGAGACGGAGTCAGACTGTGAGCTGAGGGGACCCTTGAGGGGGTTGCTTGCCCGGATGAGGGGCGGGAAGTGGTGTGGAGGCTGAGGCGCAGGCCGCGGGCTCCGCGGGGCGCGCTTCGTCCTCAGAAACCTTCCGGGTCCCTGCAACGCCCCACTTCTAAGGAGGCTGAGCTCAGACCTGGGTGCTGGAGCGCTGGCTCGGGCGCCGAGGCCTCACGGCCTGCGTTTGCGTGACTGGGAACCCGAATGGTAGTGCGGCGGTTTCCCCCAACCCCC
This sequence comes from Perognathus longimembris pacificus, assembly GCF_023159225.1. Classification (NCBI taxonomy): domain Eukaryota; kingdom Metazoa; phylum Chordata; class Mammalia; order Rodentia; family Heteromyidae; genus Perognathus; species Perognathus longimembris. The sequence goes on from NC_063177.1 coordinate 14,991,170, forward strand.
TCCCGCGAGGCTGGGCGGTGCCTGTCGGAGGCTGCGGCGCCCCAAGTTCGCATGCGCGCGCCCGACGGGCCTCAGTTCCACAGCCCCAGCCGCCCGCAGCTAGTGCGGGTGCGGCTGGCCTGACCCAGACCAGGCCACTGAGACCCCGTGGCCTCGGCACTGTCACCTTAGCCTGGTGACAGGTGCCAAGACGATGCCATTCTTCGGAAGGCAGGGGAGGGTACTGACTCTTAGCTATCTTACTTCAACCCTTGCCAACTTGGGCAAATACCGTCGTAAGTCCTTAGCGTCTGTTTCTTCAGCGGCAACTTTGGGAAATTATCCGCCCACATGTAAAGCCGTAGATAAATGTAAAGGTGTACTCGATAAATGGTACCCATACAATTCTGTCAGGTTATTTAAGAATTTACTGTAGTGATTTGAGAAGTTTATTTATTTATTTTGGGAGACCATTCTGTTCTGTCTCTCGAGTGGATCTCTTGACCCTAGTAATTTTCCTTTTCAGCTTCACCACACCCGTTTCTTTGGAAAGAAACTGCGTATGGGGTATGTGTATATATATGCGTGCGCACTAGTTACTGGGGCTCAAATTCAGAGCCCCTGGCACTGTTTCTTGAGCCACATCTCCACTGATGTCTCTTTTTGGTAGTTAATTAGAGATAAAAGTCCCACAGGTTTATCTCTTCAGAGTAACTTTGAACCTTGATCTTTAGATCTCAACGTCCTGAGTTGCTAGGATTACAGGCTTGAGCCACCGGTGCCAGGCTTCTTTTGGGTTTTCTATATACATGTATATGAGCATAGGTAGAATTGCCAGTAAATGCTTTTCAAGTCTTGCAACCCGTACAGGGGAGGAAAGAGTGTTTCTGGAGATATGGCAGATAGAACCTGGAATCTTTAGCTTGATGGTAAGAGTGTAAATTAGCAGACAAAATATACTTTTTTGGAAGGGAAGAGAAGGGACCTAACTTTGAGCACCCACCAGAATGCTGTATTAGATATCTTTCTCACCACCACAACTGAGTTAAGTAGGTGGGTACTACAATGTTTTCAGAAGAATTGTGCAAGGTAATTTAGCAAATAGTAAACGAGGCAGGCTTTTATTTATTTATTACAAAATTATTTTTTGGCCAGTCCTGGGCCTTGAACTCAGGGCCTGAGCACTGTCCCTGACTTTTTTGCTCAAGGGTAGCACTCTACCACTTGAGCCACAGCGGCACTTCTGGCCATTTTTTATATATGTGGTGCTGAGGAATCAAACTCAGGACTTCATGTATACAAGGCGAGCACTCTTGCCACTAGGCCATATTCCCAGTCCCTTATTTTTTTAATTTAATTTTTTTGTGGGTTGTAGGGCTTGAACTCATGGCTTGGGCACTGTCCCTGAGCGTTTGTGCTGAAGGCTAGTGCTCTACCATGTTGAACCACAGTTCTACTTTGGGTTTTTCTGGTGATTAATTATAGATAAGAGTTCATGGGCTTTCAAAGCTGAGCTGGCTTTGAACCCGGATCTTCAGATCTTAGCCTGCCAACTAGCTAGGATTATAGGTGTGAGCCACCAGTGCACAACTGAGGCAGACTTTTAGATCCAGGCCTTTCTGCAAAACCTATCCTTATTTCAGATATTAAAGTTTTCCTGGGCTAGGAATGTGGCTTAGTGGAAGAGTGCTTGCCTAGCATGCATGAAGCCCTGGATCAATTCCTCAGTACCACATAAACAGAAATGGCCAGAAATGGTGCTATGGCTCAAGTGGTAAAGTGCTAACCTTGAGCAAAAAGAAGCTCGGGGACAGTGCCCAGGCCCTGAGTTCAAGCCCTGGGACTAGCAAAAAAAAAAAAAGGTTTTTCTTTGTGATGATCTTTTTTTTTTTTTAATTGGGTTTGAGTTATTTCCTCCCTTCTTTCCTTCCTTCCTTCCTTCCTTCCTTCCTTCCTTCCTTCCTTCCTTCCTTCCTTCCTTCCTTCCTTCCTTCCCTAGCCCTGGAGCTTGGACTCAGAGCCTGAGCACTGTCCCTGGCTTCTTTTTGCTCAAGGCTAGCACTCTACCACTTGAGCCCCAGCAACACTTCTGGCATTACTTTCCTTTTGTTTAGTAACATCTGTTCCCTCTTTCACTCATTCCCTCCCATTCCCACTCATGAGTTGCTTAGTTCACTTTCATCAGTGTCCAGTGTAGCTGAAAGTCCCCTCTGCTATATTATTTTTATTGTTATTATTATTTTCACACACTTTCCACTCATTCTTTTTTTTTTTTTTGGCCAGTCCTGGGCCTTGGACTCAGGGCCTGAGCACTGTCCCTGGCTTCTTCCCGCTCAAGGCTAGCACTCTGCCACTTGAGCCACAGCGCCGCTTCTGGCCGTTTTCTGTATATGTGGTGCTGGGGAATCGAACCTAGGGCCTCATGTATCCGAGGCAGGCACTCTTGCTACTAGGCTATATCCCCAGCCCCCCACTCATTCTTTTTACTGTATTTTGGTATCTTGAGTCCTGTTCCTGTTTACTTTGTTCTATCTTTTTGCATTTTAATTCTTTTTTTTTTTTTTTTTTTTTTTGGCCAGTCCTGGGGCTTGGATTCAAGGCTAGCACTCTGCCACTTAAGCCACAGCGCCACTTCTGGCCATTTTCTGTATATGTGGTGCTGTGGAATCGAACCCAGGGCCTCATGTATACAAGGCAAGCACTCTTGCCACTAGGCCATATCCCCAGCCCTACATTTTAATTCTAACACCTGCATATCAGGGAGACCATATGCCGTTTGTCTCTCTGTTTTTGGCTTGTCTCATTCAACATTATTTGTTCTAGTTCTATCCATTTTCCAGCTAATGCCATTATTTTATCCTTTCTAGTGGCAGTGTAAAATTCCGTTGTATATAGGCACCACATTTTTTTAATCCATTCCTCTGTAGTGGGGCATCTGGGTTGTTTCCATATCCTGGCCATTGTGAATAGTGCAGCAATCAACATGGAGGCACAGGTGTCCTTGTCATATCCTGGTTCCTGTTGTTCAGGATAGATGCCTAGGAGTGGTATAGCTGGGTCATAGGGTATGTCTATGTTTACTTTTTTGAGGAACCTCCAGACTTCTTTCCAGAGTGGTTGTACTAGTTTACATCCCCATCAGCAGTGCAGTAGGGTTCCTCTTTTTTCACATCTTCACCACCATTTGTTGTTGTCTGAATTCAGAATATGGGCCATTCTTACTGGGGTAAAGTGATATCTCAGTATTGTTTTTATTTGCATTTCCTTTTGTGATGATCTTTAAAAAAAATTATAGGGCTGGGAATATGGCTTAGCGGTAAGTGCTTGCCTTGCATACATGAAGCAAGTGGAGCAAGTGGAGATGGAAGGGTTATATGGCTGGGATGACCACTCTGGGATTTCCCCAAGTGGCATTGCAATAGCTTCAGAAGCAGTGTGGTAGCTGGGCTCTGGTGGCTCACCCCTGTAATCCTAGCTACTCAGGAGGCTGAGATCTAAGAGGATCATGGTTTAAAGCCAGCCAGGGCAGGAAAGTCCATGAGACTCTTACCTCCAAGGGTTGTGTCTCAAGTGATAGAGCTCTAACCCTGAACAAAAGAAACCCAGGGACAGCACCAGGGCCCCAGTGCAAGCCCCAGGACTGATGAGGGGGTAGGGGTGGGGGAAAGCAAGCAATGTGGTAAGGCTTGATTAATAGCTGTTTAAAGGTTATATAGTCCAGAACATTCAGCAGGGAGTATTGAGTTTAGTGTTACAAAGTTGCATGTCAAAGCCAGTTCCAAGGAGCTTGGGAAAAGAAATGTGGCCTGAAATACTTACTAAAACAACACTAAATCAGCTCTAGTCAACAAGTGATAGCTGTCACTCATACACAGCTTTTCTAGAGTAGATAGATACCTGTCCATTTGGAGTGAAATTCAGGGCTTCAATTCAGTAGTACGGGTAGCTTATTATTAGAGGCTATTTTACCAAAAGAGATGCCAGCCCGAAGTCAAGACTGTGAGGTTGAGAATATTTCAGGGAAATAAGGCTGAAATCAAAGTAAACAAACTGCTTGACCTCTGCATTTTCTGATTATATAAAACAATAGATTTCCCCTCCCCCCCTTTTTAAGAAAAATATATTTCTTATTCAAACGTGCAACAGAGAGTGTTTACATAAAGGAAGCTTTTTGTATCCTTGTCATGGGTGTGGAATGTACCTTCCCTAACATATTTTTGTCCTCTACTTCATAATAATAGAGATCAGAAGTATTTCTCAAATCAGAGATGCTGTTAATCAGGGCTGGGAAATGGCCTAGTGGCAAGAGTGCTTGCCTCGTATACACGAAGCCCTGGGTTTGATTCCCTTGGGTTTGATTCCCCAGCACCACATATATAGAAAACAGCCGGGAGTGGCGTTGTGGTAGAGTGCGAACCTTGAGCAAAAAGAAGCCAGGGACAGTGTTCAGGCCCTGAGTCCAAGGCCCAGGACTGGCCAAAAATAAAAAAATAAAAAAAAATGCTGCTATCAGAAGTATTTGATTTTTGGATATTTTTCAGATGTGGGAATATTTATATGAACATCTTGGATATGGTATCCCAGGTCTAAATACAAAGCTCATATGTTTCATATATGCCTTATATACATACACTGAAAGTAATTTTATGAAGTATTTTTAGCAGCTGTTACACAAGTCAGTCACAGTGCTTATAAAAGTCTAGATTTGAGCCAGGTGTGGTGGCTCATACCTTCACACCTGTAATCCTAGCTACTCAGGAAGTTAAGACCTGGAAGATAATGGTTCAAAACCAGCCCAGGTAGAAAAGTCTGAGAGATTGCATGCATCTCCAAATAACCAGCAACAAGCTAGGCCTAGAGATACTGGTTCAAATGGTACTCAGCTGCAAAAGCAAGCTGAGTGATAGTGAGAGGCCCTGAATTCAAATTCCATACCAGGAAAAATAAAAAAGAAAGTTTAGATTTGGGGGGAACTTGGATTTTGAGACTAGGGCCACTCAGCTTGTAAGAATTAATATTTAGGCCACCTAGGACCTCTGGCTAGAAGGAACTGGCTGTTTGGCAACACAGCATAAACTGAAAGAGCTATGTTGGGCACTCCTGACTCAAGCCTATAATCCTAGTTACTGAGATTTGAGGATTGGGGTTCAAAGCCAGCTTAGGCAGGAAAGTCCATCAGACTCTTTATGTCCGATTTACCACCAACAATCTGGAAGTGAAGTTGTGGCTCAAGTGGTAGAGGGGAAAAAAAAAAAAGCTCAGGGACAGCACCAGGCCTGGATTGCAAGCGTCAGGTCCAGCACCCCCCAAAAAAGTCAATATATTAATCTGTAATGGTTTTATTTATTGAGCATTTGTGATTTGCTGTGTTAAGAACTTCATTATAGGTTACTCAAGATAGGATTTACTGTTTTCATTTATGTAGGAATAAATGGCCTGAGAGATGGTAAGAACTATAAGAACACAGGCACAGAACTAGAACAACAGCCAGTTTCATGTCACTTCCAAGTGCAGTGCTTATGTACATATCACGTTCATTTCTCCTCTTCTTCCTCTTCCTCCTCCTCCACCTCCCTTTTTCCCAGGCAAGTGCACTGCCACTGAGCTACACTCCAGCCCACCATTCCTTCATTTAACAGGTATTTATTGAATTCCTATTGTGTACCAAAAATGTGCTAGCTGTTTGGGGAATATATTAGTGACCAAAACAGATACAGCCATTGTCCTCAAGTTGTAAATAGGTCATGAAGGAGAGCATTAATTTCACTTGTGATGTGTGCTGTGGAGGATTGTAGAAGGTGCTGTGAGGATGCTTGATGGGGTCAGTGATAGGGGAGGGAATGGGACCAATGGAGCCAAAGGCTATGTTGGAGTAATTGGGCAAAGAGCTACCAGAATGAGGAAAGGCCATGTGGGAAGCCGTAAGACCAGCAGTATTACAGTGACTGGAAGTGGGGAAATTGTGAGGTCAAATGCTGTACTGCTCCTAACTAGTTTATTTGCTCCTCAGAACATGCAATCCATTCCACAGTTTGCAACTTATTTTCTAGCTGTGTATCAGAGCCCAGTCTCCTGTTTTCAAATATATGGCTAGATCACTGTGTACCCACAGGATGGACTTGGGATGGAAAATGGGATAAATACCTAAATGGGATAAATACCTAAATATGAGACCTCATCAGTATATGGTAATTTGTGGTGGGCACAGTCAAATGATGCCAGCTGCCAGTATTGTATCTCATCATGTGTGTCTCTGGTTTAACATTGTTTCATTCTTCCCTGCTCCAAGCCTGTTGTTAGCTTCCAAGAGTACAAACATGTATAGACTCTTTCCTTCCACTGAGGTACTTCAGTATGTCACCTGTCTTCTACTGAGGATGCTATAGATGTTATTAGCATTGTTCTTCAGGGATCCCCCCCTTCCCCCAGCTGTGGGGCTTGAACTCAGGGCCTCTGCATTGTCCCTGAGCTTTTTTGCTCAAGGCTAGTATTGTACCACTTTGAGCCATAGCACCACTTCCTGTTTACTAGTGGTTCTTTGGAGATAAGAGTCTCACTGCCTTTCCTTCCCCGGGCTGGCATTGAACTGCGATCCTCAGTTCTTAGCCTCCTGAGTAGCTAGGATTACAGACATGAGCCACTCATGCCTGGCCAGTATTTTTTATTTAACATGTGCTAGGGTTACAGTGGTGACCAAGTAGGGGCATGACCTCTGCCCTCATTAGCTTAAGCTCCCAGAGAGAGAAGAGAGGGTTAGAACTATGAGATTTTAGCAATGGAGGCTGGGGGGTATCGGCCTGGCCATGCCAAGGACTCAGGGTTTTCCTGAGAGTGAGAAGCCTTGGATGAGTTTGTCAGGGAATGGTCCCATCAGGTCTGTGTTAGGTCCAGCTCTTCAGTCGAGGCCCAAGTCATAGATTGAGGGCTATTTACCAGGTAGGATTGATTATTAAATGGGGGAGAAGGGGATTTTCATTTCTCAGTTTCCTTGCAAACCACAGATATTTGAAATCCACAGTGGAAAACATTTCAAGGTGCTTCACAAAATGGAGAGTTTTCCAAGGTAGTTTTACCAAGTTTCAGTACAGCAAGGGAAAGCAGGAAAGGAAGAGAAATAGTTCCTGCTTCCCACACAGGAAATGGGAGTAGACAGTCAAAATGATAGTTCTTATCTGGGATTTGAGCTGGTGTGGTGGGGGGAGACTACACTTGGTCATGTGGTCTAGCCACTCTTAGTTATTAGAGATAATGGAAAACATGAGTTGGGCACTGGTAACTCATGCCTGCTGTAATCCTAGCTAGTCAGAAGGCTGGGCTCTGAGGATCATGTTTCAGAGCCAGCCTAGGCAGGAAGTTTGTGAAGCGCTTATCTCCAATTAACCAGTAAAAAACCAGAGTGGAGCTGTGGCTCAAGTTGTAGGGCACTAGCTTTGAGCATAAAAGCTCAGAGACAGTACCCAGGCCCTGAGTTCAAGCCCTAGACCTGGCACAGACAAACATGGAGAAGTGTTTTAGGCTTACCCAGATAAAACACAGGGACCATTGGTATGACTATCAGAACATGCATTTGCCAGACGTGCTCTTCCAATTCTGTCTCTGCCTATTATAGTTATTCTTACAACTTAACATCTAGGGGCTGGGAATATGGCCTAGTGGCAAGAGTGTTCGCCTCGTATACATGAAGCCCTGGGTTCGATTCCTCAGCACCACACATATAGAAAATGGCCAGAAGTGGCGCTGTGGCTCAGTGGTAGAGTGCTAGCCTTGAGCAAAAAGAAGCCAAGGGACAGTGCTCAGGCCCTGAGTCCAAGCCCCAGGACTGGCAAAAAAAACAAAACAAACAACTTAACATCTAAAGAGAAAATGATAGGAAGGGAATTTCTGTTCAGCTTACTTCCTGGTTTGAATTTCTGAGTCTAGTACTGTTTAAAAAATTGACATAATTTATCATATCAACAGGCTAGAGAAAAAAAAGTCACATGATTATATCAATAGGTGCAGAAGAAATATTTAACAATTTCCAATACTATTCATGAGGACAATTTTCAGCAAATTGGGAATATAGGACAGTTTTCTCAACTTGATAAAGAGTATCTACAAAAAAGAAAATGGTATAGCTAACATCTTTCTTTTTCTTTGTGCCAGTACAGGAGTTTGAACTCTGTGCCCGAGAATTGTCCTTTTGCTTATTCTCTCAAGGCTGGTGCTCTACCTACTTTCTGTCTTTTGGTGGTTAATCAGGGATAAGAGACTTACAGACTTTCCTATCTGGGCTGGCTTTGAACTTTGATCCTCAGATCTCAGTCCAGCTTCCTGAGTAGTTAAGATTACAGGCATGAACCACAAGATAACTGGCTTCATAACTTTTTTTATTAGTCCTAGCCTCGAACTCAGGGCCTGGGTCCTGTCCCTGAGCGTTTGTAGTCAAGGCTAGAGCTCCACCATTTGAGCCATAGCACTCTGTCTGGCTTTTGAGGGGTTAATTGGAGATAAGAGTGAGAAATAAATGAAGAGATATTCCATGTTCATGACTAGGCACCTAATTAATGTCTCTGGTAATGATAAGATAATAATGTGAGCATGGAATTGAGTGGCTGAAGTATGATGCAAGATAAGATGATGGGGACAGGAGGTCAAGGAACTGAGAGGGTAGGGTACTGGAAGAAGTATCCATATCAATACAAATGACTAAGAATTATGACAACAGGGGAAGTTCAGGAGAGAGTGTGAAGAACTCAAGGTCTTCAGATAATGGAGGGCAAAGGGGATGGCCAAGGGGAAGATACATGATTTGAATGAAGGGCAGTGTGTGGTAGAACCTGATGATGAGAGTCATATATAGCTGGTCTTAGGAGGAGGAACATTGATGACTCTACTGCAACTCCAAGCCATCTTATAGGTGAGAACACAGCCACTACCGCACAGGACTGCAGGGGAGCCTGTCCTCAGGAAGCACTAGCCATTGTTGGAGCAGGAGGGTGAGGGGACCATTCAGAGTAGAGGCTGAAAATGAAACAGGATCTTTCTAGGATAAACCACAGGGTCTCAGAATATGAAGGGAGTGAGAGATGTACAAAGTGTTTTGGGATCCAGGAGCCAGAAGCTGTCCTAAGATTACTGATCTTCTAATAGTGACTGATGTAAGGATCTGGTGAGATTGGTCCCAGTTGTTTCCAGGCATTTGGAGTGGTGGGGTGCAGGTAGAAGGCCTATGGGGAGCTGCCAGCAGACTCCTGTTGATTGAGGCTGGAAGAGAGGCAATGTCAGTCCTGACCCTGTGGGTAGAGGTCAGCAGATCATCCTGGCTAACAGCTACAGAGATATTCAAGGTCTCTAAAGTTTAATGTTCACCAAACCCACCAGAGGAAGACCTTGAGAGTCAGATTCCCAGATCTTTTCTGGTGTTAGTGGTCTTCAGTCTGAGTAGTGTCTTGGATCTGTATTTTAATGTGCTTCTGGAGCCGGGGTAGTTATTGGACTACATTGATTCAATGTGACTCTGAGCTCTCTGGTGCATAAAATGTATCAGGAACTGAATGAAGTGTGGAAGTCTGATGTACTCTGTAGTCACCTCTGTCAGGTCCCATTCACAGTCCTGTTCAAGACCCTACCCACCATGCTACCCCCTATAGATGCCATAGTAACTTCACATTGGTCAGTTTGTTCCTTTTAGTGTTCTAAGTGGTATTTATTTTTAGCTAATTTTATTGTGTAGGGTAGGGTTTCTAATAGAGCTGATTATATTCACTAATCTAGTATCAGTTGAGCCAAGTTGAACATGAGAGAGAAATGCAAATAACCCGAGGTTCACAAAAGGAGAAACCATACCGTGAAACTGCACATATCCATCATCCCACTTCAACAACCTTCAGCATTTTGCCATATGGAAGAAAAGACACCCAAATCCTGCTTTTCCTGACTCAAATGCTTGATTTTTTTAAATGTTTGCTATCACTTCATTCTGTGACTAACCTTATTAATCTTCTCAGGATCAGGAAAATGCTTTACTTTATCAAATATAGATTGACATTCTCATTTAAGATAGCAGCCCACCTGGGTGATGGTGGCTCATCCCGACAATCCTAGTTTCTCAGGAAGCTGAGATACAAGGATTCAAGTTCTAAGCCAGGCCAGGCAGACACATCCAAGAGATTCCTTTTTTTTTTTTTTTTGCCAGTCCACTCTCTGAGCTGCTTTTGCTCAAGGCTAGCACTCTACTACTTGAGCCACAGTGCCACTTCCAGATTTTTCTAAGGAGTTTATTGGGGATAGAGTCTCACAGGCTTTCCTGCCTGGGCTGGCTTTGAACCGCGATCCCTCAGATCTCAGTCTTCTGAGTAGTTAGGATTACAGATAGATGTGAGCCACTAGTGTCCAGCAAAAAGCCAGAAGTGAAGGCATGGTTCAAGTGGTAGAGTGCTTAACTTCAGCAAAAAGTTAAGCAAGATCTCTAGGCCCGGGGCTGGGGATATGGCCTAGTGGCGAGAGAGCTTGCCTCGTATACATGAGGCCCTGGGTTCGATTCCCCAGCACCACATATACAGAAAACGGCCAGAAGTGGCGCTGTGGCTCAGGTGGCAGAGTGCTAGCCTTGAGCGGGAAGAAGCCAGGGACAGTGCTCAGGCCCTGAGTCCAAGGCCCAGGACTGGCAAAAAAAAAAAAAGATCTCTAGGCCCTGAGTTTAAGCCTCAATACCAGCACACACACACACACACACACACACACACACACACACACACAAATATATACACACACACATGTATGTACACACACATACATAGCTCTGTTCTTTCACACTGAAAAATGGAAGTGAATGTATGGTGTTTTCAACTTAATGTGATAGTTAATCTTTTTTTTTTGTTTTTTTGTCATGGGGCTTGAACTCTGGGCCTGGGTGCTGTCCCTGAGCTCTTCAGCTCAAGGCTAGTGCTCTACCACTTGAGCCACAGCACTACTTCGTGATAGTGAATCTTGACTGTCAATTTGATTGAATTAATGGCACCTAGGAGATTAATTAAGAACACCGCTAGGAATGTGGCTTAGTGGTAGAGTGTTTGCCTAGCATTCATGAAGCTCTAGGTACTATTCCTTAGGACCACGTACACAGAAAAAGCCAGAAGTGGTACTAGCCTTGAACAAAAGCTCAGGGACAGTACCCATGCCCTAATTTCACACCCCAAGACTGGCAAAAACAAAACAAACAAACAAACAAAAAACCATTGCATGTGTCCATGAGGATCTTTCCAGAGATAATTAGATATGAGGGTTCTGACCTAATCAATTGTTTACTCCATCCATGGGTTCAAAATTAGAGTAGACTATTGGAGGGTGGAAGAAGTTAGTCACTGAGGCCAGAATTGTCAAATTTTTCCCTGGCCCCTTCCTCTTTTGCTTCTTTCATTTCCTGGCTGCCATGAGGTGAGCATCTCATATCAGCCCCTTACCATAGACCCAGATCAACCTATGGTGGACTGAAACCTCTGCAACTTCCCCCCTTCTCTCAGATATTGTGTCATAGTGATGAAAAACTATTTAAATACATACTCTGGAATCTGCTAAATAGATAGATTTTTGGGGGGAGAGGGGTCTTGTTTTTGTTTGGTTTAGCTAGCATGTATAGGCTCTATATGAGAAATAGGATAGAAAAATTTCTCTATGATGCAGAATGGGAAATCTAAAAGTGTGTGAAATCAGTTGCTTAACTACTTACTGTGGACTTGACCTGAAGAAACAGAGCAGCATTTGCTGGGACACCTGGTAAAGTGCTGGGGCCCTAGAGAAGCTTTGTTGTTGCTGTGTTTTATGCTGCTCTTGGTGTTTGAGCTTAGGGCCTGGACGCTTCCTGGAGCTTCTTTTGCTCAAGGCTAGGGCTCTTAACACCTGTGCCACACTTCCATTTTGGCTTTTTTTGGTAGTTTATTGACGAAAGGGTCTCACAGACTTTCCTGCCCAGGTTGGCTTTGAACTGTGATACTCAGCCTACTTAGTAGCTAGAATTGCAGGTATGAGCCCACAGTGCCTGGCTGGGCGAGGCTATTTTTAAACACAAGTGTAGATGTTGGCACTGGTAGCTCCATCTCAGGTTATCATGTGTTCTTCCAGTAGGTGGGTCTGCTTTCCTGTATATTTCCTGATGTCAGTACAGTACAGATTTTAAGTAGAATCATCATACACTTTTTCTTTCAAGTGCTTCTTCAGAGTAAAGGGCATTTCCCAGTTAAATTTCACAATTGTGTTTTTCAGTTCCAAAAATAACTTGGAATTCAGGGTGAAACATGGTTGTAGATAAATTACAGTAAGGAGGATTCAGAGAGACAGTGGGCAGAGGCAGATGGTGTATCTAAACCTGTGAGAAAACTGACGTAGTTTTATTACATTCTAAAATAATCGATAGGGGATAGGGGCTGGGGATATGGCCTAGTGGCAAGAGTGCTTGCCTTGTATGCATGAGGCCCTCGGTTCAATTCCCCAGCACCACATATACAGAAAACGGCCAGAAGTGGTGCTGTGGCTCAAGTGGTAGAGTGCTAGCCTTGAGCAAAAAGAAGCCAGGGACAGTGCTCAGGCCCTGAGTCCAAGCCCCAGGACTGGCCAAAAAAATAAAAATAAAAATAAAATAAAATAAAATAATCGATAGTCCAAGCCTGAGACTACTTGAAGCAGCATTTAATTCTTCCCGGGCTGTGGCTTGGCTTTTATTTGTTTTAGTGAGCTTTTCTATCATTGAAGCTGCAGGGATGTCTAGCTTTCCTATGGGACTCTTTTGTTCCTCAGAAAGTATAGGCATTATTTTCATATTTTTATTTATTATTTGCCTGTTTTATTAATAGATCTTGTTGGGGCTGGGAATATGGCCTAATGGCAAGAGTGCTCGACTCATATACATGAAGCCCTGGGTTCGATTCCCCAGCACCACATATATGGAAAACGGCCAGAAGTGGCGCTGTGGCTCAAGTGGTAGAGTGCTAGCCTTGAGCAAAAAGAAGCCAGAGACGATGCTCAGGCCCTGAGTCCAAGGCCTAGGACTGGCCAGAAAAAAATAGATCTTGTTGGTTTTGTTTTTGTTTTTTTACTTTTCTGGTACTGGGGATCAAACCCAGGACATTGAACTTGCTAGGCAAGTGCTTTGCCACTGAACTATATCCCAGCCCGCCCTGTTTTTTTTTTGTCAGCCAAGAGAACTGGAGGGGTTTATCTCAGTGGTTCAGTTTCATGCAAGAAACCTGTATGGGGTTCTCACCACAGAAAAGGTATGCAAGGTAGAGAATAAAATGCCAAATTTTCTTCTGAGAGAACTGCCATCTAGGGAGGAAGCAACTATGTGGAAGGTCATGGTGGAGAGGTGAGGGAAAATGCTGAGCAGGAGCCAGAAAAGTAACAGGCAGCCATAGACCTCCATAGATCCAGAGTTTCTGGTATTGGGACTTGAACTCAGAGCCTGGTTGTTGTTCGTGAGCTTTTTTGCTCAAGGCTAGTACTCTACTACTTGAGCTACATCTTCACTTCCCAGCTTTTTTGGTGATTACAGTAAGAATCTCAGGGAGTTGTTTTTTGTTTTGTTTTGTTTTGTTTTTTTGGCCAGTCCTGGGCTTGAACTCAGGGCGTGAGCACTGTCCCTGGCTTCTTTTTGCTCAAGGCTTGCACTCTACCACCTGAGCCACCGCACCACTTCTGCCTTTTTCTACATATGTGTTCTGAGGAATTGAACCTAGGGCTTTCATGTATGTGAGGCAAGCACTCTACTGCTAGGCCATATTCCCAGCCCCTCATGGACTTTTTGTCCAGGCTGGCTTCCATAATCCTCAGATCTCAACCTCCAGAATAGCTAGGATCACAGGCATGCGCCATCGGTGCTTGGCTCCTCTTCTTCCTTTTACTAAAGTATTTATTATTGCAGATAGGTTTCCTATAACCAAGGTGGATTTTTTTGGCCAGCCCTGTGCCTTGAACTCAGTGCCTGAGCACTGTCCCTGGCTTCTTTTTGCTCAAGGCTAGCACTCTGCCACTTGAGCCACAGTGCCACTTCTGGACATTTTCTGTATATGTGGTGCTGGGGAATCGAACCCAGGGCTTCATGTATATGAGTCAGGCACTCTTGCCACTAGGCCATATTCCCAGTCCCTTGTTTTTTTTTTTTTGGCCAGTCCTGGGGCTTGGACTCAGGGCCTGAGCACTGTCCCTGGCTTCTTTTTGCTCAAGGCTAGCACTCTGCCACTTGGGCCACAGCGCCACTTCTGGCCATTTTCTGTATATGTGGTGCTGGGGAATTGAACCCAGGGCCTCATGTATACGAGGCAAGCGCTCTTGCCACTAGGCCATATCCCCAGCCCCCCCTTGTTTTGTTTTTTAAAACCAGTCCTGGGGCTTGAACTCAGGGCCTGGGCACTGTCCCTGAGCTTCTTTTTGCTGAAGGCTAGCACTCTTGAGCCACAGTGCCACTTCTGGCCTTTTCTGTTTATATGGTACTGAGGAATTGAACCCAGGGATTCATGGATGCTAGGCAAACACTCTACCTCTAAGCTACATTCCCAGTCCTAACAAAGGTTCTTAAAGTATCATTTCGTATTTTTTTTTTTTTTTTGGCCAGTCCTGGGCCTTGGACTCAGGGCCTGAGCACCGTCCCTGGCTTCTTCCCGCTCAAGGCTAGCACTCTGCCACTTGAGCCACAGCGCCGCTTCTGGCCGTTTTCTGTATATGTGGTGCTGGGGAATCGAACCTAGGGCCTCGTGTATCCAAGGCAGGCACTCTTGCCACTAGGCTATATCCCCAGCCCCCATTTCATATTTTTTAAAAATAGTTTATTTATTTGCCAGTCCTGGGACTTGAACACAGGGCTTGAGCACTGTCCCTGGCTGCTTCTTCTTTTTTTAATTAAATTTTATTGACAAGGTGTTGTGCAAAGGGGGTACAGTTACATAGGCAGTGAATACATTTCTTGTGATACCTTACACCCTCATTTTTCTTTCCCTTCTCTAGATCAGGTAGGCATATATACAATATCCAGTGTACCAAAATCATATAAAGTAACCACGTACATTTCCTATTCTTGAACTTCCTTAGCACATTTAATGTAAATATGGAGTTAAATTTAAAACATGGCTTTGGTAAATTGTGGGCTCTCTCTCTCTCTCTCTCTCTCTCTCTCTCTCTCTCTCTCTCGACTTCCCCTCACTTGGGGGGGGAAGGGGCTTGTCCGCCCCTTCCTGGGTGGTCCTCTATCGCTCTCACGTGGGAGCGATGGCCACAGGTAGCCTCGGTGGCGTGTGGTCGCAGGGTGCCCCAAAACTGCCAAGAATGACATGTACGCGTGGGCCCCTGGAGAAAACCTCTAAGGCTTCTGTTTATTCAAATGAGGAGCCTCCCAGATATACCCCAAAGGCGGGCACAAGAGAGGGGCCCCTGATTGGTCCCAAGGGGCTGTCCCTCAAGTGATGTCAGACTTCCTTCTCTTCCTGTTAAAGACAGGAAGGGGAGGGACAGGCTGAGGTCAGCTATGGCCCCTTAAAGGTGCAGCTGACCCCAACATCTGCTACTCTTTTTTTTTTTTTTAAATTAGTAGGGGTGTTGTAAACATACATGTAGGCATAAGGCAAATGCTGACATAAGACATATATATAAATATATAGGGGGCCTCTTCCACAGAGGGAAGGGGTAGGTAAGGTGGCTGTCCGTCTGGCTTTGTCCAGAGAAGCTGGAATCCTCAGCTGGTTTCTGCCAAGTGCAGGAAGGTGCAGACATCAGCCCTCTTTTGGTGAAGTAGAAGTAGGCTGGAGCTCTGGCATCCCTGGTAGTTCACAGTAGTTGATAATTTAAACATAAGTGATTAGTAAAACATTCTTTTTATATATAAACATTGAAGCGAAGGTGTTAAACCTTTGCGCTTACTTTTTAAAAACATTAAGGTTGGGTGTCCAACCCTCAGCTCCTATTTCCCCGTAACAGGACTCCCTTAAACCAAACAGTAGGGGGAGAGGAGTGGAAGAAACATGGTGCAAAATTTCTTTTATTTTTGTACAAAACTGCAAGCGACACTGCCACAGCTAAATATTGTGCCTCAAGAAGCACTTATTCTCTTTAGAAGAGCAGAAGAATTGCAGTATATTCCTTGTTTTCCTGAAGAGAACAAGAAGAGACATTTCTCCAGAGCAAGTGCTCTGGGTTTTTAGTTTTCCAATCTGTAAAAGCATTTACAAGGCTCTTTCCCACTGTTTTGGGAAGATTTAAATTTTCTTAGGATATTTTCTTAAGATATATAAGCATAGCTATCCTTACTAATCACGGGGTCTACTCTCCTCTCTCTCCCTCTCCTTTTTTTTTTTTCCAATTTTTATCTATTTTTTTTTTCTTATGACATGGCAGGGCACCAGGCTGGGTCCAGGGAAGAAACAGGGCTGACACTGGGTCCATCGCTGGTACAGGCAGGCTTTCCCGTTTCTCCATGGAAAAATCCACTACTGTTGGGCTCGTTAGCCTCTCCCGGCTCGGGTACTTACTTCTTTCTTTCCACACTCCCTTTCGCGCCCTCTCCCCTAGTCATCCGACCCGCAGATAAGCTAGGGTGAAGCGGGGGAGTCAGCACCGACCTGTCGCGCACAAGGCCTGGCCGAGAATGTATGCCCATCTCCTTACCAATAGACGAAAGTCTGACGTACACATGCCTCGGGGTTAGCTTCTTAGAGCGAACTAACTTTATTGAGACAAGGACAACGGGAGATGATTCCGAGGGGAGGGGTTTGGCCAGGATGTCGATAGGCTGAAAGGTATCACCTGACCCCCAAGAGCTATCGTCACTTGAGTGCGCCGAGCCAGGGCGGGGTTGGTAGGCGCCGGGCTGGCTAGAGGGTTGGGGGGCTGTTTGCCGAGCCGGTTTCTCTGGATTCCAATCCAGAGAGGGAAGCCGGGCCGCATTCCCCAGGGCTGGGGGAGGGGCATCAAGCCCCTTCCATCAAGGTGAAAGACCGATCCCAACACACTACGGTCTTTGTTATCCTGAAGAGAAAACAAGGGGAGACACTTCTCCAGAGCAAGTGCTCTGGACTTAGTTTTCCAATCTGTAAAGGCATATACAAAGCTCTGGGGATTTAGTTCAGCGGAAGAGCGCTTTCCTGATGAGCGCAAGGTCCAGGGTTCGGTCCCCGGCTGGGGGGGAGGGGAGGGAAACAACAACTATAGGTCAGAGGAAAAAAAAAAAAGGCAGTTTGGGAACAGACTGTGGAGTCAGCTTCCTGTAGCCACGGACTGCCACAGCCCATGCAGCTAGCACACATCAACCTGCATCCTATAAAGCAAAGTATTAATCCTGAGTCAGGAAAATCGAGGTTTGCGTAGTTGTTCCAAAATGACTCTGGTCCCTTGATCTTAAAAGAGTTTATGAGAGCCCAGGAGAGAAAGAATAACCTTTTCTTTTCTTTTCTTTTGGCTTGGAGTTTGGTGATAAGAGTCACACCTGCCTCCAGGCTGTTTACTGTGACTCCACCCACAGGCTGCAAAGAACAGTTTAACATTAAGAATTAGAGTTAAATTAGTAGTGAAAAGGCAAGTAACTTTGAAACCATGTTTTACCAACACACACGGACAGACATACTGATACTTGTGCACAAGCTTTGAGGCATGCTTAGAATTTTTTTTTTTAAATTGGCCATGTAAGTTTTCTGGAATTCCAGTGGCAAATGGTATTATTTTGCCCATAATAGAACCACGTGGTTGATAAAAACAAAAGGGAACCTCTCCTCACTCAACAGAAACCCTCAGACTCACACAGATGCATGCTGTAGACTCACAATGCCTCAATGCATGTTGCCACCGGCACGCGGCTCCTCGCTGCCCGTGCTTTCCGAGACCCGAACATTGCCGGGGCTGTGACCCCCTGCGGCTCCCATCGCCGCCTTGGGTCCCGAGTCCTCGGAGGCCAGTGCCCAGTGTGCATGGCTGCTCCCTAGTTGGGACTTTAAAAGTCCCTGGGGGAGGAGGGGGCGCCCTGGGCTAGACTGCCACTGCCGCCCCGCCTGGTGCCCGGAGGTGCGAAGCTGTGAGCCCATCTCCGTGGGCTGCAGAATTCCCTTGGCCCTTGGTCCAAGTGCCAATGATCCGATCCGGCCTCTTGGGACGCGGATTGATTCTGCCCCATCGCCATAGATGGAGGTACCACACGCTCCGGAGTACTCACTCCCATCCTTCCCAAAGGCTACTGACAGCTCTGGATTGCTTTTCCCGTGGGCATCCTGCCCCACGTTGGGCCAACCCCTCAAATTTCACTTTAAAAAGCGTATTAGCTGAGTGCCAGTGGCTCCTGGAAATAACCCTAGCTACTCAGAAAATTGAGATCTGTGAGTCTAGATTCAGAGCCAGCCTGAGCAGACAAATCTGCAAGATGCTTATTTCTAATTACCAGAAAGCCAGAAGTGCCAAGTGTGGCCCTAATGGTAGAGCTCCAGCCTTGAGTGAAAAAGCTAGGTAAGAGCACACAGCCTAGAGTTTGAGCCCTAGTACCAGCAGGAAAACAACAACAATAAAAACAAAACAAAACAAATCAGTGGTACAGTGCTGGATACTGGTGTCTCATGCCTGTAATCCTAGCTATTCAGCATCTGAGATCTCAGAATCACTGTTCAAAGCCAACCCAGGGAGAAAAGTCTGAAACTCTTACCTTCAGTTAATCAGCAAAAAGCCAGAGGTGGCCAGGTGTTGGTGGCTCAGGCCTATAATCTTAGCTACTCAGGAGGCTGAGATCTGAGGATCACTGTTCAAAGCAAGCCTGTGCAGGAAAATCCATGAGACTTTTGTCTCCAATTAACCACCGAAAAAACTGCAAGTGGAGCTGTGGTTCAAAGTGTTAGAGTGCTAGCCTTGAGCGAAAGAACTCAGGGACAGCACTCAGACCTTGAATTCAAGCCCTGGGATCAGCACCAAAAACAACAAAACCAGTGGTACAGCACTTGTTAAACATTCATGAAGTCTTGGGTTCAATCCTTACCATCACCAAGAAAACAAAAAGGTTTTGTTGTGCTTCTATTCCTGCTGCACATCTCCCTGGGTCTGCCTGCCTATTGTGAAGTTTAATGGTGAGATCCCTTCATTCTCCCACTTCCAGGTGACCCCTGTGAAGAGGTTCCTGGGTATTTTAGTAGAAAGAAAAAGCAATCAAATGACCAGATTTGCTAAATGCTTAAAATAGAATTGGCAGTCTTCTTGTAGTGCTTGTCCCATAGTGATCAGTTTTTGTTTACTGCTGCTACTCTTTTCTACCACAGCAGAGAAACCCTGGGACAGCAGAGCCTATGACTTGGTTCACAATGTGGCCCTAGCCTCATATCCTCAGTGGGTACTCAGTAAATATTTGTTGGCTGACGGCAAAAGGAAAGAAATATAAATATAGAGCCTAATGTTTAAATGAATGGAATCCAGTTGAGACAGATACTGACTCAGAATTATATTAATCAGCTAGATACTTCCTACAGGTCTTTCCCCTGCTGGTTTTACTTTTGCCCTTACCTGCTCTCTTCAGGTTGTATTTGAAATGGACATATTATTTATCTTGCGTATTTCTCCTGTTATTTTATGTCTGCTCCAGGAGGTTAGTCATTTATTCTGTTTTTTACACTAGAGTCTGGAATAGCTGGTACATGGTAGGTACTCAGTAAATATTGAACAAATATCTGCTGTGGCTGCTCTATTGTGTAGTTGTGCTGTCTTGAGTGCCGCTGTCATGAGTTGCTATGTTTGGTTCCTGTTTTTGAAACCCATCCATGCATACACTCAGTTCCTGTTGTTCTAGTTTAGGTTCTGGCCACTTTTTAAAATTTATTTTATTTTATTTTTTTTAATTTTAGGGTTGGGAATATGGCCTAGTGGCAAGAGTGCTTGCTTCATATACATGAAGCCCTGGGTTCAGTTCCCCAGCACCACATATATAGAAAACGGCCAGAAGTGGCGCTGTGGCTCAAGTGGCAGAGTGCTAGCCTTGAGCAAAAAGAAGCCAGGGACAATGCTCAGGCCCCGAGTTCAAGCCCAGGACTGGTAATAAATAAATAAATAAAATTTTATTTTATTGTCAAGGTGATGTACAGAGGGGTTACACTTACATCTGTAATATGTAACATTTCTTGTCAAACTAAAATCCTGTGAGGTTACCCCCTCATTTGTCTCCCACTTTCCCCCTCTTTCCCTCATCCTCCCCCTTTCCCCCTTCTTTTAAACAAAATTTACATTGGCACCTTGCCTGTCTTGTTAATGATACTAATTTTTTTTTTTTTTTGAACTCAGGGTCTGGGCACTGTACCTGAGCTTTTTTGCTCAAGGCTAGCAGTCTACCACTTGAGCCACAGCACCACTTCTGGCCTTTTCTGTTTAGGTACTGAGGAATCAAACCCAGGGCTTCATGCATGCTAGGCAAGCACTCTGCCACTAAGCCACATTCCCAGCCCCAGGTATTGTCTACTTTTTTAAGGTAACCATGTAAGGTCCAAGAGTCATAAACCAGCAGTTCTTTGGGCCAGCAGAGTGTTGTTTGGTTAGCATAATAGTTGGAATTGTTTTGACCCAGGGAACTTTTCAAACAAGTCTTGCAACCCACTCTGGTTTTTTGATACTGATGATTTCCCTCATTACAATTATAATCATTTGTAGTTGTGTTTCTTTGTTGTCAGTCTCTTTTTTTTTTTTTTTTTTTTTTTGCCAGTCCTGGGCCTTGGACTCAGGGCCTGAGCACTCTCCCTGGCTTCTTCCCGCTCAAGGCTAGCACTCTGCCACTTGAGCCACAGCGCCGCTTCTGGCCGTTTTCTGTATGTGTGGTGCTGGGGAATCGAACCTAGGGCCTCGTGTATCCGAGGCAGGCACTCTTGCCACTAGGCTATATCCCCAGCCCTGTTGTCAGTCTCTTTGTGTAGGCTCTGAATGCCCCTGAGGTCAGGCAGCAAGCAGGAAGCATGTCTTGTTCACTGCCTCATACAGTCCTAGCCCCTGACACTTTGATGGACAAGTGAATGCCCTCTGAGACAAAGTCATAGAGGGGTGTGTGTGGGGGGGGGGTATGGTTTGAACTCAGGCCCTTGTACTTGCTAGGGACTCTGTACTACTTGATCCACCTCTCCAAACTGTTTTACCTTGGTAATTTTTGTTTTTTACTTTACTGTTATAAAGATGATATACAGAAGGATTACAGTTACATAAGTCAGGTGATGAATACATTTCCTTTTGTAAATTGTCATCCAAGTCCTTCCCTCTCATCTCCACCTCCAAGTTTTATAGTTCACTTTCAACACAGTATCTAGTGAGCATGCTTAGGTAATTTTTGAGATTGGGTCTTGTGTTTATGTTTGAGACAGCCTGGTCTGTGATCCTCCTCTTTATGCTTCATGTGTAGTGAGAATGACAGGTGTGTACCACACCGTACACTGTTTTTTGTTGTTGTTGTTGTTGAGTTGGGATGTTAGTGAACTTTTGGCCTGGGTTGCCCTCAGACTACAATCTTCCCAATCTCTACCTCCCTAGTAGTTAGGATTATAGGTATGTGTCACTGTGCTGGATTTAGGGTTAGTATTCTTACCGTCCTTATACATGATGAGCTCTGAAAGTCTCTAGGTTGTCTGCTCAGAAGACTTCTAGAATCCTGTGGGAAATGACTTTTTCAATTGAGATGGTTAATAGCATGAATTCAGGACCATTTACATTTAGAGTGCCTTCCCATGTGCTTCCTCATTGACATAGACAGTCATGGGCAGAGGATACATTTGCCTATATTCCACATGGAGCAAGTACATACACCGTGGCCTTCAATGCAGCGCCCCAGTGCTAACCTGGTCCTTTTTCTCTTTCACTCCTCTGTCCAGAGGGGTATGAGCCGCTTGTGTGTTTTCCAGATCATTTCAGCATCTTCAATAGCGTAAAATTCACACTGAACTCAAGGCTTGGGTGCTAGCCTTGAGCTTTTGTTCTCAAGTCTAGTGCTATACCACTTGAGCCATAGCTTCACTTCTGGCTTCTTAGGTGGTTAATTGGAAATAAAAGTTTCACAGACTTTCCTTCCCACTGTAGCTTCAAATGGTGACCCTCAGATTTTAGCCTCCTGAATAGCTAGGATTACAGGTATGATCCACTAACGCCTAACCTAAGTTCACTTTATATTTTTTATTTTTGCTAGTCCTGGGGCTTGAATTCTAGCCTGGGCTCTGATCTTCTTTTGCTCAAGGCTAGCACTCTACCAATTGATTCACAGTGCCACTTCCAGCTTTCTCTAAGTAGTTTATTGGATGTAAGAGTCTCATAAATTTTCCTGCCTGGGCTGGCTTCGAACTGTAGTCCTCAGATCTCAGCCTCCTGAGTAGCTAGGATTACAGATGTGAGCCACTGGCGCCTGGCTCTAATTTCACTTTAAAAAGCATATCTGAAACCTTTGCCTATATGGTAGAGTATGTAGGCAGCCCTAGTCAGTTCTGATAGCTGACACCTTGGACTAAAGCAATGATCAGTTTAGGTGTTCTACCTCCTCATGGACACTGTGCTCCAGGAGGCCATTCAGCAGGGCTGGGGCTAAGCCCCTTCCTCCTTCTCTGGCAGAGGTTGTTGGAAAGCACAGGCTCAGTGTTTTACTACAGAGCATAGCTCACCTCAATGTGGAAGTAGTCTCTAGCCTTCCTTCCAGGGTTTTCTTTCTTTCTCTTTTTTTTCCTGGTCCCTGGGTTTGAACTCTAGTCCTGGGCACTATCCCTGAGCTTCTTTTGCTCAAGGCTAGTACTTTACCACTTGAGCCACAGTGCCACTTCTGACTTTTTTGAGTAGTTTATTAGAGATAAGAATCTCACAGTTTCCTGCCTGGGCTGGCTTTGAACCATGATCCTCAGATCTCAGCTTCCTGAATAGCTAGGATTACAGGGATGAGCTACCAGTGCTTGGCCTTCCAGGGTTGTCTTAACTGACACCAACTGCATTCTTTGTTTTTTTTTTGGTCAGTCCTGGGGCTTGAACTCTGGATCTGGGTACTGTCCTTGAGCTCTTTAACTCAAGGCTAGCGCTCTACCACTTGAGCCACAACACCACTTCCGATTTTCTGATGGTTAATTGGAGATAAGAGTCTCATGAACTTTCCTGCTGAGGCTGGCATTGAACCGCTGTCCTCAAATCTCAGCCTCCTGAGTAGCTAGGATTACAGGCATGAGCCATCAGCACCTGGCACCAACTGCATTCTTTAGGGATCCTCAGACTGGCACTCCTAAATACACTCTACAGGACATTGTTGCAGCATTCCAAGGTGGTCCTACTGAAGGCTTCTTCTGGTCTCTAGCCTCAGTCACTCTTGCTCCAGTCTGCCACCGGACAATGCTAACACCAGGACAGACAGTGGCAAAGTAGCTGCCGTGTGAGTGTTCTTTACAGTCAGACATGGCATTGGTTGCTGCCTCTCAGATGCTTGAGGCCAGAGAAAAGCAGCTTTACTCTTTTGTTTTCTGAAAATAATTATGAATTTTCAGAGAGATATTCAGATATGACTTGTAGTTTATGTCACCCTACATAGACCATCTGATTGGACAAGATCATCTATGCACTAGAAGAGGAAGTGGAGGCTGGGGAACAGGACCCCACCAGAACAGGATTCTACCAGTGATTGCTGTTCCTAAGCCACTCCTTGCCTGGAGATTTCAGCATCCTGCCTTCTATTTGAAACCCTCTCTGCCCTTAATCCTGGTTTTTTCATGACATGGAGCTTTTAAACTGGAGAGTTCTTAGATTCCTTCCTTTGATTCTCAGATAAATTTGTTTTAATTTCTGTGTGTAGGTTCTGAATAGCCTCCAACTACCTGCTTTTATTGGTGTTTTTAAAAAACAGGTCCTGGGGCTTGAACTCAGGGCCTGAGGGCCTGAACTCAGGGACACTGTCCCTGAGCTTCTTTGCTCAAAACTAGTGTTCTACCACTTGAGTCACAGTTCACTTTCTGGCTTTTTAGTGGTTAATTGGAGATAAGAATATCGTAGACTTCCCTTCTTGGGCTGGCTTTAAACCTTGATCCTTAGATCTCAGCCTTCTCTAAGTAGCTAGGATTACAGGTGTGAACCACTGGCGTCTGGCTTGATTTATTGTTTTTCATTGCTGAGAGAAGGAAGGAGTCTTAGAAACAGATTGTATCTGCGCATCACAAAGGAGAATTTTGACTGAAGTATGAGGAGTAGAGTAGATGTCATAAAGGGTGACATTTCTGTTCAGAGTTCACTTGGGGATGATAATTTCATTTCTAAGCAGAGATTCTGGAAGGCCTTGAAAAGAACCTCTTGATGGAAAATACAGAAGTAGCTGAGTCAGAGGACCTGTGACTCCCTGGCTGCTGGGCCTTGAACCACGCTTGAAGGGACTTTGCTCCCTTTATACTCTTGTAATGTATATCTCGACCTCACTAATACATGAGATACAAGCAGAGAGCTGCGGTGTGTGACCTCTGAGCTCTCTTGCTTCCTTGTGAAAATTTATGTGGCTCACTAGCACAAGTTTACGTCTCCAGCCCCGCCCCCACAGCGAAGAACATGCATCTCACGTACAGGCGGTATGTTCTTATTTCATGATAATGTGTAATCTGTGGTTTCTAGTAAGGAATTTGTGTGTGTGTGTGTGTGTGTGTGTGTGTACGTGTGTGTACGTGTGTACGCGCGCGCAAGCCTTGGGACTTGAACTCAGGGCTTTGGCACTATCCCAAAGCTTCTTCAAGGCTAGTAATGTCCTTGTCTCTGCTGCCTGCTATGGTGCAGAAAATGCCAGGTAAACTGGCCCTTCTTCATCCAGTTATCTCCAAGTGCTGGAAATCATGAACAAGGTACTTTCTTCCCACTCCTTTCTATGCCATTACTTCTGGGTCCATGACCCGGTCTTATACTAAAACCAGGAGTTGGGCTGGGGATATGGCCTAGTGGCAAGAGTGCTTGCCTCGTATACATGAGGCCCTGGGTTCAATTCCCCAGCACCACATATACTGAAAACGGCCAGAAGTGGCGCTGTGGCTCAAGTGGCAGAGTGCTAGCCTTGAGCAAAAAGAAGCCAGGGACAGTGCTCAGGCCCTGAATCCAAGCCCCAGGACTGGCCAAAAAAAACCAAAAACCAGGAGTTAAGTATTTTGGTATAAAATGCATAATTTATATGTATATTAGATTTTCTTATATACCATTTTCAAAGAAAACAGGCCTCTCTTAGATTTTGTTTTATATAGAAAATGTCCAGAGTTTCCAACCTGGAAATGTAGCCACAAAGGCAAATATATATTTCACTTTGCAGCAGTCTCCCTTGCTGGAGGAGGTCCTGGATGCCACAGCCCGGCACTGGTGCTACCCCCATCTGCTTCTTTGGCCACCTTGGTGCAGCTGTTTCTGAAAGCTGGAGGCAGGCCCAGTAGCCTCACAGTCCATTATTTTGGCCACATGCGCTGCTGAGGGGGAAAAGTTGGAAGTCTCCACAAGAATTTAAAAACTTTTCAGCTGCATGTGGTCAGGAAAATTATGCCAAAATTGTACCTGCTTCTCAAGCAAATGGCTGGTGCTGGGTGTGGTTCCCACATCACCCTGGTTGGCTGATGTTTCCTGTGCTGTGTGTCTGGTTCTCTTACCATTTACCAGACTGAACACTGCTATGCACTCTCCCCACAGATGGGGGCTGCAGGCTGAGAATGGATTCCATTAACCCTGTCCCATGTTTGCCTCAGGCAACATGGCCCTCAGGATCAGGGGATCGAGACTGGCCTGTAGTATTGGGTCAGTGGTTCAAGGAATCCCAGAAAGATACAAGGTGTGTAACTTTCTCACTTTGCTTCATGTGCTGGCATGATTTAAGTTGCATGACAAACAGAATTTACTGGGAATTTGATGGTATCTTTCACTGGGAGTCTTGCTGAACCTGTTTGCTTTTATCCTGCTTGTCCCAGGATGCGAAATGGTTTGGAGACAGTTGTGTCTATATTCTATCTGTTTTGCTGGCCTTGGTGACATTTTCTGACACAAAAATTGAGACATGGATAACATTGACTTCTAACATTGTGTTTTCCTGTTTGTTAATTTAATTAAACTAAACGGTTTCTGTTTGATTTTTATAACAAGACCCTATGTTTTTTGGGGGTTTTTTTGGCCAGTCCTGGGGCTTGGACTCAGGGCCTGTGCTCTGTTCCTGAGCTTCTCTGTGCTCAAGGCTAGTACTCTACCACTTGAGCCACAGCACCATTTCCAGCTTTTTCTGTTAATGTGGTACTGAAAGCTTCATGCATGCTAGACAAGTACTCTACCACTAAAGCCCCATTCCCAGTCCAACAAGGCCGTTCTTTTTCATGTGTTTCTTTTATTTGGAAACAACCAGTGTTGGTAAACCAAGGACTCTTTCCGAAACTTTAGAAATTGCTGTAAAGCCATTTGCATGGGTCAGGCTCCTGTCCTTCAATTGCTGCTACTTCCATTGTCACAATCCCTGAGAGATTAATTTTGGAAGTTGACAGGCTGGTATTTAGTGCTTGATCCCCACTCCATTTGATGGAGTTGTGGCTCAGCTCCAGGTTGTAGATTTGAAACAGGGCCAACTGCTGGGGCCCATAAGAGGCCCTAATGGACTTAGTGCATCTCTGGTCCTGGCCCATATGCTGAGCCCTGCTGTCCATTCCTGAGCAGTGCCCCTCCTCCTTTCTTCTTCTTCATCCTGGGAAGTGGCTGGGTCCCAGACCATTTGGGCAAGGCAGGTGGGCCCAGTCTGAATGCCTGGTATAAGGACCTGAGGTTGTGATGATAGAAAACCTTTTTCCACACAGCCACGTATTGACATTCCATTATGTGAACTTTCTGAGCAGTGCTTACCTTGGGACCTACGCAAGCTTTCTGTAATTTGCTGTAATGTTCTAATGAAGCAATCTTACTCTTGGCACTGGGCCTGTGAAGAACCCCAGTATGGTATATGCATGGAGGCTTGCCCTGAACCTTCCTTAGCTTTGGATCTAGACATTTCCCAGGTCCCAGCATCTGCTTAGGACTCAGCCTGGGCCTGTAGGATGGAACTTGGGACTACTGCTGAGGGCAGGGATGGTGCCAGCAAAACCCAGGTAAAGAGCATGGGGCTTCACATGCTCTAATTCCATTTCATCCAGCATAAACCTGGAACAGTGTGGGGAAGAGGGAGACATAAACATTTACCAGATGACAGTTAAGGCCTTTTTAGAAATGGATAAAGTGGATCTCAAAGTCATTTTTTTCTTCTGTGCCAGTACTGGGACTTTAACAAAGGGTCTTGTGCTCTCACTTGACTTTTTTTGCTTACATCTAGTACTGTACTACTAGAATCATACCTCTGTTTTGGCTTTTTGGTGGCTATTTGGAGATAAGAGTCTCACAGACTTTCCTCTCCAAGCTGGCTTTAAACCACAATCCTCAAATCTCAGTCTCCTAAGTAACTAGGATTACAGGTATGAGCCACCGGCTTTATTTTTTTAAATTATTTTTGCTGGTCCTGGAGCTTGAATTCAGGGCCTGAACACTGTCCCCGAGCCTCTGTCCTCTGCACTCAAGGCTAGCATTCTACCACTTGAGCCATAGTGCCACTTCCAGCTTTTTGTGTTTATGTGGTACTGAGGAATCGACCCAGGGCTTCATGTATGCTAGGCAAGCACATTCCCAGCCTTGTGCCACCAGCTTTAAAGTGTTAATTTTTTAAAATTATTTTTATTCATTTTTTATGATTAAGAAATTTAGTTGAGGGGCTGGGGATATGGCCTAGTGGCAAGAGAGCTTGGCCTCATATACATGAGGCCCTGGGTTCGATTCCCCAGCACCACATATACAGAAAACGGCCAGAAGTGGCGCTGTGGCTCAAGTGGCAGAGTGCTAGCCTTGAGCAAAAGGAAGCCAGGGACAGTGCTCAGGCCCTGAGTCCAAGGCCCAGGACTGGCCAAAAAAAAAAAAAGAAAGAAATTTAGTTGAAGTGACAGTTCAAGTTCGAGTTGAATCTACAGTGGAGCAGTTTAGCTTAGAATAGCCATCTGACCATGAACCTCAGGACCAGAGTAATATACTGTGCAGGTGGATGTGTGCTGGCAGTCCTTAGTGTTCCTAGTTTCATAACATCCACATAGTTGCTGTCATCTTGGGGAAGAGAGAACAATGTATTTTTAATGTTTTTAATAGGTGTTGTGGAGGTAGACCATAAGTATGGGGGGGGGGGGAGGTGAAGGCTTTGCACAGTTGCTGGCTGTTTCATTTCCAACGTTTTTCTGCACACACACTTAGCTGGTGCCTTGAGCATAGACACTTGAGTAAATGACAAAGAGCAGAGGAAACTGGGAAAGTAAAGAATTAAGAGCAGTTATGGACAACAGGGAGGTGTTTCCTGTGGATTAAGAGCATACTGTTGCACAAATGGGGGCCTTCTCCTTTCATATGGCCAGCTGTGGCTCACTTAGAAAATGCTGATTTAGCAAATGTCATTGTGAATGGTAGGCTAGCATGCTTACCAACCTCTAGGCCAGGACAGCTCTCTACTCGATTTCCATATTTGTAAGGCCAGTGGTCATATATTTGTGGCCATTCTGGATATCATCCAGGGGCTTCCCCACCCAGAAACATCTATCTCCAGTGTTCACTTGAAAGAGTATAAGAATTGGTGTCGTTTCCTTTTTCCTGTTGTTGTTTTTTTTAAGCTTTGTTGTCTTGCAAATACTCAGGGCTGGAAAATAATAAAGGACACCATGTAAGTTCCCCAGAACAGATTTCCCAAGAAGAATCAGGTAAGTGCTGGCAAATTCCACTCCCTGTGACACTGGCCGCGTCATCAGGTCCTAAGCTGACTGACACTGCTGTTCTCAGGGGCATTGTGGCTTGCCATCAGCCATGTCAGTGCAGAGTGAGCAAAAAATAAACAAGTGCTGCCCTGCTGAACAGTGTGGCATGCAGGTCCTGGACAGACACGTGCTTGGTCTTGACTCAGAGTTGAGGTCTAGAGAGGGAGAGGTGGGATTTGCATGCAACAGTCAGGGCAGGTTGCTGAGTTCTCCCCCTTTGTCACTAGCTGATTTGGTTTTGTTCTTTCAGGAGGACTCTGATGAGGGGGCGGATCATGGACTGGGTCACCTGTCCGTTCATGCTGCCTGTGATGTTTAGCTGCATGGGCATCTTCGGCCTCTTCAAGCTGCTGCAGTGGATTCGCATGAAGGCCTATGTGCGGAACTCCGTGGTGGTGATTACAGGCGCCACCTCCGGGCTGGGGAGAGGTGGGTTGTAGGGGATGCCCTGTCTGGGGGTGGAGGTGGGTGGGTAGAGAGCTAGCCATGAGGAGGAGATATTGATGGTACAGGGACCAGAGAACATACATAAAAGATGCCACTATTCTTGGAAGAACTCATACAGATGGAGTCCTCAGTGTTACTTGTTGAAAGAAGAATGAGATATGAAAGCTCCTGGGTTTCAGATATGGACAACTAATATAACTTTTACCTCTGTGAGGACCACATAAAGCTGCCTTTTTCTGGATTCATCAGTCCCCTAACCCCTTCCTGGGGCCTTGGCACATGGCCTTGGTGCTTGCTGCCCCTTGCCTTCCCCCTTCTGGGGGTTTTCCTGTCAAGACTACTAGGGTCTCAGCTGCTCCTAAACCAGTCTCTAATTGCATTCCCCCTTAGGGATACCTTCAGCTTTGAAGCCCCTTGATGGTGTGCTGGGATTCACTGGCATCAAATTCTGGCCCCATTTGTTTCCTAGAAGCCACACAAATGTGTTGCATTGGCTGACAGCTTAAATGCAGGGCTTAATGCAGGCACATGGTGTGGATCCCCCTACCCTGTTTCCACCAGGCCATACCAGTACCCACCACACTGCTGTCCACTTCCATAGAGAGGCAGAGAAGCCCCCAGAACTGAATATTCCTGCCACTGTGTATTGGTTGGTGGAAGCATGGCCGGCACCCCACTCTAATCATCTGCCCAGTGTGAGGCTCTGGGCCAAGTGCTGAACCCACAGATGGCATTTTGACAGGTCCCTTTGCTTGGTGAGGTTACAGTCTCCTGGCAAAGGCCAGGCCTATTTGTATAGGGCCACTTCAATTGTTGATGTTCTCAACCAGGCCAGATGGGAGAGGTATCTTCCCCATATATATGTTTATATCTATCTGCCTATTTATCTATGCCTTTATATCTGCATTATGCATGCCTCTTGTGCTGAGCAATTCTGGTATGTGAGCTCACTGCATCTCACAGCTGTGAGGCCTAGACATGAATTGCCTAGGACTTCAGCAGAAAGCACAAAGACAAGTGTTAAACCTGTGTTCTCCAACCCCAGAACTCAATCTTTTTTTGTGTGTATATCAGTACTAGGGCTTGAACTCAGGGCCTGGGCACTGTCTCTTAGCTTTTTTGCTCAGGCTGGAGCTCTGCCACTTGAGCCACAGCTCCACTTCCCCAGAATTCAGCCTTAAGGCCTCATTTGGGGGGAGATTATCCTGTATTGGTGTAGGACGTAGGGACAGCATTCTAGATGGGTGCAGATGTGATCTTTTGGAACACAGAGGAGTAGACGGGCCATGGCTCTAGGGGAAGAGGCCTGCAATCAACCAGAGAAGGCTGTAGAGTATGGGGTCATTTGTATAGCTAATGTCATGGCTGTCACTTGAGGTGTCTGATGGTGAACTTTGTGTCTGCCATTGGATATCCAGATTCTTGCAGGGGCAGCTGCCTCTCCAGGCCTTTTGCCATTGCTCAGTCCTCTGACCTTACCCAGCTGCTATAAATAGAGTGGTCAGCAGCTGCTTCTCAGTCTCAGCAAGAAGCAGTTTTTCAAAGTCCTTGAGAAGAGCATTTGGGAGCTGGCTACGTTGGGTGGCAGGTGCACTGCCGGGCGTGGGTGGGATATATGGGTGGCTCAGGACACTGTCCTTGTCATTATTCTGCATCTCCATCCTGACAGTAGAAAATGTCTTCAAGGGAACCATGCCTGTGTGTCTACTATGTGATGGCAGGCCATCCTAGGTCGCAGTCACCCTGCTTGTATGCTGCTCCATTTACCTACCTAGGAACCGGAGTCTGTCCTTCCAGATAAAGCAGGAACAGTTGTAACTTGCAGTATCCACAGTGAACACTGCCAAGAATATGCTGCTGTCCCTAGTTGTCTGAGGAAGAAGAGCCACATTGTTCTTGGTGGCCTGCCATGCCAGCCACCCTGCTCAAAGGTTGTGTGAGTCTTCAAACAGCTTTCTGTATTCTGTTGTCCTACTTTGACCTTGAAGAACAGTAGCTTCATTGACTAAACAGAATGTTCTAGATGCCTGCTTTAGACAGCCTGAAGCCAGGCTGCTCACAGCTGTTTTGATTGACAGCCCAGGCGTGCTGACAGCTCTGGGGCCCAGTCTGCAGCTCTGACACAACCTTTCCACTTTGCCCCTCCTGCCTCCTTTCATCAGCTTTCCTGAGAAGTAAAGACAGAATGCCTTGCAACTTGTTTTCAATTCTGTCACTCCCTTATGCAAACTTTTATTTCCTCTCTTTTGGCAGCAGAGCTTAAGCTTTTTGTACAGAAGTTATGTACCAGTATGACCCCCACCACTTTTGATCCTATGTCTCTATCATGTCCACCACAAAATTTCCTGTGTATTAGTCAGGGTAGGACAGCATAGGACAGAATGGGGCAAAGAAGCCAGGAAGGCCTAAGCTTCTTGATCTTTGGGAATGATTCAGTAAATCAGAGGAGCAATTCTAGCCTCAGGAATGCTGGCAGCTGGCTTGGTGTGTAGAGGGAAGTCTGTCCATCCTACCCACATGTAACTAACCTTTGCCACCCTGCTACCAGGGCTGGGCAGAAGCAGTGGCTGCAGCTTTCTTGGTGCATTTGCCCTTCATCAGAATGAGCCAACCAAACCTCCTTCAAAGGTGTTGGGCATTTTCAGGCAAGGATAGCTAGTGCCCGTATTCCTAGCTTCTTGGGAGGCTGAGAAGAAGCAAGATGTGGGATGCCCCACACCCTTCTCTGCCTTCCACTTTGCTACCTGAACACCATCTCCATCCAAGCAAGGCCTTTGATCCTCCACCTTCTGTCCCAGTATCACCTGCTTTAGCTCTGGAGAACCTTGTACAAGGCTCCCTTTGCATCCAGCACTTTGTGGGAGCCAGCCTCTGGAGCCCCAGAGCTCGTGGGAGAGCCCTGACACCTTCTCACACAGAGTCCTCTGTCCTGATTTTCTGTAGGACTGCACCAGTCCCCTGTAGAACTGTGCTGATTGCACTTGTGCAGCCTGAGGAACAGGTCAGGTAGTGCTGGACACAGCCTTTGGGGCCATAGTATTGCAACCCTTGACTCCACCTGACCCTCCCCATTGTGGTTGGCTGAGCGTCAGGAACCTTGCTCAGCCTTGCTCTACCTCCTAGCTATGAGTGTGGGGGTGTTGCTGAGATTGTTTGGAGAACCATAGAAAGCTGGGCGACTAGTACTTCACAAATCTGTCCACCTCTGTTGCCTTCCTTTTTGCTGGGCAGATGTGTGTCACACGTCTAGACAGGAGCTTTCTACAGTGGGCTCTGACTCTCAGATCCAGCCCTGGCCAGCACATGTCTGTTGATACGTGGAGGAATATATGCACACATTGTAATACTGGTGAACTGGAGCTGAACTGCTTGAGGAAGTATGGTGCTGGTGTCCTTAATATTAAGGTTCTTTTCTCTTCCCTTAGAATGTGCCAAAGTCTTCTATGCTGCGGGGGCAAAGTTGGTGCTCTGTGGCCGGAACATAAGGGCCCTGGATGACCTCACCAAAGAGCTTGCTTCTTCTGCCCCCCAGGTGAGCCCTGGGCGAGTTTTCTGTGGGAAAGGAAGGGTTGTTGTTTCTGTCATCCATGGCCATATGAGGACACTGCAGCCCACGTCTGGGCTGCTGAACAAGACGACCACATGGTTACACAAAGCCAGGGAAGACTGCAAGGCTCCAGCAAAGTGAACCACAACCAGGCAGAAGGAACCATCTTGTGGCGTGGCCATCCCCAGGCACCATGGGCAACTAGTCTGTGGTTGAGGAAATCTGCCCAGGGAATGTGCTCCCCTTTCCTGCTAATCTCTACTCACCCGGTTGACCAGGAGGGGGCAGTGGATGATGACTATAAGGGTTGTTTTGTTTTGTCCTGACTCTTGAACTCTGGGCTTGGGGCCTGTCCCAAGCTCCTTTTACTCAAGGCTAACACTCCAAATCACAGTACTACTTCCAGTTTTTTTGTGTGTATGATTTAATTGGAGATAAGTTTCACAGACTTTCCTGCCCAGGCTGGCTTTGAACGGCAACCCTCAGATCTCAGCCTCCTGAGTAGCTAGGATTACAGGCGTGAGCCACCAGCACCCAGCTGACTGTAAGATTTTTAATTATCTTGAAATGTACACAATATTAGCTGGACGCCTGTAAGCCTAGTTACTCAGGAGCCTGACATCTGAGGGTCATGGTTCAAAGCCAACCTGGGCAGGAAAGTCCATGAGATTCTTTTTTTTTTTTTTTTGCCAGTCCTGGACCTTGGTCTCAGGGCCTGAGCAATGTCCCTGGCTTCCTTTTGCTCAAGGCTAGCACTCTGCCACTTGAGCCACAGCGCCACTTCTGGCCGTTTTCTATATATGTGGTGCTGGGGAATCGAACCAAGAGCTTCATGTGTAGGAGGCAAGCACTCTTGCCATATCCCCAGCCTGTCTATGAGATTCTTATCTCTAGTTAACCACCAGAAAACTGGAACTAGCTCTGTGGCTTAAGTGGTAGAGTGCTAGCCTTGAGCTTAAGAGCTCAGGGACAGCGCCCAGGTGCAGAGTTCAAGCCCCACCACCAAAAAAAAAAAAAAAAAAAAAAAGTATGTAATATTGATTGTTTTAACTATCTGTAAGTTTGTAGCCCAGTGGTATTAATTATATTCACAGTGTAACTTTTACCACTGATTCCCAAAACTTTTTTTTTTTTTTGAGATGGAGTCTTGCTCTATAATCCAGGCTAGTTTGCAATTCACACTTCTGCCTCAGCCTCCTGAAGGAAGAACCAACCTTCCCACAATTGCAGGCATGCACCACCATGTCCAGCCCTAAAACTTAAAATGTTCCTAATAAAAGCTTTGTATCTATTAAACATCTCCTCCTCTCCCTCAGCCCCTAGAAACTTGTCTTCTGCTGTCTCTGAAGTTTGCCTGCCCTAGGGACTTCATATAAGAGAGATTACTACAGTATTTGCTCCCCTGGGCCTTATTTCATTTAATGTTCTGTCTTCATGGTTTATCCACGTTGATCACATACCGGGGTTTCCTTCCTTTTGGAGGCTGAGCAGATTCCAGTGTGGGTATAGACTGCATTCTGTCCATCTGTCTGCCACAAACACTTGGGTTCATTCCCTCCTTTAAGTGATTGTAAAGAATAGCACACAAGCCTTCTCAGTGCCCTGCTTTTGGATATGTAGCTGGAGTGGCATCCCTAGATGATATGGTAGCTCTCTTTAACCTTTTGTGAAGCTGCCAGACTGCTCTCCATAGCAGCTACCAGCTGTGCACAGTGCCCTGCTTTCTCTACTATGCTGGCTACTGGTTGTTTTTTCTTTCTTCTCTGGGAGTCAGGAAATGAACCTCCTCTTTGGTTTTGAGCTTGGGGAGGGTGAAGAGGTCCTTGGCTTGAACTCAAGGCCTGGACACTGTCCATGAACTTTCTTGCTCAAAGCTAGAGCTCTATCCACTTGAGCTACAGCTACACTTTTGGCTTCTTTCTTTCTTTCCCTCGTTTTTTTGTTTGTTTTGTTTTTTGCCAGTCCTGGGGCTTGAACTTGGCCTGTGAGCACTGTCCCTGGCTTCTTTTTGCTCATGGCTAGCACTCTACCACTTGAGCCATAGGGCCACTTCTGGCTTTTTCATGTATGCTAGGCAAGCAGTCTACCACTAGGCCATATTCCCAGCTTCCCCCTTTCCCCACCCCCCCCCCCCACCTCTAGTGTCAGTCCTGGGACTTGAACTTGAGGTCTCACACTCTCCCATGACTTTTTCTTTTTGTATGAGAATGAGACTTGAACTTGGTATCTGATGCTTTCACTTATTAGCTGGTGCTCTACCAGCTACTTCTGTCTTTTTGGTGAACTTTCCTGCTGAAGCTGGCTTTAAACCATAATCCTCATATCTCAGTCTCCTGTGTAGCCAGGATTACAAGCATGAGCCACAGGGACCCAGCTTGTTGGGGGTTTTTGACTAATGATACAATGTCTTTAGTTGATTTAAGTTTACTGATATTTTCTTTCTTCTTGATACAGTTTGGATAATTTGTGTTCCAAGGATCTGTCTTATGTTTCCTAGGAAATCTAATGTGTTGACCTTTTGATTATTAATAGTACTGTCTTATTTTGATCTTTGTTAAGTCAGTGGAACTGCCCACTTTTCATTTCTAATTTTAGTTATTTGTATCTCTTCTCTGTTTTGATCAGGCTAGCTCATGTTTTCTCAATTTTGTCAAAGTATCATCCTTTTGGTTTCATTGACTTTTTTTTTGCCTGGGGCTTGGACCCAGGGCCTGAGCACTGTCCCTGGCTTCTTTTTGCTCAAGACTAGTAGCACTCTACCGCTTGAGCCACAGTGCCACTTCTGGCCTTTTTGTATATTTGTGGTGCTGAGGAATTGAACCCAGGGCTTCATGTATACGAACGAGGCAAGCACTCTTGCCACCAGGCCATATTCCCAGCCCCTAATTGACTTTTCTCTATCGTCTGTTTTGTTTCTCTCTGCCCTAATCGTGATGATTTCCTTCCTTTGCTGGCTTTGGGAAATCTCTGAGTTCACTGGAGAAGAATGAATGTTCTGCTGCTGTTTGATAGTTGCATACATGTGTTAGGCCATATATGGATTACTATGTTCTGTAAGCCCTCTATTTCCTATTGATCTGTCTGTCATTAAAAATAGGGGTATTGCATTGGTGGCATAGCTCAGTTGGTAGAGTGCTAGCCAGTCAGGTACTGAGTTTGAGTCTTGGTCTCTGACCTTAATAAAAATAAAATAGGGAAATATGGAGGAATATGAAATCTTTTGTGTGTGTGTGTGTGTGTGTGTGTGTGTGTGTGTGTGTGTCCCGGCAGTGGCTGACGTTTTGTTGGACTAGAAAGA
This sequence comes from Perognathus longimembris pacificus, assembly GCF_023159225.1. Classification (NCBI taxonomy): domain Eukaryota; kingdom Metazoa; phylum Chordata; class Mammalia; order Rodentia; family Heteromyidae; genus Perognathus; species Perognathus longimembris. Next base: position 15,027,222 of record NC_063177.1, read on the forward strand.
GAATATGAAATCTTGTGGTGAATTCTTTTTGTTTCTCTAGTTCAATTTTGCTTCATCTATTTATATATTCATAATTGTTATATTTTCTTCTCAGTGCTTATTGTATAATATCTTTTTTTTGCTGGGATTTGAATTCAGGGCCTCCCTTTCATTTGGCTTGCATGTTCAGATGGTGTTCCACCACTTGAGCCACACCTACAGCCCTAATGTCTTTTGTAATTTATGTTAAGTCTGATAATAGCTTTTTTTGGTTACTATTTACATGGAGTATCTTTCACTTTTTTTTTGCCCAGTCCTGGGCCTTGGACTCAGGGCCTGAGCACTGTCCCTGGCTTCTTCCCGCTCAAGGCTAGCACTCTACCACTTGAGCCACAGTGCCATTTCTGGCTTTTTCTATATATATGGTGCTGAGGAATTGAACCCAGGGCTTCATGTATACAAGGCAAGCACCCTACCACTAGGCCATATTCCAGCCCTTTTGGATCATTTTTATTTTTATTTATTTATTTTTTTGGCCAGTCCTGGGCCATGAACTCAGGGCCTGAGCACTGTCCCTGGCTTCCTTTTGCTCAAGGCTAGCACTCTGCCACTTGAGCCACAGTGCCACTTCTGGCCGTTTTCTATATATGTGGTGCTGGGGAATCGAACCCAGGGCTTCAAGTATACGAGGCAAGCTCTCTTGCCACTAGGCCATATTCCCAGCCCCTTTGGATCATTTTTAAAAAGCTATTCTGCCTATCTTTTGGGTTAAGAGTTTATTTACATTTATTTTAAAGTAGCCACTGACAAGGAGAAACTGATTCTGCTATTTTATTCTTCATTAATAGTAAAATACTTTGATTTCTTAATTTCCTTATGTGTATATTTTCTTTGTGATTGCTCTGGGGGATAGCATTTACCGCCCTTAAGTTGTAAGTAACTTATAGCTAATTTAAATTCCTTCCAACTTCACTAGTACATAAAACTCTGCCCCCACACTGTTCACCTTGTTCTGCTACTCTTGACACAGATTATGTCTTCATACATTGTTCCTCCTGTAGGATTAATCATAGTTGTTTTTTGTTTTCTTGTATTTGTAATTATGTAGAAAATAAAAAAATAGAGTTAAAAGCCCAAATGACAGTACCGCTAGCTGTTATAATTGCCTACATATTTCTTTATTGGAAATCTTCATTTCTTCTATGGCTGTGCCTTAGTACGTAGTTTATTTTCATTGCAAACTTGGAGGCTCTCTTAAGCATTTCTTACAGGGCAAGGTCTAATGATAATGAGTTCTTTCAGCTTTTATCTGGAAGTGTCCCAATTTCTTCCTCTTCTTTGAAGGACAGATGTACCAGGTACAATTTTTCAGTTTTATCAGTTTGAACTTATTAACCCACTGCTTTTTGGCCTTCAAAGTTTCTGATGAGGAATCAGCTGTGTCTTATTGAAGATCTCTTTTAGGTGAGAAGTTGCTTTTCTCTTGCTGTTTTCAAGATTCTTTGTTTGATTATATAGTTTATAATTTATCTCGAAGTGTAGGTCCCTGGGTTTATCATACCTGGTATTGAACCTCCTACATGTATAAATTTCTTCTTCCCTCTCCCTTCTAACTAAGGGCCTGGGCACTGTCCCTGAGCTCTTTGCTCAGATTGCTAGCATTCTATCACTTGAGTCACAGCTCAGCTTCCACTTTTGGAGTCTTATGGACTTTCCTGCTGCAGCTGGCTTTGAACCTCGATCTGAGAATTAAAGGCCTATACCATGGTGCCCAGCTGGATTCCTTTTTTAAAATATCTCAGATCCTCATCTCAGGTCTGATCTGAGTGTATCTGTTTTATGGGAGTCACGTACATCTCTTAGATTCTTTCTTCATTTTTATGTTTTTCCTTTTCTTCCCTAGACTTGTTCATTTCAATGTTTCCTCCTCTTTGCTCATCTGTTCTTGAACTCCAGTGTATTTTCCATTTCACTATTATACGTTTCTTTTTTTTTTTCTTTATCATTTTTTGTTCTTTTTTGTGTATTTTTTATTTTCACTATTGTACTTTTTAGCTCTGGAGTTTCCTTTTAGAATTTCCCTTCACTGATGTTCTGTGTTTATTAATCTATTTTCGGTCATTGTCCATGCGTTCCTGTACTTGCAGATCATAGTAAGATGCTCATTGTTTTCATCCTTTGCTGGATAATCTAACATCTCTGCTTCTTGGTTCATTTTTTTTTTTTTTTTTTTTTTTTTTGGTCAGTCCTGGGCCTTGGACTGAGCACTGTCCCTGGCTTCTTTTTGCTCAAGGCTAGCACTCTGCCACTTGAGCCGCAGCACCACTTCTGGCCATTTTCTGTATATGTGGTGCTGGGGAATCGAACCCAGGGCTTCATGTATACGAGGCAAGCGCTCTTGCCACTAGGCCATATTATCCCCAGCCCCCACATCTCTGCTTCTTAAGAAAGTTTTCCAGAGAGTTATGTATATTTTTTTTTTTTTTTTTTTGGCCAGTCCTGGGCCTTGTACTCAGGGCCTGAGCACTGTCCCTGGCTTCTTCCCGCTCAAGGCTAGCACTCTGCCACTTGAGCCACAGCGCCGCTTCTGGCCGTTTTCTGTATATGTGGTGCTGGGGAATCGAACCTAGGGCCTCGTGTATCTGAGGCAGGCACTCTTGCCACTAGGCTATATCCCCAGCCCCGATATGTATAATTTTAAATACCAACCTCCCGGCCAAAAAAAAGCAGGCAGAGGTCCTTGACATCTACTGGAAGCTGCTTCAGCGGCTGAAGCAGTGCCATGCTGGCTCCCTGAGCTGCACCACAAACTGCCTTTCCCACAGCTGATGGCAGGGCTGGAGCCAGTAGATAGCCACCCTAACCTAATGGCTGAAATTGGCCAAAGCTAACTGCAGTTTACCAGGCAAGCACTCTTGTGAAGTCACAAGCTTCATTTCTCTCCACCTCATGCTGCGTCTCATCAGCCTTTACAGATACAGAATTTCTCTGTCTACCCCCACCAGACTGTGTCAGTGGTCAAGAACCATGTCTGTCTTGCATGTTTGCCTTCTCCCAGTGCCTGGCACATAGGGGATATGTAAATAATGTCTCCTGAACAAATGAGTAGAAGTAATTTAACCTGGGAAGGATGGCAGCTGTCCACGCAGTCACTGTTGAGCACCATCGTGATGGGCAGCATAGGACAGAGGGGGCAGCTTTGGTTAACAGCTCCCTATTATCATTACACAGCCTATGGGATTTACAGTCTGGCTGGTGATGGAAAGAAGGGCATGTGGTCACATCTTCTGGGGTGTAATCACCTTCAATTCAGGAAAAGTGTTGTCCAGGCCAACTGTGAGAACTGGAGCCAGGAAAACTCTTGGCTACATCTCTCGAAGAGGCTGGTAGCAGCTTATGTCACTTTGTGCCCAGTGGGCCAGCCCTAGGACTCTGAAAGCAAGGACAAAGCTCACTTAGCTGTCATTCAGAAGGTTTATTTGGTGTCTTGTATTTGACCAGGTGCAGACATACAAGCCTTACACAGTGGCCTTTGACCTCACAGACCCTCCATCCATCTCGGCCGCTGCAGCTAAGATCTTGCAGAGCTTTGGCTATGTGGACATCCTTATCAACAATGCCGGGATCAGCTATCGTGGCACCATCGTCGATACAAAAATGGAGGTGGACAGGAAGGTCATGGATACAAACTATTTTGGCCCTGTTGCTCTAACAAAAGGTAACTAGCTAGAGTTTAAAGAGAGACGAGCACTTATCCATTGACCGGCCTTTGTTTCACTTGGTTTCTTTTCACCTGTCCCCATCCATCAGTTCACCCTGCAGTGGGTGTAATTACAGTTGGGGTGTTTACTGTTCACCTTTTCCTGGCTGGTATTTGCATTTTATCTGCCCGTGCCCTCCTATCAGTAATAGCCTCACTGGCACAGCATGGCCTGCATGTCAACCCTCTGTGGTGTCTGTCACAGATTCAATCTAGGAAACAGGCTCCCTGTGAAACAAAGGGTCTGGGCCATGGGACTTGGTAGTTAGGCTGTCTGTTGGCTCCCTCCTGTCTTCTCCCCCTTGTATGGCTCTCTAGCCATAACCAGTCACCCAGCAGTATCATGCTTCCTAAGTCTTTGCCCTCTCCCCTCAGCACTCCTGCCCTCCATGATCAAAAGAAAGAAAGGCCACATTGTCGCCATCAGCAGCATCCAGGGAAAATACAGCATTCCTTTCCGATCAGCATGTGAGTACCTTCTCCTTCCTCCTTTAAAATATTGTTGTGTTTTTCTGATTATAAAAAGTAGGGGCGTGGGGGCTGGGAAGGTTGCTTAGTGGTAGAGTGCTTGCCTAGCATGTATGAAGCCCTGGTTTGATCCCTCAGTACCACATACAATCTAAAAAAATACCCTAGAAGTGGCTCTATGGTTCAAGTGGTAGAGTACTAGCCTTGAGCACAGAGAGGCTCAGGGACAATGTCCAGGCCCTGAGTCTAAGCCTCAGAAAAAAAGGCCATTACTGTCCAGACTCACATGATGTAGAAATATCCTTAAGCAGGGCTGGGGATATAGCCTAGTGGCAAGAGTGCCTGCCTCGGATACACGAGGCCCTAGGTTCGATTCCCCAGCACCACATATACAGAAAACGGCCAGAAGCGGCGCTGTGGCTCAAGTGGCAGAGTGCTAGCCTTGAGCGGGAAGAAGCCAGGGACAGTGCTCAGGCCCTGAGTCCAAGGCCCAGGACTGGCCAAAAAAAAAAAAAAAAGAAATATCCTTAAGCAGAATGCAAAAGCACTTTATCAGCATGTGTTCCTGGAACCCCTAGGCCTTGGGTTCAAATCCCAGTTCCACTCTTACCCTAACATGACCTTGGGCAGGTACTCCTAGCCCTCTGTGTATACCTTGTTTGCAGATGGAGACAGCCCAGCCTGGAAGGCTGCTCTGAGGGAAACTAGGCACTGTGCATGCTAGCCTGGCCTTTTTAATTGTTGTTAAGGACCCAAAGCATCCCAAACAAAATTATTCCATTGCTTTGGGCATATGCTTCCTATTCTTTCTTTTTTTATTTTCCTTTCCTGTTCTTTCTGTTTTTCTTTTCTCTCTCTCTCTCTCTCTCTCTATCTTTATCTCTCTCTCTCTCTCTCTCCCCTTCTCTCCTTCTTTCTTGGCTGATCCTGGGGCTTGAACTCAGGACCTGGGTACTGTCCCTGTGCTTATTTTTGCTCAAGGTTAGCACTCTACCACTTGAGCCATAGCACCACCTTTTCTGTTTATGTGGTACTGAGGAATCAAACCCAGGGCTTCATGCATGCTAGGCAAGCACTCTACCACTAAGTCATACTCACAGAGCCCTGTTTTGTTTAAGATGGGGGTCGGGGGGTGGCTGGGAATATGGCCTAGTGGCAAGGGTGCTTGCCTTGTCTACATGACGCCCTGGGTTCAATTCCTCAGCAACACATATAAAGAAAAAGGCCAGAAGTGGCACTGTGGCTCAAGTGGTAGAGTGCTAGCCTTGAGCAAAAAGAAGCCAGCGACAGTGCTCAGGGCCTTAGTATTGTCCCTGAGCTTTTGCTCAAGGCTAACACTGTACTACTAGAGCCAGATCCTTACACTCAGCCTTTTCTGTTTATGTGGTACTGAGGAATCGAACCCAGGGCTTCATGCATGCTAGGCAAGCACTCTGCCACTAAGCCACATTCCCAGCCTCTTTTAAGATTTAAAAAGTAATTTTGGCCAGACACACTGATGACTCATGACGGTAATCCTAACTACTCAGAAGACTGAGATCTGAGGATCACAATTGAAAGCAAGAAAGTATGTAGAGACTCTTATCTTCAATTAACCACCAAAAAAGGGGAAGTGGAACTTTGGCTCAAGTGGTAGAGCACTATGCTTGAGCAAAAAATCTCTGGGACTGTGCCTAAGCTCCAAGCCCCAGGACCAACACACACACAAAAATGTAATTTCAGAAATGGAGCTGTGGCTCCACAGTGGTAGAGTGCTAGCCTTGAGCAAAAAAGCTCAAGGACAATACCCAGGCCCTGAGTCCAAGCCCCAGGACTGGCCCAAAAAAAAATGTAATTTCATGAGCGACTATAGTAAATTTTATCTTTATTCACCTTCTGAAAGGCAGCATTGATGTGGGACAATTGCATTTGCTCTCACCACTTCCAAGGCCTGATAGCCTGGGCAACCACAGCCTTGTCAGTGAAGAGAAGCTGAGTGTTTCAGCACTTTGAAAGGATAGTAACAGACAATTCCATCATTGGTATAGCCAGCCATTGAACAAAAGCTTATCTTGCTCTCAGGTCTGACCCCAACTTTCCCAGTTGGTTTTGGTTGTGCCGGGGACTGTCCTTGGACCAGTCATGGTTTCTGGTGATCATTCATGCTTCCCAGGGCTGGTTTTAAGACGAAAGGAGACAACTAGAGGCCTTTGTAATCAGAAAGAGCTGCGTCTGTGGTTGCTCATCCAGTTATTTCTGTTTGTCAGTATCCTGTTTCAACTCAGACAGCATAGGGTGCCATTGAAGGCTGCTCAGATGGCTCAGCGAAAATAATACTGTATAATCACAAAAAAGCAATTGAGGTGATCTGTTATGAATGGGAAATCAGGAGTAAAGGATGCAGAGTTCTTTGTGCTATTTCCACATTTCCCTGACTTAATCCCACTGGTTTTGTTTTGTTTTTTCCCCCACCCCAGTCTCATTGGTTTTTATTCTCGTAATTGCTGATTGCAGTAGACCTATGTAGATGGTCCAAGGTGTTGTGTGGTGAGCAGACTGAATCTGGCTGAGTCTCACCTAGTGAGTGGCAGCCTCCTCACCTGTGAACTTTGGGAACAGCCTCATCTCATCTGCAGCAGCAGAGGGGACCTCGTGTCTGAGAGACATCTATTTCAGGGATGCCCAGGGTGGCTCTCTGCCCAGGGTGGGGCTGTGCCCTTGGAATCATGGCAGATAGGAGGCCTCCATCCACCTACCACCACCTGCTTACTCAGTCCACGACCTCTGCCAGATGCTCCTGCTGCCTCCCTGACTTGGATGACATGTCTTTGCTTTTTTCCTGGTTGATGAAGCATTTGAGATTCTAAATGGAAGAAAACTTGATTTGTGTAGTGGCTGGTTTGCTCCCCAAGGACATCACTGCAGGGTCTCCAGTCTCCTTATACCAGCTTGGGGAACTGTTGCTAAGGCAGAGGTGGCTCTGCACTCTTACTCTATAGCCTTCTATAATATCTCAATGTTTTGCTCAGTACACATTAAATTGTTGCTTTTGTAATTTTTGTGTGTGTGTGTTACTAGAGGTTTAAGGGCTTTGCATTTGCTAAGCAGGTTTTCTATCACTTGAGCCACTTCACCAATCTTTTATTGTGCTGGTCCTGGGGCTTTGAACTCAAGAGCCTGGGACTGACCCTGAACTTTTGTGCTCAGGCTTGGAGCCACAGCTCTACTTTAGATTTTTTGGTGGTTAATTAAATGTATGAAACTGTAATCCTCATGTACATCACTTTGATAATTAAAAATGTTTTTATTATAACAAGCAAAGAAGAAAAAAAAAAGGTAAGAGTCTCATGGACATTCCTGCCCAGGACAGCTTTGAACCACAATCCTCAGATTTTTTTTTCTTAAACTTGGAACATTTTTAGACTTAAAAGTTCTAATAGCAGAAACAATTCCCATGTACCCTTCACACAGATTCCTCAGTAGCACATTCAGTGTCCATGTATGCTTCTATACATACCTATCATTGTTTTCTGAGCCATACAAGAGGAAGCTGGAAGTGTGATGCTGTCTATCTCTGACTGCTTAAGTGTTTCCTAACAAGTACACAGGAAAGCTGTTAGTCAGGAGGTGAACCCTGTCATGATGCTGTAGTTTTAACTGCTAAGCCTGGGATTTGGGCCTTATCATGCCAGAGCTCTCACGGCCTCTGTCCACATCTGCAGATGCGGCCTCCAAGCACGCCACCCAGGCATTCTTTGACTGTCTACGTGCAGAGACGGAGCACGACAAGATCGAGGTGACTGTCATCAGCCCCGGCTACATCCACACCAACCTCTCCTTAAATGCTATCACCGCTGATGGCTCCAAATATGGAGGTGAGGCCTGCTTTGTTTTTTTTTTTTTAACGAAAAACTATTGGTTAGTCACAGAGACATGCTGCTCTTACCTCAGCATTTCTTTGTTCACTTTATTTGGAGTATAATTTTCAAAACTGAAAAATTTGGTACAGATGTTGGTTGTAGATGGGGACCAAGAACTGCCTTTACCTAAGCATCCCCACTACAGCTTTCATTCAGAACAGTATTTCTGTAGGCAGAGGACACAAGCTCAAATGCCACCCAGCCCCCCTTTTCCAGACCCTAAGACATGTTAGTACTACTAGGACTAAGTTAACCTCATGGCAAGTGGGTGGAGGGGTTCATCTGATGGTCCTTACCCAGGACTAATCTTAACTGGTAAGGCTGGGTATAGTGCAGTGTCCTCTGAACCCCTCTCTTCCATCAGTCTGAGGCAGCTCTAAGCTGACCGGCAGTTACCACTGTGACCCATGGTTTTTGCCTTAGATCAGCTGGCCAAGTGCTGGAGCCATTGGAGTCAGCCTTGCCTTCCTAAGCTTGGTACAGGCCTGATGGTCTTTACTTCAATGACTGCCCAGGGCCTGCCAGTCCTGCACCTGCCCAGTCAGGCTCAAACCAAGCCTGTCCAGGTATGGGTGGCAGTCTCCCTGCAACAGAAAGCTACAGAGGCAGGCCAGACAACTGCTTGGCTGTTTATCCCTGGAAGATACTGCTGAAGCAGCTCTCTCTCTCCTGGCACAAAAGCAGCAATCAGAAACTTCCCATCCTTCACAGTGAGGCAGCTCAGGCATCAGGATAGCTATGATGGTTGCTGACTGTTGCTGCCTTAAGTGGCAAAATTATCAGATTACTAGCAGAGAAAACTGCCATCCTCACACCTCCTAATCCTCCCAGCTACCTCCTTCAGCACCTATGACAAACCCCAGGTTTTTTCCGTTCCTCATCCAGCTACAACCTGACATCAGGAGCTGAGACTGTCTGTGCTTGTTACTGTTGACTCAGAGCACTGGTGGTCAAATAGCCTCCCTCTGAAGCTGAGCCACAGCACAAAGTAGATGGTACAGCATCCTCCAGTCATTAGTTCTCCTAGAGGCAAATTTCCAAAGCCAGGAAGCTCCTCAGAAGTAGTATTGGGGGTTCACTCCTTTTTGTTATTGTTTTTTGCCAGTCCTGGGGCTTGAACTCAGGGCCTGGGCACTGTCCTTGGCTCCCTTTTGTTCAAAGCTAGCACTCTACCACTTGAGCCACAGTGCCACTTCTGGCCTTTTCTGTGTATGTGGTGCTGAGGAATCAAATCCAGGGCTTCATGCATGCTAGGCAGGCACTCTACCACTAAGCCACATTCCCAGCCCCTAGGGGTTCACTCCTTGAGGCCCACCTTTGCTAGCCTTCTGCTTTTACCACAGACTACCAAGTACCAATTGGATCCCTACTCAGTCCTGTCCTCATCTCCACTTGGAATGACAAAATGGTTCTGTACTTCCTCAAAGCATAAAAACCACTGGGGATGGGAAATGCCGCCTGTAAATGCCCAAACTCTGGAGAGCTCCTGGTGGAACTGCAGCCGGTCTAGGAGCTCATGTCAGCTCATGTCCTCAAAGGAGATCTTTGCCTTCAAGTTCACATGTCCCCTTTCTTTTGTTTACTGTAGTTATGGACAAAACCACAACCCAGGGCCAATGCCCTGCAGTGGTGGCCCGGAATGTTCTTGTTGCCGTGGGGAAGAGGAAGAAAGAGGTGATCCTAGCTGACTTAATGCCATCCTGGGCCATTTATCTTCGAACTCTGGTTCCTGGGCTCTTTTTCAGAATCATGGCCTCCAGAGCCAAAAAAGAGCAGAAATTCAAGACCTCCTGATGCTGGTCAGAGCCGACAGCTCCAGCCAGCCTGGCCAGGCCAAGCAGCACACCTCTGTGGGTGTGCTTGCTCCACAGGAACAGCACATTTGTTGACACCTTAGTGGAGGTCTGTCTCCCAGGTGGAAAGAGACACGTCTGCAGGTCCTCACTCAGCCTTGCTGCAGAGAACTGGAAGCAAACCAGCAAGCTTCTTCCCAGGGGTGAGCAGTGAACAAAGAATAAACATGGAGCTGTGCTTTACACTAAAATATGAAATAAATGACTAGAATGTAAGTCAGTCCTCAAGGACTGTGTCCTTTGCATTCCTGCCCCACCATGTCCTAGAAATGGAGTTTCAGTCTTGGCATCAAATGTACTAGCAACTGACCCCATTCTTGTGTCTGACTTACCCCAGACCACCTTTTGTGCTCAAGGGAGGTTTAGAAAATCATTCTTGTTTCCAGGTTCTGTGGTTACTCTAACACTCACTGTTCAAAACTGGTAAATGCATAATGTAAGGTCCTGTGTCTCCTAATGAAGTTGGCCTTAGTACCAAGAGGAGTTCCCATGTTATTGCCTCTCACTGAAGCCCTGTAGGGCACTAGGCACTACTCCAAGCTGAAGATTAATTTTAGAGACAGCCGAGCAGAATCTTTGCCTGGCTCTATGCTTCCCCTAGAAAAGAAAGCCCACAGAAACTGGCCAAGCAGGCAGAGGTTGAGGCAGCACCTGGTCTCTTGGGCGGAAGAGATTCCTTAGTGGTTACTAGTTGGGGCAGAGATAGAACATATGTTCCTTTTTCTTTTCTTTTTTTTTGTGCCAGTCCTGGGGCTTGAATTCAGGACCTCCAAGCCTTAGCTGTTTTGCTCAACGCCAGCACTCTACAACTTGAGCCATGGCTTCAATGGCTCTTTACTATTTAATTGGAGAGAAGACTTTCCTAAACTTTCCAGCCCACACTGGCTCCGAATCTCAATCTTGAGGTCTCAGCCTCCTGAGTAGATTATGGGTAAGAGCCACCAGGGCCTAGCCATAGCTTTATGTCTTTTTTGCTTATGTGGTACCAAGGAATCGAACCCCCAGGGCCTCATGCGTGGTAGGCAAGCATTCTACCACTAAGCCACATTCCTAGTCCCTTAAGTCTTAAAAAGTGGTTTTTATTGGTTCTGTTTTCAGATACTTGATAAATTTTGCTTCCCCCATTGTTTTGTGTCTGGTTTGTGGGCAGGAGCAAGGCACCTGTTTCCTGACTCAGAGAGCAACTCCTCAAATAGCTTTCAGTGCAGTGTGCAGTACGTGGGAGAGTATACACACCTCTAGGCTCATAGCAAATGAGCCCGATGTGAAATAGACCCCAGAGGCAGAAGCTGCACAAGCAGCAAAAGCTCACCAAGGACTGCCTATCCCCAATTCCTGTCAGCTGTCCCTTAATGCAGGTCTTGACTGATGTGGGCTACCAGAGGACTCACCCACACACAGGTGGGCTTCCCCACAAGATGGCGCAATCACATGGCCTTTCTCACTTGGAAAAAAGCTGTATGAAGCCTTATGGTCTGTCACCAATGAGTAGAAGGCATTTATTAGAGACTGGAGACTGCTGGTCTAGGTGAGAGGTAGGCAGATGTACATTTGCTTCCCCTCCTACAACCTTGTCTTGAGCATACCTACTGCTGTCCTGCTGTACTTGCCACCTGGCCCTGGCCAGATAACCAAGATGACACTAAGAATCTGGGTTAGTTCACACAAGAGTCACTTTGTTTAGTTCAGTGTAGGGAATGGTGAAAAGAAGCTGCCATTTGCACCTGGTTACTATTTTGATGAGGGCATTTGCCCAGCTACTGGTCTTTGCCCTGTCAGGCTCCAGCCACCTCCCCCATGAGATCTGATGTGCAGAAAGAACAAGGCCAGGCCAGGAGGCCAGGCAGAGAGCTCCCTTTCCAAATCTGGACATTTGTTACAAAAATCACCATGCTATGTCTGCCCATAGGCTTGAAGCCAATGCTTAGATACCAGAGAAGCTGTGGGCACTAAATCTCAACTCATCCCACACAAAGGAGATGGGGCCTTTTGGGACTACCTGTAGCCAGATCAGTTCACTGTTCCCATTGATCAATCTACCACATGAACAATGTGTACCCAACGCTGTCTTGTCAGCCAGCACTCAACTGAGTGATCAGCATTTCTATACTCTTGGAATGAAGTCCAAGTTTCTTAAACTTCTTGTGTGTGTGCAACTCCTGGGCTCTGCAGGAAGTTGGATGCTTTTGCCCAATGCTAGCACTCTATTAATTGAGCCACAGCTCCACTTGTGACTTTTTGGTAGTTACCTGAAGAGTTTCACAGACTTTCTTGTATGGGCCATGATCCTCAGATCTCAACCTCCTGAGTAACTAGGATTACAAGCATGAGCCACCAGCACCTGGGGTACATTTTCAATCTTTTTAAAGCTCTGAATCTTTTCTACCAAAAATGGGTCAACCACTCTCTGAACTTTCCTTCCTTTGCACCCCAATTAAGTACCACTTCATGACTGCCACCAGACTCTCTTAGTAGTGCCTGCCTTAAGCAAAAGAAGCTCAGTGACAAGGCCCGGGGCCCACAGTTCAAGCCCCAGGACTGGCAAAAAAAAAAAAAAAAAAAAAAGGCATCTTAAATTCTACTCTTTGGGAGTACTACACTGCACAAGGTGTTGGTGCACGTGCACACGTACACACATATCCTGCTACATGTCTCTTCAGGACAGCTGGAGATAAAAAGGGAGCATGGAAGACTACACAACTTGCCTTTTGGCAAAAGGACAAGCACATTAAGAATTGGGTCCCGGTGGACAAGGCAGCTCCCAGGTCAAGATGCTTCACAGACTGCTGTGAGAGCTCTTCTGAGACCAGGGAATGTAATTCTGTCCTCATCAGGAACAACTTTGATGCTTTAGAAAAGGGAGAAATGTTAGCCTCTATATCCTCATAAATCAGATCTTTGGAGGAAGGCTGGGCCCCACGTCTCCTAGGAAAGAGCTCCTGTGTCCTGTAGCCCTTTCCACCTTACCTTACCATGACTAAACAGCACATCAGCAGTGCTGGCAATGAGAGCAAACTGAACTGAGACTGGCTGGGCCTCATCTGAGACCCAGGCCTGTCCTCACTGCAAATGCTGACAAGGGGTTGCAGCAAGGTCACATATGCAGTACACCCATGACCCATGCATGCACAGAACCAGCTACAGGCATAGGCATAGAAAGAGAACAGCAGGAGTTGAAATTCTCATAATTTTAATGGTCAACAGCTTCTGGTTGGCTCTGAATGGTGCAGTTAAACAATACACTTAAAGACACCCCCCCCCCCAAGCGCGTTCACACCCATCAGTAGTGTTGGCCTCCATCCACATTCCAACACCTAGCCAGACTTCCACAGCCGCGGACCCACTCCTGGGTTATGGAAATCCACACCTAGTGTAATGAGCTGAAAAAACCCTTGGTAAACCCATGATCTGTGTTATTTTTTTAAAAATAACAAGTATGAAACCAAACACCTTCCCAGGCTCTGCTGCCTCACAGAGCAAGCACAAAATGTTGCTGTGGCGATCTGAGTCCTCTCCTCTCCTGTGGGCTGTGTAGTTCTGCTCTGCATCTCCCTCTCCTGGAGTCATACAGCGTAGAGCTCGTAAACCTTCTTTACACAGTACACCAGGGCAGCCAATGCTATCGTGTTGTGCAGTCTCTTTCTGTGCAGGTCGTCCTTCCGGACCAGCACCACTGGGGTGGAGGAGGTGAGCGTGTGCAGAGGCAGGCGGGACAGTTTATAGGCATCGTACTCCACCTGGTACTTGCAGCACGGGTCAAACTGCCAGGAGATCCCATAGAGGGTGCAGCAGGCCAGGCTGAGCACGCCGGCAGGCAGGGAGATGTAGTGGGAATAATCCCGGGGCAGTGCCAATGGGGTGAAGAGGCAGGTGGTGCCCGCCAGCACAGCCGTCTTGTGCAGGCAGTTGCCCACGGTGATCCAGCGTGCTGTCTCGTCACCAATACGGGTGGGCTCTATCACAATGTACTTGTACTGGGCTTCTAAGGCCTGCTCCAGCTCGTACTCAAACTGGTCCTGGGCGTTCTCCCCATTGTAGATCTCGTGTACTATGTAGCAGTCCGTGGCCGACAAGCTTACCCTTTGGTGAAGGGAGAGAGACAAGGAACTTAGGGTGAGAAGCATGAATTGTGTTTGATAAGGTCTGGGGACAGATGCCAGGGAACATCTCATGTCTGTTTATCTGCTTCAGAAGCCAACATACAAGATCACTAAAGATTTTTTTACATGAAGGCAGGAAATAGTGAAACAGACTAAGGAGGAGCCTCCAGTGTGTGAGATGAAGAGCTACTATGCACTGCACAGGGCATCAGCATGGAGCTCAAAGGAAAGCAGCCTCAGCCCACAGTGCTACAGACAAAGGAGCACAACAGAAGTATAGGCTCAAATGCCTACTAATGGGAGGAGGCTTTTAATGAGAAGAGACTCCAGGACAATTAATGTTAAAACACCATGCTCTTTGCTCCTATCACAGGCCACCCTTGGCCTGCAGAACAAAAGTTAAAGGAAAGCAACTTAGGCGAGGAACTCTACAGGGCACACTGCTCATCACTGCAACAAGGGCCCCTTTGGGAGACCAGGAGGGGCAGAGGCTCTAAACTTTGCTGGGGAAAGAAGAACCACCATCTATCTGCCAGATTTCTCCACAAGCAGCCCAGGACTGTCACCTGGAAGGCTGCTATCACTCATACAAGGGCCCTGTGAACTGTGCATGGGGATCTATCCCAAGGCAAGTCTGATTCCAGCTTTTTCCTGGCACTAAGTATAGATAGCAAGTGAAAACACAGGTATTGGAAGACATGGGTATGGAGAGCTGTGCCTCAGCGCCAGCAGTGACCACACGCTGAAGGGCACACTAGGCAGTATGAGGACTCCATTTGAGGCCTCTCCAGTGTGGAATTCCCACTAAACCAGAATCTTCTCCACCGGTGTCAGGCAAACCTAAATATAGGGCTACACATTCCTTGTCACCTGTTAACACTGTGTTGCTGTGACAAAAGACCTGAGAGTTTTGAGTGGGAAGGGTTTATTTTGGTTTTCATGGTCGGCAGGTTCCATGTTTGTGGGCCTGTGTGAGGCAGGACATCATGGTGATGGTGTGGTAGGGAAGAATAGAATGTTCACCCCATGACATCCACGAAGCAGAGGCAGATAGGAAGGGGACAGGGCAAGACAGACACCACCCCCTGTAATCTCCCAACCTGGCCCTACCTTCCAATCTACCACCTTCCAATAAATCTATTCAGATCACAAGTCCATCAATGGACTATAAACAAACCACTGACACGCTGCTTTACTAATCTCCTCAACAGCCCTCAATCCAGTCAAACTGACAAAGTGAGCCATCATGCTTCACGAAGCTTCAGCCTGTCCACATCTTCTAGTTTGATGTCACCAGCTTGTCTGCCAAGAAACCTTCCTTTTCCAAACCTCACAGGGACACTGTACACGTATCACCAGACAGGATCAAACAAACCCACAAGTTTCCCATGTAGAACCATCTCTCTCAAGTGCTTCAGTGAAAAGCAGCCCCTGACCCTCAGCTGGTCAGACTGGCCCAGGGAGCTGGAGGGTCATTGCTCCTATACCCAGTTAATGTACCTCTGAGTTCTCCAGGATAGTGTACACTAAGCCATAAAGGTCAGTGAAATCATCTACCTGTAGCTGATTGTTCTGACAGGAACACAGCTCCTTCATTGGCCAGCATAAGCACAGCAGTATGCTTGACAGAAGGCACAGCTACTTACCTGTCCTGGTAAGCACACTACAGGAAACTACTATACATCAGTGACGAGGGCACCGGAATGTCTAGTGAAGGTGCTTAAAACAAGGTCACCATCAATTCAGCCCAGTGTGATCCCTGCTCGCCATCTGTCCTTCAGAGACAGAAGGCAAAAATCAGACTGCTGAGGGCAAAAAAAAAAAAAAATGGGGCCGGGAATATGATCTAGTAGGAGAGTGCTTGCCTTGTATACATGAAGCCCTGGGTTCAATTCCTCAGCAACACATATATAGAAAAAGGCCAGAAGTGGCGCTGTGGCTCAAGTGGCAGAGTGCTAGCCTTGAGCAAAAAGAAGCCAGAGACAGTGCTCAGGGCTTGGGTTCATGCCACAGGACTGTCCCCCTGCCCCCCCCCCCCAAAAAAAAGACAGGCTACTGGACAGTGACAGATCAAATTCTTCCTGTTGTCACTCGTGGGCTAAATTTGACACTTTTTCTTTCTTTTTAATGCCAGTCCTGGGGCTTGAACTCAGGGCCTAAGCACTGTCCCTGAGCTTTTTTTTGCTCAAGATTCGTGTCCTACCACTTGAACTATAACTCCACTTCCTTTTCTTTTTTTTGGTAGTTAATTGGACACAAATCTCACCAACTCCTGAATAGCTAGGCATGAGTCAACAGCACTTAGCCTGATGCTTTATTTTTCATTTCACTTATTTACTTGGCATTGGTTTAGACTCAGGCAAAGCCTTATAATTAAATCACAAACCCTGATTTATCTGTGCACTAGGGAAAAAGCTATTCCCTGGGGTCCCACCAGAAGCTTCGGGTGCTGGGTATAGCTCAATGGCAAAGCACTTGTCTAGCATTTGTGAGGCCCAGGGCCCATCCACAGCACCACCAAATATAAATATAAAACAGAGAAGGGGGCTGGGGATATGGCCTAGTGGCAAGAGTGCTTGCCTCGTATACATGAAGCCCTGGGTTCGATTCCCCAGCACCACATATATAGAAAACGGCCAGAAGTGGCGCTGTGGCTCAAGTGGCAGAGTGCTAGCCTTGAGCAAAAGGAAGCCAGGGACAGTGCTCAGGCCCTGAGTCCAAGGCCCAAGACTAACAAAAACAAAAACAGAGAAGGGACAGGAAGGAGGCAAACAGAAGAGGAAAGGCCAGCTTGCAAGAAGGCCAAAGCAGGGGCTGGGGATATGGCCTAGTGGCAAGAGAGCTTGCCTCGTATACATGAGGCCCTGGGTTCGATTCCCCACATATACAGAAAACGGCCAGAAGTGGCGCTGTGGCTCAAGTGGCAGAGTGCTAGCCTTGAGCAAAAGGAAGCCAGGGACAGTGCTCAGGCCCTGAGTCCAAGGCCCAGGACTCGCCTAAAAAAAAAAAAAAAAGAAGGCCAAAGCAGCCTGCAATATGACATGCCCACCATGGACACAGGGTTTCCTATTAAAAGTTCTTTGTGGAATTTCTCCCTTTGGAGCAAATTCAAAGGAAGATGAAAGGGATGTCACTGCAGTTGTTTCTCCCAAGCAGGATCCAGCATCTTAAGACATCTTTAGCAAACAAGCAGGCCTGAGACTACATTTCCTGCAAGAGGCTGAACAGTTTTCATACAATCACATAGGAACTAAAGTAAGTACTAAAGCTGGGAATTGTGGCACACACCTATAATCCCAGGACTCTGAGATGGGACAACCTTGAATTCAAGGCCAGCTTGTACTACGTGGCCAGACATGCCACAAAGGAAAATAAAAGGCTGTGCTAAGAGTGACTTCCCACCCACTCCCTGCCCAGATGGGAAGGGGCAAAGGGCTCCACGCCCAAGTGGGAGCATCCTGGCAAAGAGATTTCCTTCATGGTCTCAAGTCCATCAGAGGCTATGGGACCATGGCACTAGCCCAGAGTGACCAAATGGCACACCCATCTTTGAAACTGAGAAGCCACTGCTTCCAAGGCACTCATGAGCCCTGCTGACTTTCAGGTAGTCCCAGGACACCTTGCTATGCAGAGTGTCAGAGGTGAGCACTCATCTCTACTGAACATTCTAAGCAAAACATGGTGTTGAATTGGGGTTACTGAGTGTTCTCATCAAAACGCTGAACTGTGCCATGCCCAGCAGCTATCCTAAACCATTAGGGGAAAAAAAAGCCACTGTTCATCCCAGTAAAGAACATCCAGTTCAACAGACCACTACATCTTGGAAACACATCAGTGGGCAGATGCCACCTCCCCCGACTCCAGACCAGCCTGTAGCTCCTTCTGTAAGTCTAGCTGTCATCCACATCCACCCAGAGCCATGCTGCCCCAGCCACTCTGCAGAGCACCCCCAGGGCCTTGCGCAGGTTCCAGGACAAGGATTTCTCCTATTTGTCAAGACAGATTTGTGTATGTGTCCCTAAGTCCCAGCATGCCTAGAACCCCCCCAGTTGGGTCAGTGGAGGTGTGGGTCAGTGGGGGGCTATTGCACTCTGTCCTTACTACATACAGGCAGTCTTGGAACACTATAGCTAAGTATGCATACACCTAGGTGTGCCCACCCAATGCTTACACTCCCAGAGAAGATTCTACTGACAAGCTCCCCAATGCCTGTCAAGCTCACCTCGGCTGTCTGCAGCCCCAATGTCAGATCAGCTATGGATGCACTTAGCCCAACTACATACAATGAAAATGGGGCAAGGCTGGAAATGTGGCTTAGTGGTAAGAGTGCTTATCTAGCATGCATGAAGCCCTGGGTTCAAGTCCTCAGTACCACATAAACAGAAAAGGCTGGAAGTGGCGCTGTGGCTCAAGTGGTAGAGTGCTAGCCTTTAGCAAAAGGAAGTTCAGGGACAGTGCCCCAGCCCCGAGTTCAAACCTCAGGACTGGCAAAAAAAAAAAAAAAAAAAAGATCTGAGAGAGAGAGAGAGAGAAAGAGAAGAAAATGTGAGCAAAGCCAACCAAGGAAGAAGCATCGCACAGGATAGGCACTGAAGCCTGCAGAGCAGGAACAATTGAAAGCCAGGTAAGGAAGAAGTCTCAAACTCCACTAGGACAAGGAAGAATCTTCAGGAGATCTCTAGGATCTCATAAAATGAGAAGGAAGGAGATGGCAATGGTCAAGCCAACACCAACAGACATGTATGCACTGACTCCTCTGTCCTGGGATAGATAAAGTTGTCAGCCACTGCACACATAGGTTCTAGAGGGCATGGGTCTGCACCTGCAATGCTCATATGGACTCTGAATTATTCTACTTCAAAAACTGGTGGCTGGGGCTGGGAATATGGCCTAGTGGCAAGAGTGCTTGCCTCTTACACATGAAGCTTCGATTCCCCAGCACCACATATATAGAAAACGGCCAGAAGGGGCGCTGTGGCTCAGGTGGCAGAGTGCTAGCCTTGAGCGAGAAGAAGCCAGGGATGGTATGCTCAGGCCCTAAGTCCAAGGCCCAGGACTGGCAAAAAAATAAATAAATAAATAAAAACAACAACTGGTGGCTGACCTCCCCAGGAGAGCCAAGTCCAGTCACTTCCCAACCACCCAGCACCCAGCCCAGGTGGCTTGCTTTTGCTTCCGTAGCCTGGCCAAGAGCCCAGTTAGAAAGAGGCTTTGAACTATTCAATCCATCACAAGCTGACCCCAACTCATAAGGGCATGCACTTTAGAACCTGAGTGGCCTGACAGGACATAAGAGAGTGTATGTGTGTTTGTGTACTGCAACTTTGAACTCAGGACCTCTCCCTTGGCCTTTGACTCATGGCTGGCACTCTACCATGTAAGCCACACCTCTACTTCTGGCTTTTGGTGGTTAATTGGAAACAGAAATCTCACAAACTTTCCTGCCTAGGTGGCTTTGAACTTAAGTCCTCAGTTATCAGTGTCCTGAGTAGGTAGGTATGAACCACTAGCACCTGATTTCCTTGATGCAAAAGTGTTTGATTTTGGTTTTTTGATGTGGAGATATTTTCATATACATATTTTGGACCAGAAGCCAAGTCTGACTTGGAAGTTCACTTATATCCAAAGGCTTTTTTGGGGTGGTCTGGGGCTTGAACTCAGAGCCTGGGTGCTACCCCTGACCTTTTGTGCTCAAGACTAGCACAGCTCTACTTGTAGCTTTTTTGGTGACTAACTGGAGATAAGAGTTTCAATGGTGGGCTGGGAATATGGCCTAGTGGCAAGAGTGCTTGCCTCCTACACATGAAGCTCTCAGTTCTATTCCCCAGCACCACATACATGGAAAACGGCCAGAAGGGGCGCTGTGGCTCAGGTGGCAGAGTGCTAGCCTTGAGCGGGAAGAAGCCAGGGATGGTGCTCAGGCCCTGAGTCCAAGGCCCAGGACTGGCAAAAAAAAAAAAAGAATTTCAATGGTGCTGGGCACTGGTGGCTCATGTCTGTAATCCTAGCTACTCAGGAGGCTGAGATCTGGGGATCACGGCTCGGAGCCAGCCCATGCAAGAAAATCCATGAGACTCTTATCTCCAATTAACCACCAGAAAACCTGAAGTGCTGATGTGGCTCAAGTGGTAGAGCACGAGGCTTGAGCTGAAGAACTCAAGGACAGTACCCAGGCCCAGAGTTCAAGCCCCACGACCAAAAACAACAGCAAAAAGTCAAGAGCTACAGAAAGAGCAGCACTGTTGGGTGAGAGCAAAAGCATCCCCACAAAACAACTCATTTGGACTACCTGTCACCCAGGTGAGGCTGAATGACGCTCCAGCTGGGGGTGGGGGAATATTTGCAGAAGCCTGCCACGCCCCACTCAGGTATACAGGCTAAATAAAGCATGTATCATTTAAGACATGTATCATTGAAGCCATTGAATGGGCAACGATAAAGAACAAGAAAAGAAAAGATTCACCAACAAGGTGGTCTCTGACTAGGGAAGCTTCCATGGGCCAACGCAAGGGGTTTTCCACTTGAAAAGTGCATAGCAAGCACAAGCTTTTTACTTACCTGTAGTAAAAATACACCAAACAAAATTAACTACCTTAGTCATTTGAAATGAACAGTAGTGTTAAGTACATTCACACATATTATGCCACCAATCTCTAGAACTTCATCTGGCAAAACCGAAACGCCACTTGTTAAACAATAACCCATTTTTCCACTCTACCTTTGGCAGACACATTCTACTATGTATTTGACTACCATAGGGGCTTCATTCAGTATGTGTCTTTTTGTAACTGATCATTTCACTTCAATAACATCTTCAAGGGCTAGTCATACTGAACCATGTCCAAGAATCTCCTTCCTCCTTGTGGCTGAATGAGATGCCATTGTATGACTACTTTACATTTTGTTTATCCATCCATCCATATGCCAACGGATACTTAGGTTGTTTCTCCCTTTTGACTATTATGTAAGTTATAAACACAGGTGAACAAGAATCTATTCTTTTGGGTATGTTTCCAGAAGAGGAATTGTTAGATTATACAAATAATTGTTTAATTTTCTGAGTACTTGACACTGCTTTCCATAGCAGCTGTTACTACTTTACTTCCCTACCAGCAGTGTACCAGGTTTCCAAATTCTCCACAACCTTGCCAATACTTGTTATTACCTGCTGAATAGTAACTAGCCTAGTGTAGTCTTTTCACTGTAGTTTGGATTTAAATTGTTTTCCCTTTCCTTTTTATTTTTTCTTCAGGGCTGGGCACTAGGGCCTGACACATCTTAGGCAAGCCCTACTAGTACCCACCAATCTGCCTCTAACCTCTAGAGTGTGTGTGTGTGTGTGTGTGTGTGTGCAAGTGCATGTGCCAGTCTTGGAACGAACTCAGGGCTTGGGTATAGTTATCCCTGAGCATTATTTTGCTCAAGGCTAGTGCTCTATCACTTGAGCCACAGCTCCACTTCCTGCTTTTTAGTGATTAACTGAAGAGTCTCAAAGACTTTCCAGCCCAGGCTGGCTTTAAACCAAGACAATCAGATTTCAACCTCCTTACAGGCATGAGCTATCCCCACTTGGCTCTTGATT
Organism: Perognathus longimembris pacificus; assembly: GCF_023159225.1. Taxonomy (NCBI): domain Eukaryota; kingdom Metazoa; phylum Chordata; class Mammalia; order Rodentia; family Heteromyidae; genus Perognathus; species Perognathus longimembris. Next base: position 15,048,863 of record NC_063177.1, read on the forward strand.
CATATTTTTTTTTTTTTTTTTTTTTTTTGGCCAGTCCTGGGCCTTGGACTCAGGGCCTGAGCACTGTCCCTGGCTTCTTCCCGCTCAAGGCTAGCACTCTGCCACTTGAGCCACAGCGCCGCTTCTGGCCGTTTTCTGTATATGTGGTGCTGGGGAATCGAACCTAGGGCCTCGTGTATCCGAGGCAGGCACTCTTGCCACTAGGCTATATCCCCAGCCCTTGATTCATATTTTTAAAGAACAGTTTTATTGAGGGAGAATGCAGACCACACAATTCACCCATTTAAGATGGACAATTCAGTGGCTCAATATTTTTCCTTTTTCTTGAGCCGAAGCAACACTTCCGGCTTTTTTTTTGTTTATGTGGTGCTGAGGAATCGAACCACGGGCTTCATGCATGCTAGGCAAGCACTCTACCACTAAGCCACATTCCCAGCCCCTCAATATTTTCATAGTTGTGTAATTACTCTGATTTTTTAAATTTTTTTATTTTTATTTTTTGGCCAGTCCTGGGGCTTGGACTCAGGGCCTGAGCACTGTCCCTAGCTTCTTCTTACTCAAGGCTAGCACTCTGCCACTTGAGCCACAGTGCCACTTCTGGCCATTTTCTGTATATGTGGTGCTGGGGAATCAAACCCAGGGCCTCACGTATATGAGGCAGGCACTCTTGCCACTAGGCCATATCCCCAGCCCCTACTCTGATTTTTTTTAAAACACTTTGATAACCTCAACAAAAAAAAAAAGAAAGAAAAAAAAAACCCTTCATAAGGGATACTTCCCATGTTCCCCAATCCTTTTTAGCCCTTGCTTAACCACCAACCTGCTTAATCATTACAATATGAAGGTTTTCACTGCCTTCTCTCTCTCTCTTTTTTTTTTTTTGCCAGTCCTGGGGCTTGAACTCAGGGCCTGAGCACTGCCCTTGAGCTTCTTTTGCTCAAGGAAGGCAGTCTACCACTTGAGCCACAGCAGCACTTCCGACCTTCTCTGTTTATGTGGTACTGAGGACTTCAACCCAGAGCTTCATGCAGGCTAGGCAAGCACTCTATTGCTAAGCCACATCCCCAGCCCCTCAATGCCTTCTTTCATTTAGCATATTTTTAAGAAACAAAATGTTGGGCTGGGGATATAGCCTAGTGGCAAGAGTGCCTGCCTCAGATACCCGAGGCCCTGGGTTCGATTCCCCAGCACCACATATACAGAAAACGGCCAGAAGCGGTGCTGTGGCTCAAGTGGCAGAGTGCTAGCCTTGAGCGGGAAGAAGTCAGGGACAGTGATTAGGCCCTGAGTCCAAGGCCCAGGACTGGCAAAAAAAAAAAAAAAAAAAAAATGTTATAGCATGTTTACTCTGTCACATTAGAAACCTAAGGTGGGGGAGGGAATTAGGGAGGGAAGGTGGAAGAAAAATGAGGAAGGAGGTAACAAGTTTGTTAAGAAATGTACTCACTGCCTTACGTATGAAACTGTAACTCTCTGTATATCACTTTGACAATAAAAAAGAAACCTAACTTGTTGTATTTTTAACATATAGCTTTTAATAATCCTTATAAACATATGGGGAAAATGTAAATGGTTTTGTACACCAAAAGCTTTTCTGTTAAAAACAAAAACGGGCTGGGGATATGGCCTAGTGGTAGAGTGCTTGCCTCACATACATGAAGCCCTGGGTTCGATTTCTCAGCATCACATACACAGAAAAAAGCCAGCAGTGGCGCTGTGGCTCAAGTGGTAGGATGCTAGCTAGCCTTGAGCAAAAAGCAGCCAGGGACAGTGCTCATGAACTGAGTTCAAGCCCCAGGACTGGCAAAAATTAATTAAATTAAAAATTTTAAAAATGGGGTTGGGGATATGGCCTAGTGGCAAGAGTGCTTGCCTCGTATACATGAGACCCTGGGTTCAATTCCCCAGCACCACATATACAGAATATGGCCAGAAGTGGCGCTGTGGCTCAAGTGGCAGAGTGCTAGCCTTGAGCAAAAAGAAGCCAGGGACAGTGCTCAGGCCCTGAGTCCAAGCCCCAGGACTGGTCCAGAAAAAAACACAAAAAAAAACACCAGGGCTGAGAATGTGACCTAGTGGTAGAGTACTTGCCTAGCATTCATGAGGCCCTGGGTTCGATTCCTCAGCAGCACATATACAGAAAAAGCCGGAAGTGGCGCTGTGGCTCAAGTGGTAGAGTGCTTGCTAGCCTTGAGCAAAAAGTGCTCAGGCTCTGAGGTCAAGCCCCAGGACTGGCAACAACCACTGCCAGTTGTCAGTAGCTAATGTCTATAATCCTGGCTACTCAGGAGACTGAGACCTAAAAGATCACAGATGGAAGCCAGATAGGAGAGACTCTGCAAGATTACATCTCTAGTTAACTAGCAAAAAGTTGCTCAAATAGTAGACCATCAGCCATGAGCAAGAAAACAGAGCTGAATTAAAGAATAGAGGGTTTTCAATTATAGCTGGGCCCCAGTGGCTCATGCCTGTAATAGTAGCTACCCAGGAGGCTGAAATCTGAGGATCACAGTTCAAAGCCAGCCCAAACAGGAAAATCTGTGAGACTCTTAGCTCCAGTAAACTACTCAGAAAATGCTGGAAGTGGCATGGTGGCTCAAGTGGTAGAGCACTAGCCTTGAGCACAGGAAGGCTCAAGGACAGAGCCCAAGTGCTGAGTTCAAGCTCCAGGACTGGCACAAAAAATGAAATTATAATACAATTATAAAATATTATAAGTTAATAAGTTTAACTGTGTGTAGTGGCACATTCCTGCAGTGCCAGCTACTTATTAGGAGGATCATTTGAGCTAGGGAACTTGAGATCAGTCAGGGCAACTAAGCATCGATCCTCTTAAAAAATAAAATAAAATCCCACTTGATAACCTGTATCCCGTAGGGTGACCAGATACTTGGGGCCTCCAATGGCAAGGACAGCAGGCAGTGGCACACTTGTGCCTTGGGCACTACCCAGTGTCTGTGGAGACGCCACAGGGAAGAAGCCCAACCCAGCATAATTAGAAGGGTCTTCTATGTATTTGAGGGTGCTGGCCTCATACCCTGCAGTCTTACTAGGGAAGGAGGAGGCAACACCATTTCCCTGTTGTACTTAAGTAGTAAGCTTTGGCCATATAGTCCTGCAAGCCTTTACTATCCTTGCTTCTTGTGAGACCCAGAGGAACCTAAATGCTGCGGAAGCCCTGGTTGTAGTGGGCTCCATTTACTGGAGTGTGGCCGTAGGCTCTCAGACAGGGTCAAGTGTAAGCTCACATCCACAATACAAAGGAGGGCTGCTCAAGTTCCTACAAGACCAGACCTTCCCAGCTCTGGGCCTGAATGTAACAAGTTCCTCAGTCATTAGTAGAAATATTTGTAATGAGTGGCAGGAAGAAAAAAGCTATTATGGTAATTAGGGGAAGTGGTGCCTGAAACTTTTAAAGGAGGTGGGTCAGGCTACTTTTTATTTCATAAACATGTGGTCACTTGATCACCACATGTGATATGGGGTGTGCTGGATTTTACCTCTACCCACAGGATCGGGAAGCCCATTTTGGCTAAATATTGCTTCCTCAGGACTCAGGAGAAAGCAGAAAGATGAAGCAGTCAATGCACAGACTTAAAAGTCAGCATAAACTGAGGCACAGACAGGGAGACCCAAACAGGGAGGCCCAAGCACTTAACAAGTACCCAGCTGGGTTGCAGGGCACCTGACACTGCCTTAGCCTCAGAGAAAATCACATGTAGGAGGCCACCCTCCTACTCTGCAGTCTGGTGACTATGAGCAGCTCTTCTGTCTCAGCAACAAGGACGCAGTGCTCCAAATGTGGGAGTCAAGGGGCCTGGGTTCAAGTTGCCTCTCACTGACTGGCTCTGTGTCAAAGTGCAAAATACCTTGTTCCTCTGAGCCAATTTCTCTCCTGTCAATAGAGCCAAAGGCCCTGGCTTACAGAAAGCACAGCAGTGACCTCAGGACCTGAGCCAGGTGTGAAACCAAAAAGGGAAGTTGCAAAGCACCACTCAGGAATCTCTAGCTGTTTATTACTATTAAAAAAACAAACAGGGCTGGGAATATGGCCAAGTGGCAAGAGTGCTTGCCTGGTATGGGTTTGATTCCCCCGCACCACATATATAGAAAACGGCCAGAAGTGGCGCTGTGGCTCAAGTGGCAGAGTGCTAGCCTTGAGCAAAAAGAAGCCAGGGACAGTGCTCAGGCCCTGAGTCCAAGCCCCAAGACTGGCAAAAAAAAACACACCAAAATACAGCTGAGTGCTGGTAGCTTGCGCCTGTAATCCTAGCTACTCAGGAGGCTCAGATCTGAGGATTGTAGAAAGCCTGCCTGCATAGAGTAAAAGAAAAAGTGGCAGTGGCATTGTGGCTACAGTGGTAGAGCACTAGCCTTGAGCACAGAGGCTGGGGACAGTGCCTAGCCCTGAGTTCAAGCCCCACAACTGACAAAAAACAGAGCTAGGAATGTGGCCTAGTGGTGGAGTGCTTGCCTTGCATGCATGAAGTCCTGGGTACAATTCCTCAGCACCACATAAACAGAAAAGGCTAGAAGTGGTGCTGTGGCTAAGGTGGTAGAGGCTAGCCTTGAACAAAAAAAGAAGTTCGGGGACAGTGCCCCCCCCCCATACCTCAGCCCCTCAGGCACACTAACATTTCAAGATCTGATAGCCACAAGTGGCTCTAGGTGGCCCTGATGCACAGCAGAGATAAAGTTGTGCATAGCCCATATCTGAAGGGCCCTTTGGACTACATAATGGTTTACTGGCTTTTTCTAAGAACCCTGTGCCCCACAAATGGAGAGAGGAAAAGTAAACAAACACAGTCATTATATTCAATGCTTGTTTGGTAAAAAGTGTACTACAAAACTTGGTGGTAGGGAAGGGGGGAAATGGAAGAGAACACTGATCAAGATGCACTGTACTCATAACTTGACTTCTGACATTGAAATCCCTTTTTACAACTGCTTAATAAAAATAAACATTTTTTTAAGTTATGACTTTGAAAAAAAATCCTAAGCTGGGAAAAACAAAAACAAAAAAATTCTGTGCCCATTCATCTGCTGCTAGCACCAGAGACAAAACATGGGCATAGATGGGAGGGAGAGTCCTGTGTGTCCTTTACTCACAGAGCACTCCCCACCTCAACCCACTGCCTGTCACTCACTGAAGATGGGCTCATCCCAGGCCAGGTAGAGAAGCCCAACTGAAAGTGGGCCTTAGCCATCCCACCACCCAGGAGACAGATGAGTCCTTTCTCCTTAGATGCGACTTCTGGAATTCGGCCTGCAGAATGGAATCACAGAGGTACAAAACAAAGCAACTGGAATCCAGACTTGCTTGAGTGAAATGTCAAGACAATGAATGCCAAAGAGGCTAAACCACTGCCGATCCTAACATACACATCCAAGTCTGCAAGCAGAATGCACTGCCCAGCCCAGCTGTGAGCACTGACCCATTCTTCATTAACCAACTGGGCAGAACACCACAGCCCACAGTAGCTACACATTGACAGACTTGGTGCCAACTGTAAGCCTGCTCATCTCACCCCAAAGTTCTAACCCTAGGAAAACTCCCATAACACATGAGCCAGAATGGGAGTCACTTGAGAAATGAAATATCCTAAGCTTGCCAGGCACCAGTGGCTTATGTCTGTAATCCTAGCTACTCAAAAGGCTGAGATCTGGGGCTGGGAATATAGCCTAATGGCAAGAGTGATTGCTTCATATACATGAAGCCCTGGGTTCGATTCCCCAGCACCACATATACAGAAAATGGCCAGAAGTGGTGCTGTGGCTCAAGTGGCAAGAGTGCTAGCCATGAGCAAAAAGAAGCCAGGGACAGTGCTTAGACCCTGAGTTCAGGGCCTAGGACTGGCAAAAAAAATAAAAGAAAATAGAAAGAAAACAAAGCCAGGGGCTGGGGATATGGCCTAGTGGCAAGAGTGCTTGCCTCCTATACATGAGGCCCTGGGTTCGATTCCCCAGCACCACATATACAGAAAATGGCCAGAAGTGGCGCTGTGGCTCAAGTGGCAGAATGCTAGCCTTGAGCAAGAAGAAGCCAGGGACAGTGCTCAGGCCCTGAGTCCAAGCCCCAGGACTGGCCAAAAAAAAAAAGGCTGAGATCTGAGGATCTCAGTTCTAAGCCAACCCAAGCAGGAAAGGCCCAAGAGACCCTCCTCTCTCTAATTAACCACCAGAAAATAAGTGGTGCATGGCTCAAAGTGGTGGAGCGCTAGCCTTGAGCAAAAAAGCTCAGGGATAGCACCCAGGCTGAGTTCAAGCCCATTGACCAACCAAAACAAAAAACAAAAGGGAAGAGAGCAGAAAAGGGAATGAGATTCAACTCTCCCACGTTGGCAGTTGGAGCAAGCTGGAGTGGGCTCTAAACCCTTCATCGGCCATCTAGACCTTGTCCACCTGCATTTGCAGATAAGGCACAGCCCTTCAACAAAAGGACATAGCATGTACCCCCTTTGCACAACACCTTGTCAATAAAATTTAATTAATAATAATTAAAAAAGGACATAGCAGGGAAGGATGTGCAGATGACCCCACAGCAACCCCAGGGAAATGGCTAACAAATGCCAGGGTGGTGACTGCATAGGCTGCAGAAAATCGTCTAACCCCCCAACATCAACACCCCAGGCCACCCTACATCATGGTCAGATGAAGATCAAGCACACCTTCACATGATTATAAAAACAGGAACTCAAGAGCACACGGCTATACTCACATTCCAACAATCACGGAGAAGAGCTCAGGGATGCTCAGGGGCCCTGAGAGAGTGGCACCAAGCAGCCTAAGTAAGACAGGCTGTCTGTGAGCTGGTCCAGGCTGGCACACAGGTGGAAGTACACACAGTACACACTCTGTGCTTTCCTAGATGGGCAAGTGTGCCTCAAAGATGCCGCAGGACAAGTGGTACTCTGTCTGATGTGCTGGCTGCCAGTATGCTGAATTTTGGACAAGAATTCAGGTTACAGCTCAGAGTCTGATGTTCTTCATTATAAATACTGTTGGTTCCCTAGATTTAATGGAGTGGAGAGAAAAATCAACACGCAAGCAGCTATCAGTTTGCTATTTCCACCCCTCCTATTTTAGTCTAGACTAGCACTGTCTACATCTATAGAATGTTCAGCAGCGATGAAAATATACTCCAATATGTCTACTATGGTAGCCACTAGCCAAAAGTGGAGACTGAGCACTTGAAATGTGGTCAATGAGATAGAGAAGTGGAATTCTTCACTGTACTTAATTTTAATTTAAATGTAATCACCACATGTGGCCAGTGGCTATTGTCTAATTTAGTCATTCAGCTTTAATGCAAGAGCAGTTACCAGATTCAAGAAGCAGGTAAAGCAAGAACCCAGAACCAGAGGAAAAGGACTACAAGCCAGCCAAAGCCTAGGGACTAGAGTCTAGAGCCCCAAGCAGGTGTGGCAAATTGGCCAAAGCACTGCCTTGTTCCAGCCCTTCCCCAGACCACAAAATTCCTTCAGTTTCAGCCTGAGGCAGACTCTCCAACCAGGTGTGATCAGCAGCTCTGGTAGTGCTCTTAACTTGGGAGCTGAAACTTGAGTCAGCCTTGAATGTGACATGGAACAAAGTCATTTAGAGCCATAAACAGCCTACCTCCCTCAGTCCTGGGAGCCAATAACATACTCAGGCCTCATATTCTCTAGTGCTAAGCAATCAATTAATCTGTCTTACTCCACCCAAACAGTCATACTCCCAAGTGAACAGGAATGGAAGTGAGTTTCCACTACTCAGGCAGGGGGCGGGTACATCCTGGGAGGATCTTAGGGAAGAGGGGCTAAGGGGAATGACTCCCCACAGAAACTAGCTAGGATCTTACAGCCAAGGCAAACAGAAGGTAGGCTCCAGCCACCATCATTATCTGGAAGGAGAGCAGATGGCGACTCTCAATCCACAAAACCAGAAACACCATTGCTGGCAGACACACAGAATCTACATGGTTGAGTAGAGTCTTCAGTACCTGGCCAAAGGTTGCAACCTGAACACTTACAGAGCCAGGCAGGTAACTACATTGAGTCAAGTTGTCAGGTGAGAATGATGAACTAGAGAGCACTTGCCCTGAATAGTCAGTCACTATCCATCTTTGCTGGGAGTTTTATGTGAAATCTATTGGCATCTGACTTCAATTCTCTTCAAACTGTGAAGGACTGACTGGATTCAGCCTGTGGGCTGGCTGCTGGGTGGCAAACTCTTTTGAATTAACACTTGTTTCAAGGCAAAAACAAAAAAACCCAAAAACCAATTCTGTCTATTTTCATTGGTCAATAAAAGCTTAACTTCTGTTGGCAAGGCTCCTTCCATGTCTGAGGCCTATTTGGCCTCACAGATATTTGTATCCAGAGAAAAGAACGCCTTTTCTCTCTGACGCCCAGTGTTCTAAGCAAGCCATTCCCTATTGCTAAGAGATTAATGCTTAAAGATCTTGAAAGTGTCCAGTAGTTTTTTAAGGACATCTAAAAACCAGAGTTAACTTCCTTTCATGGTCCTATTGGGCTGATAAATACGAAACGGTGCTAGGAAAGTAAATTCTTTATGAATGCTTTTCCAAAAAAGAAAGGCAAAACATTGGATTAAGCTGTGAACGCAACAAGAAAACGCAAGCTATCACAACTGCAAAACAGGAGAATCCTGTGGACTAGGAAAGTCAGCTGCAGACAATAACAACGAGCAAGGGATCAGAGAAAGGGGGTAATGCACTGTACTTGAGAAAAAGAACTTTTCTTGTTTTGTCCTCTCGCAAAAAAAAAAAAAAGCCCAAAGAACAGCAAAGCCAAAACTTTCCTTTCTTCTCATCTGTATACCAACCAAAGCCTTGGCAAAAAGGATATGACAGTTTAATCCAGGTGGCTCCACCAATGGTGACTCGTCATCAAAAACTTCCAGTGGCTAAACAGCTTCTAGTAACTCCAAACTGAAAATGATTTCCAGAAGCAAAAAAAAAAACTGCAACTTCAATACCAAACACGCCAACAACTCCACTCTGATCTCTCCTGGAAATTAGTTCCCCAAATCGAGGCCCACCTTGGAATAAACAAGCTCCTAGCGCTTTACCCGCACGCCATCCATTAGGAAAGGTCACTTTAAAGGACTTTACGGCAAGAACGGGAAGAATCCTCCGGAAGGCGCGAGGTTCGCCCTTCGAGGGGGCGGCGGGCCTCGAGCAGGGAGGCGCTTTGGGGAGGGTGGAGGCTCCAGCAAACGCGCGAATCGCACGCCCTGCCCGCAGCCCTTCGCCCAGAACAGCTTCCCTTCCTTCTCCCCCGGGAGCCCGTGCCCGTCTCGTCGGGGACAGCGGCCCAGGCGGCCACGTGCGTGGCGGGGCGGGCGGGAGCTCAAACGCCACTTTTGGCCGCAGGCGGCTGGGCGGCTCCCGGGCCTGCACAGCGCCCGGCTTCGCCCCGGCGCGCACCGCCAGGCCCACCGCACCCGCCGCAACCCCTCCAAGTCCCCACTCCGCCGAGGCCGCGCCGGCCCGCTCCACCTAGACTCCCCGGACCCCCCGAACGGGCGAGGACAGGAACCACGATCTGGTGAAGAGGACGCACAGCCTGGAGGCCCCACTGGCAGCGGTCCCCGAGCCGCCCGCACGGCAGCCGCGAGCCTCTAGCCTCACCTCTCTCGGGAGCTGCCGCCGCTGCTGCCTGGGCCCAGACGCCTCCTTCCCCACGCGGCCATCTTGGAGACACTCGGCTCGCCCCGGGCTGGCGCCGAGGCGGCTCGGGAAGGCGCACAGGCCGAGGGGAAACGTAGTTCAGCGAGCGGCCTGGGCGAAGCAGATGACTGGGCGGGGACTACAACACCCACAACGCCAGCTGCCGGAAGTCGTCTCGGACGCGGGCGCGCAGCTGAGCGCGGGGCGGGCGCCACTGGAGGAGCTCGTCCCACCTTCGCAGCCTGCAAGTCGGGGTGCCCACCGCCTGGACGTCCTTGGGCTTGGAGAGGTAGTGCCTGAAGGAGAAGGAAAAGAGCGAGCCTACAACTCCCAGAGCGCCGCGCGGGGAAGCCCGGGCCCGCTCCCTCTACGCGCCCGTCTGCCCACCCGCCCGCTCGGCCCGTCAGGCCTGGGCCTCCTCGCCTTCCCTGCCCTTCAAGGCCACCTCGGCCTGCTGAGGTCATCTCGGGCGGAGGCGCCACTTGGCCCTCCTTGGAAGCAGTCGCTGGCTTCCTCCCCCCCCCCCCCCAAGTCATCTGGATTTGGGATACTTGGAAGACCCAAGCCAACGCAGCTCCTGCTGCATGGAGGTTCCTGTTTAGAGGTGGCAGGCTGTAGGGGGAAAAATGCCAAAAGCAAAGAAGATAATTAGTGATGACACTGATTATTGCTGTAAAGGAAATAGGGTTTCTTTGGTAGAGATTCAATCTTTGTTCAAGTCGCACTCTTACACAGTGTCACCATCCCTCAGTGTCTTTGAAGGCATGGATTGGACAGCCACTCAGTGCACTTGCCTAGTACCTGCTCAGGACTTGCCATTCCCCTTCGAGGACACTGTTGTAAAGAGAGTCATAGTTGCTGCCACCTCAGATCTGTGGACTACTTGGGGGAATCCTCACACGTTATGAACATCCTAACCTCTCTCACCTCCACAAGCAACATAAACTAGCTGATAACATAATTACAGGAGAAAAAGTAACAGAAATCTCCAGATCCAAAGGGGGCACTCCGGGCTGGGGATATGGCCTAGTGGCAAGAGTGCTTGCCTCGTATACATGAAGCCTTGGGTTTGATTCCTCAACACCACTTATATAAAACAAAAGCCGGAAGTGGGCGCTATGGCTCAAGTGGTAGAGTGCTAGCCTAGAGCAAAAGAGACCAGCGACAGTGCTCAGGCCCTGGTTCAAGCCCCAGGACTGGCAAAAACAAAAAAAACAGAGTGGGCACTCCACTTTGGTGAACCCAACAAAGTAGAGTTGGAAGCCAGCAGGTGGAGTGGTGACTCACTGAGAGGGCCTCTACCATTTGCAGACAATAATGTGGACTGCTTGGACTTCCCAGCAGTCCTTCCTTACCTGCAGACTGAGATCCTGCTCCCCAACACACTGTCCAAACCCTCTTTTTCTTTCTCCTCACCCACCTCCCCACCCCCAGTCCTAGGGACTGAACTCAGGGCCTTAGCACTGTCCCTGGCTTCTTTTTGCTCAAGGCTAGCACTCTACCACTTGAGCCACAATGCCACTTCTGGCTTTTTCTACATATGTGGTGCTGAGGAATCAAACCCAGGGCTTAATGTATGTGAGGCAGCACTCTATCACTAGGCCATATTCCCAGCCCCAAGCCCTCTTTAGTTTGGTAGTTGTCTGACTTTGCAGCTGTAACTGTTTCCCTTCTCTTCCTGGAACTTGCCAGGCTGGCAGATTTTGAGGAATTCTGAGTGTCATGCTTTGCCTCAAATGCCCATCTCACACAGTCACCTTTCAAGACCTTGGACCTGTCTGGACTCTTAACAAGTTCCTGGGGCTGGGGATATGGCCTAGTGGCAAGAGTCCCTGCCTCATATACATGAGGCCCTGGGTTCGATTCCCCAGCACCACATATACAGAAAATGGCCAGAAGTGGCGCTGTGGCTCAAGTGGCAGAGTGCTAGCCTTGAGCAAAAAGAAGCCAGGGACAGTGCCCCAGGACTGGCCAGAAAAACAAAACAAAACAAGTTCCTGGTTTTTCAGGTTGAGTCACACAACCCCACCTCCAAGTGTCAATATGTAGCACATGCTGGAAGTCCTCTAATGACTGCCATGTTAGCTTGCACATTACTGTGCATGTGTCTCTATTGAACTAGGGTGGCAATGAAGAGGGAGTCCTAGGAATTCTAGAACACCAAGTGTTAAGCATACCACATTTCAGGGCAAGCTGCTTATGCATCTTTTCTGTGTCAGCTTCCTTTTTTTGTGACACAGTGGTGGTATTCATACCTCTTTTCAGAGAGCAGGTGGGAGTGTGTCTTGAAATGACACATGCATTGAACCTAGAAAAGGACCAAGCCTAAGGTAACGATAATAACTGGTTGTTATGTATTGCCCAGTGCCAGCCTATGTTTTGAGTTACCTCCTCATCTTTTTTTTTTTTTTTTTGCCAGTCCTGGGCCTTGAACTCAGAGCCTGACCACTGTCTGTGGCTTTTTTTTTTTTGCTCAAGGCTAGCACTCTGCCACTCGAGCCACAGCACCACTTCTGGCTATTTTCTATATATGTGGTGCTGAGGAATTGAACCCAGGGCTTCCTATATAAGAGCAAGCACTCTTGCCACTAGGCCATATTCCCAGCCCCCTACCTCCTCATCTTTTTTTTTTTTTTTTTTGCCAGTCCTGGGCCTTGGACTCAGGGCCTGAGCACTGTCCCTGGCTTCTTTTTGCTCAAGGCTAGCACTCTGCCACTTGAGCCACAGCGCCACGTCTGGCCATTTTCTGTATATGTGGTGCTGGGGAATCGAACCGAGGCCTCATGTATATGAGGCAGGCACTCTTGCCACTAGGCCATATCCCCAGCCCCCTACCTCCTCATCTTAACCCTATGAAAGTGATACTGTTGTCAACCTTGTCATTTTGCAAATGAGGAGAACAAGACACCAAAGACCTAAATGACTTACCAAGATCACTCTGCATAAGGAATACTGGCAGGATTTGAACCCAGGTACAGAGGTGATGCTTTTGTGCCCCAGGAAGTACTTTGGAAATGTGTTGTCATTAGTGAGGCAGGTACCTGGTCATTGTGTAGTGCAAGAGCAAGTAAAAATGCTCAAACATCTGTGGACCCAGGAGCTCCATCTCTCCAGCTCTTCTTTGATCCTCGTGACTTTGAGATGGCCATCTGCTTCCAATGTACTGAGATCCTCACAGGGTGGTCTTTTTTTTTTTTTTTTTTTGCCAGTCCTGGGCCTTGGACTCAGGGCCTGAGCACTGTCCCTGGCTTCTTTTTGCTCAAGGCTAGCACTCTGCCACTTGAGTCACAGCGCCACTTCTGGCCATTTTCTGTATATGTGGTGCTGGGGAATCGAACCCAGGGCTTCAAGTATACGAGGCAAGCGCTCTTGCCACTAGGCCATATCCCCAGCTCTAGGGTGGTCTTTTGATCACTATTAGTACATAGATGCTGTCTGGAAGATTCCTGGGCAGATTGACTCACTCAGCACATTCCCTGAGTGCTTACTGAGGGCACCACTTGAGCAGTAGAAATTGGGTTCCTGAGGGTGACTGCCGAAGAGCTCTCTGGCTGGCTGGCAGGTGGCAGCCAGTGGAAAGGGCATGTCCCTCTAACTGTTCATAAATAATAGACCATTTCTCTTCCCACACTTTTCACTCATTCATCCTTAACAAATAATGGTGGGCAGACTGTGCCAGGCAGCTTTCCAGGCACAGAGGTACAGCATTTAGCAACACAAACATTGTTCCTGGGCTCAGGGACTTTACATTCCAACCAGATGAACAACTGAGTGAATGTGTACTAGCAGAGCAATAAATACCAGGAGGAAAAGAGGCAGGATGATGTAATGGGGTGACTGAGTTACAAAAGATGTCTTTTGATTGGTAACACTTGAACAGGACCTGACTAAAGACAGAGTGTATATTTGAAGGGCTACACACAGAATGTTCCAAAGTGGGACTGAGCCCAGATCATTCTACTTATAAGTGGAACACAGGGAGGTAGGAGGGGTTTACACCTTTGGTTCAATCATTCCTGTCTTTGAATTTCAGCTTTTTCAACTATAAAGTGGGTAGTTTTTTTTAAATATAACAGTCAGTATCTAATTAGGAAAATACATGTTAGGCATTTCAAACAGAAGGAAGTGAGTAAAGGATATTGTTGACTGTAATGGGGAGGCCAGATTTGGCCAGTGACATCATTAACTGTGGAGGGACTTCAGGTTGACTCCAGCTCAGATAAGAGCAGAAGCCAACTCCATCTCCACTAAGCTCTCCCCCACCCTATCCAGGGAAGCTCCCCTTTATTATGTTAGGTTATGTAAATTGACCACCTGAGGCCTGGGAGCTTCAAGGGAACCTGTGCCCTCCCATGTGAGCCCAGCCAAATCCATTCGCCAATTCTAACTAGAATGATAGGTTGGTTCAAACAGATATGAGACAGACTGTAACTCTATTGGCCACCTGTGTGCGGCCTAGCATGCTCTGTAAGTGTTGTATCTTCATTGGTCACCTGCATGTGGCAAGTTTGTCTGTGATGTTTGCCTTATAACCAGGCTGGAAGGCCACACGTGTGCGCGGTTCCAGCTCCCGAGTCTGGGCCTTGATCCTGCACTCGTGGTCAGCAGTTTTGGCTCTCGAGTCTGGGCTGCGACCAAGGCCGGTCGGTTCACTTTTTGTTCACTTTTTACTTCCCCAATAAAACTGTCTTTTTGTCATCTTGTAGCTGGAGACTGTGTGGTGGACTCTTGGGGGAACCAGGAATCCCCTCCCTTGGGGGGGACCCGGTTTCATTGTAACAAACCTCCACTCTACTTCATTGACAAAGGTTTTGGAAGGACAGGAAAAGCAAGAGACAGGATATCCAGAAACAAGCAACTAGAGTTAGCTGTTCCTACCAGCTAAAGTAAAAAGAAATGGAGGATTATTTCCAAAAGCCAGGTTCCCGAGCTGCCAAATAGGAGCCCTTGCCAAGCAGGTAAAGGGGGTGTTAAGGACAGGCATCTAATGCCAGGTCTAGAGAATGGAATGACTTGTCTCTCACTTCCTGACATCCTGCCAAACCCTCACATTGGCAGAAAGAGTTGACAAGGGCATCTGGGAAATGTAGTTTGCAGCTATGCCAGTGACAAGTGCTCACAGGTAGAACTGTAGAAAGGTGAGTATGTTGCAAGTGGAGATGTGGTTCAAGTGGTAAGAGCACCCATCTTGAGCTGAAAACTAAAGGGATAACATCCAGGCCTTCCCTGAGTTCAAGCCCTAGTACCGCCACAAAATAAAATAAAACATAAAATAAAATAAAAATAAAGATGATTTTAAGGGACTGGGAATATGGCCTAGTGGTAAAGTGCTTGCCTCATAAACCAAGTGCTCGCCTTGAAAGGTGAGTGTGGAATGAAGACTAGAGACTGTTGGCACTGCCCATCTCACAGAACTATTAGAGAAACAGAAAAGTCATGCTCAATAAATTGTACTTATTGTAGCTTTGTAGGGGAAGGGGAATCCTCCAGAAACATATGTTTGGTATAGTATTTCTACCGAAAGCTTTGAATTTACAACTGAAAGCATCAAAAATGAGTCTTTTAAAAACAATTTTAGAGCTGGGAGAGATGGGTTCTTATGAAATTTGTTTGTTTGGCCTAGGCTGGCCTTGGAGCTGTGATCTTCCTCATGGCCTCCTCCCAAGTAGCTGGGTCAGAGGCATGAGCCATCATGCCTAGCCAAAAACATTTTTCTTTTACACAAAGGGTGTATAATACTACATAAACCATTCTACCTTTTTTTTAACTTAGGACCTCACACATGCAAGCACTACCACTCACACCAAACTTCCAGCCCTTTTCCTTGTATTTTGTTTTTAACATAAGGTCTGCCAGTATTTCCCAGATTAGTCTGGAAATGGAGATCCTCCCATCTTTGTCTCCAGGGATTACAGGCATGCACCACCATACCCAGTGCTTTGTTGTTTGCACTAACCTACATCTTAGAGTTCCTGCTCCATTAGCACCATCTGATTTGTTTGAATAATGCATTGTATTCCTTTGTTTAGATACACCACACTTGGTTTGTTGTTGTTGGTTCTGGGGCTTAAACTCAGAGCCTGGGGTGCTGTCCCTGAACTCCTTGTGCTCCAGGTCAGTGTCCTACCACTTTGAGCCACAGCAGCACCAGTTTTTGGGTGGTTACTTGGAGATAAGAATCTCATGGACTTTCCTGCCTAGACTGGCTTCAAACAACAACCAGGATCCAAGATCTGCCTCTTTTTTTTGTCAGTCTTGGGGCTTGAACTCTGGGCCTGGATACTGTCCCAGCTCAAGACTAGCCCTCTACCATTTGAGCCACAGATCTACTTCCAGTTTTCTGGTGGTTAATTGGCGATAAGAGTCTCATGGACTTTCGAGCTGGCTTTGAACCTCAATCCTCAGATCTCAGCCTCCTGAGTAGCTAGGATTATAGGTGTAAACCACTGGCACCCGGCCCACCTCTTTTTTCATGCAAGTCCTGGGGCTTGAACTCAGTGCCTAGGTACTGTCCTCGAGTTTCTTTTGCTCAAGGCTAACTCTACCAGTTGAGCCACAGCATCTCGTCCGGCTTTTTCTCTTTACAGTACTGAGGAACCGAACCCAGAGCTTTGTGCATGCTAGTCAAGCACTCTACCACTAAGCCACATTCCCACTCCCCTCTGTCTATTGAGTAATTAGGATTACAGGCGTGTGATGGGTGTTCTGCAACACCATAGTTTTTATTATTCAGCCTCTCAGCGGTCTTCTACTATTTCAGGAATACTGTGATAAATATGCCTGCACTCCTTCTTGAGAAGAGCAAACAGAGCTGTAGCATGATTTTCTGAAGAAACTTGTGGGTCAGAGGCTACAGGCATTTGATGGGCATTGCCACTCGGCTATTCACCAGCTGTCAGTGGATGACAGTGCCTACTGTCTCACAGCTTTGCTAACACTGCCTGTTAGCAAGCACTTTACATTTGCCAATCTGATCAATAAAAACATATCTAGGGCTGGGAATGTGGCATGCATGAAGTTCTGGGTTCAGTTCCTCAGCACCACATAAACAGAAAAAGCCAGAAGTGGTGCTGTGGCTCAAGTGGTAAAGTGCTAGCCTTGAGCAAAAGAAAAGTGCCCAGGCCCTGAATTCAAGCCCCAGGACTGGCAACAAAAGGGGATGGGGGGTGAAGTTGGGTGCTGGTGGCTCACACTTAAAATCCTAGCTACTCTGGAGGCTGAGATCACAGGATTGTGAATCAAAGCCAGCCAGGAAAGGAAAGCCCATGAGACTCTTATCTCCAGTAAACTACTAAAAAGCCACAAGTGGTGCTATGACTCAAAGTGGTATGGTACTAGCCTTGAGCAGAAAAGCTCAGGGACAGTGTCCAGACCCTAAGTGACCACAGAGAGAGAGAGAGAGAGAGAGAGAGAGAGAGAGAGAGAGAGGATAATAATGACAATAACCAGAGGCCAGAAGTCTGGCTTGAAAGTAGAATTGTTGCCTAGAAAATCTGAGTTCCTGAGTCACTTCTAGTACCACTGAAGAGTTAAAGTAAATCCCATTTTCAAGCAGCCCCCGTTTTGTTGTCTGTTTAAACTTTGAGTAACCCAGGCCACCAATTATCCCGGCTAGCAGGACAAGCTTATTAGGGCCCAGCCAGTCAGGAAACTCCCTGCTTAACTCTAACCGCCTGGGAATGCTTAACTCTAACCGCCCCAAATGCCTGAGCCAATCAGATTCGTACCCGTATCCTAATCTTGCTTGAACACCTGATTGCTGTAACTTGTTTTTTTGCCTTTATAGGCTCTGTGAAAGCTCAGCTTGGGGCCTTCCTCCTAACCTCCGCTGTGTCCTGGCCGATGTGCAGCTCACCTGAATAAAGCCTTGCTTTTGCATTTCGGAACGTCTGTCTCTCAGTGGTCTTCTTGGTGGACTTCTCGCGACTTGGGCATAACACTACCAAAGGGGGAAAAAAGGTATGTAGGCCAGATATAGTGGTGCACATTTGTAATCTCAGCTACTCCCAAAGGCAGAAGAGGATTGCAGGCTCAAGGCCAACTTGGTCTACAAAATGTCTCAAAAGCACTGTGCAAACAATAGGGCTGGAAATGTGACTCAAGAGGTAGAGTGCTTATATTTATGAGGCCCTAGGTTCATACACACAAAATAATCCAGTGGACTAGGCTGTAACTCAGTGTAAGTGTGCTTGCCTAGCATTTGTGAGGCTCTGGTTTTGATGCCCTGTAAACATGCACAGTATGTGCCTGGAATCCCAGCTAATCAGAAGGCTGAGGTCAGAGGATCACTACAGTCAAATCCATCCTGGGCAGCATAGTGAAATCCTAGCACAAACAAAAACAAGACTAAAAGGTTAGTAAAAGTTGTGTTTATGGGGCTGGGGATATGGCCTAGTAGCAAGAGTGCTTGCCTCGTATACACGAGGCCCTGGGTTCGAGTCCTCAGCACCACATATACAGAAAATGGCCAGAAGTGGCGCTGTGGCTCAAGTGGCGGAGTGCTAGCCTTGAGCAAAAAAGAAGCCAGGGACAGTGCTCAGGCCCTGAGTTCACGGCCTAGGACTGGCCAAAAAAAAAAGTTATGTTTATATTGTGATCAAAATGAAGCCTCCTGATTATTTTTTTTTTCTATGTTGTACAGGCTGGCCTCCAACATCTGTGACCAAGAAATCCTACGTGTAGCTGGGATCACAGAAGTGTTACCTGGTGCCCAGTTTGACACTTTTTTTTTTTTTTCTAGTCCTGGGGCTTGAACTCAGCCTGAGCACTGTCCCTGGCTTCTTTTTGCTCAAGGCTAGCACTCTACCACTTGAGCTACAGCGCCACTTCTGGCTTTTTCTATATATGTGGTGCTGAGGAATTGAACCGAGGGCTTCATGTATGGGAAGCAAGTACACTAACTACCACTAGGCCATATTACCAGCCCCAGTATGACCCTCTTAAGAAGATGGATGCCTTAAGTAAAGCTTACTGATGTAAAACTGTTACAGTTTCTTCACTTTTTAAAAATGTTGCTCACACTGCTTTTCTAATTCTCATTATCTGATACAATGTTTCTTTTATTATTTTTTTTTGTTTGTTTTGTTTTTGCCAGTCCTGGGGCTTGATCTCAGGGCCTAAACACTGTCCCTAGCTTCTTTTTGCTGAAGGCTAGCACTCTACCACTTGAATCACAGCGCCACTTCTGGCTTTTTTTTATATATATGTGGTGCTGAGGAATCGAACACAGGGCTTCATGTATGAGAGGCAAGCACTGTACCACTAGGCCATGTTCCCAGCCCAGTGATACAATGTTTCATATTCCCATACATGAAATACAACTTCAACATATCTTCCCCTTTGCAATTATTTTCTTCTTTCTCCTCCCTCCATCCCTCCCTTTTTCACTCTTTTTTTGTCAGACATGGGGCTTGAACTCTGAGCTTGGGCGCTATCCTGAGCTCTTCAGCTCAAGGCTAGCCCTCTACCACTTGAGCCACAGCACCACTTCCAGTTTTTGAGTGGCTAATTGGAGATAAGGGTCTCATGGAGACTTCTGCCTGGGCTGGTCTTGAACTCCTATCCTCAGATCTCAGTCTCCTTAGTAGCTAGGATTATAGGCATGAGCCACCAGCACCTGGCTTCTTTCCTTATTTCTCTTTCTTTCTTTTTCTTTTTCTCTTTCTCTTTTTCTCTCTCTTTCTCTCTTTCTTTCTTTTCTTTCTCCTTCCTTCTTTCCCTCCCTCCCTCCCTGATAAGAGTTTATTGGATTTGTCTGCTTGGTCTGGTTTCTAACCCAGTTCCTCAGATTTCAGCCTCCTAAGTGGCTAGGATTACACACATGCCCCACCAGCACCATGTGCCTCCACCCTTTCTGTGGTACTAAGGTTGGAACGCAGGTCCTTGTGCTTCCTAGGCAGGTGCTCTACCACTGGATCATACCTCCACCCTTTTCTTGCTTTCATGATTTTTCAGCTGGGGTCTCATATTTCTCCCTGCCTTGGATTCGAATTCTCCTAACACTGGCCTTTCACATGGCTAGGATGACAGGTATGTGCCATGTCAGGCTAAGGCTGCCCTTGAACTGTGATCCTCCTGATCTCTGCCTCTCAGTATCTAGGATGACAGGCATGAATCACCATGTCTGGCATTACCATTCTCTCTCTCTCTCTCTCTCTCTCTCTCTCTCTCTCTCTCTCTCTCTCTCTGCCTCTCCTGTTTTTTTGTTTTTTTTGGCCAGTCCTGGGGCTTGGACTCAGGGCCTGAGCACTGTCCCTGGCTTCTTTTTGCTCAAGGCTAGCACTCTGCCACTTGAGCCACAGCGCCACTTCTGGCCATTTTCTGTATATGTGGTGCTGGGGAATCGAACCCAGGGCCTCATGTATATGAGGCAAGCACGCTTGCCACTAGGCCATATCCCCAGCCCCCAGTCCTGGGGTTTGAACTCAGGGCCTGAGCACTGTCCCTGGCTTCTTTTTGCTCAAGGCTAGCATTCTGCCACTTGAGCCACAGCGCCACTTCTGGACTTCTGGTCTTTTCTATATATGTGGTGCTGAGGAATTGAACCCAGGGCTTCATGTACACAAGGCAAGCACTCTACCACTAGGCCATATTCCCAGCCCCAACTATTCTCTTATACTAGTGTCTTCCTGAGTGGGTGACATGACACCAACAAGTGTGCTGAACTCACCTGGAAGGCTTGGTGATTCATGGGCCATGTTATTCCTTTGTCACCAAAGCCTTGCAGAGAACCTGCTATGAGCAAAGCCTGAAAAAGCCCTGCGGAAGGAGAAGTGAGTGGATAGTATACCTGTCTCAAGCTCACCTGCCCAGCCAACTCATTTAAGGCAGGGCAAAATCCAGAGTGGAGGTGTGTAGGGTGACCAGCTATCCCTATTTCAGAGGGCTCTCGGGATAGGGGAATTTCTCTATAGTGAGAGACAGGCAAAACTGGGCCAATTGGCCATGTAGTGTGGTCAGGAGAGCAAAGATAGTTTGATAATTAGTCCTTTTTTTTTTTTTTTTTTTTTTTTGCTAGTCCTGGGGCTTGAACTCAGGGTCTGGGTGCTGTACTTGAGGGTTTTGTTTGTTGGTTGGTTTTTGACACAGAGGCATTTCTAGTTTTCTGGTGGCTAATTGGAGTCTTATGGACTTTCCTACCTGGGTTGACTTGAAAAAGATCCTCAGATCTCAACCTCCTGAGTAGCTAGGACTATAGGCCTAAGCCACTGGTACAGGGCTAGTCTTTTGCTTTTTATAGTTCATTTCATACCTAGGATGTCCTCATGATACACCCATAAGCCAGACGAGATACCTAATAGTTTTGACTTCATGAGCTTGGAAACAAACAGGCTAAGCACCTGCCCGCACCTGGGAATCAAATCTCCTGTAGGTCCTACAGGGCCACACTCCTTGTTCTCACCTCTCTCCCCACAGGCAAACATTTCCAGGGAAACCCTTGGCCCAATGATGGCAGTTGACCATGTGGTTAAATGTAGTTTGAGAGAGTTCACAGAAAGCTTCCATGCAGCCTAGGATTTATTTTTTCTATCCATTTGCCATCTCACTCCTGGTTAAAGGGTGCGTGTATCAGGCTGGACCAATGGCAGCCATCCTGGGCCAGCCACCCCCATCAAGGAACAGAGGTCTCAATGGGAAAGGCAAGCAGGAGTTTGATATTTCCAGGGAGGTGCTATGCAGATAAGGTAGAAAGACATTCTGTCTCTCTCTGTCTCTGTCTCTGTCTCTCTGTCTCTGTCTCTCTGTCTCTCTCTCTCTCTCTCGGCTGTGGGGCTTGAACTCTGGGCCTGGGCACTGTTCCTGAGCTCTTCAGCTCAAGTCTAGTGCTCCACCA
This sequence comes from Perognathus longimembris pacificus, assembly GCF_023159225.1. NCBI lineage: Eukaryota > Metazoa > Chordata > Mammalia > Rodentia > Heteromyidae > Perognathus > Perognathus longimembris. The sequence continues at coordinate 15,070,369 of NC_063177.1, forward strand.
CTTGAGCCACAGCGCCACTCCTGGTTTTCTGGTGGTTCATTGGAGATAAGAGTCTCACAGACTTTCCTATGAGGGCTGGCTCTGAACTTCGATCCTGAGATCTCAGCCTCCTTAGTAGCTAGGATTACAGGTGTGAGCCACCAGCACCTGGTAAAGACTAAGTAGGAGTGGATGGGGAAGAGGATTGCTATAAGGAAAGGTGATCTGAAGAGGTATCTTAGTCAGCTTAGGCTGGAATAACAAAACACCATGGAGAGGGTGGCTTAAACAACACACTTATTGATCACAGTTCCAGAAGCAGGAAGTCCATGATCAAGGTGATGGCAGCTGCAGGGCCACTGTGTGTCTCACCTGGGAAGGGGGGAAAAGAGAGACTCAGAGATAAGTGAAGAAATCTTGTAAGGACACAGATGCTATAGGGTTGGTCCCACCCTTATGACCTCATTTAACATTAACTACTTCCTGAAAGTCAAACCTCCAAATATAGTCTCAATCTGAGGTACTGAAGGTTCAAGCTTATAATGGTTTGGGTATGACTGGAATGTGTCTCTGCCCCCTCCCCCAGGCCCAATTTTTGGAAGTTGGTGCTCTATGAAGCCTTAGGATGTGAGGGATCTTTTGGGGCCTAACAGAAGGTAACTAAAAGCTGAGAATGTGGCTTGGTGGAAGAGTGCTTGCCTAGCTTGCATGAGGCCCTGGGTTTGATTTCTCAGTACCACATAAACAAAAAAAAATAAATACTTTTTTAAAAGACTTTAAGGTTGAGGAAAAAAGTTGTGTTTTTTTTTTAAGAAGGTAACTAGAACATTGGGGCCCTGCTTTTGGACTTGGCTGACAGATTTCTTGGAGTTCTATGTAGTAGTTCCTGTGAGAGAGGTTGTTATAAAGGAGCAGGATGGTCCAATCTAGTGCTGTGGCTTCCTCTCTCACCATGTGATCTCCCCATCTCTCATGTGCTTTCCGAGCTGTGCCATCTTCCATGCTCCCCAAAAGCCCTCTTTAGAGACCAGAGAAGGATGTTCTTCAACCTCCAAAACTGACTAAATAAACCTTCTTTTTAACAGAATACTCAGCCATGAGTATTCTGTTATAAGAACAGAAAACTGGTAAATACAAAGTTTCAGCATATGAATTGGGGGAGAGAGGACCCAAAATGCCCTATCCATGTCCTGCCTTCTTGACTATCTTCCCTTAAGTGGGAGGGGAATAGAAGAGGGGCAAGTAGAGAGAGCAGAGAGAAGACTGATTTGCAAGCATGCACTGTGTCCCTAGCTGGGGCACAATGGGCTGGCAAACAGTTACACTTGAAGGAGTCTGAAGGGGCGGGACTGTGACGAGACACAGAGAAGGTGGAGCCTGTGCACAGGGCAGGGTTGTTCATGTTGTCAAGAGATGGAAGTGCCCAAGTGTTCATCAACAGATGAGCAGATAAATGGGTGGCTGGTCCAGCCGGTGCAGGATTATTCATCGACAAAAAGAATGCAGTTCTGGAAGGGGGAGGGGAGAGGGGGGAAATGAGGGAGGAGGTAACAAGTAAAACAAGAAATATACCCATTGCCCAGCACCACATATATAGAAAATGGCCATAAGTGGCGCTGTGGCTCAAGTGGCAGAGTGCTAGCCTTGAGCAAAAAGAAGCCAGGGACAGTGCTCAGGCCCTGAGTCCAAGCCCCAGGACTGGCAAAAAAAAAAAAAAAAAAGAAGCCAGACACAAAGAAGAAACTCTGATTCACTGACAGGAAATGTCCACAATAGGCCAATCCAAAGAGAGGGCAGGTGAGTGGTTGCTAGGAACTGAGTGTTGGGGGAAAGACTTGGGCAATGACAGCTCAGAGGAGCAGATTTCTTTTTGAGATGATAAGACTGTTCGGGAACTAGATAGAGGTGGTGGTTGCAAGACGAGCTGAGAAGTTTTTCCTTTGGTGCTGATCCTGATGCTTGAACTCAGGGCCAGGGCACTGTCCCTGGACTTTCTTGCTCTAGGCTAGAGCTCTACCATTTTAGCCACAACTTCACTTCCAGCTTTTTGGTGGCTACTTGGAGATAAGAGTCTTGAAAATTTTCCTTTCCCAGGCTAGCTTCTAAGCTTGATCTTCAGATCTTATCTACGCAGTAGCTAGGACTACAGGTGTGAGCCACCAGCACCCAGCTTCACTGCTCCCTTTTGTCAATTGGGAATGCTTAATCCTGCCCAGCTCTGGTGTCAGGCCACCTCACTGAGGCAACACAATAGCCCTACCTGTTGACTCTTTCATTGAGTTTCAATCTTCAGGAACAAACCTTTCTCCTCTTTTTTTTTTTTTTCCAGTCTTAGGGCTTGAAGTCAGGGCCTGGGTGCTGTCCCTGAGTTTCTTTTGCTCAAGACTACAGCTCTACTACTTGAGCCACAGCACCACTTCTGCCTTTTTCTGTTTATGTGGTACTGAGGAATCAAACCCAGGGCTTCATGCATGCCAGGCAAACACTCTACCACTAAGCCACATTCACAGACCTCAAGGCCCTCTCTGACATCATGGATCCCATCATTCCCCTAAAGAAGTTTCCAAATCTCTCCAGCCAGGTTTTCCACTTGGCTGAGTCTCCTCCTTTGACCCTCAAACTCCTCCCAACACAAGCAAGCTTCAGCTTCCTGCTGCACTGTAGTCAGTGAAAGGGCAACATGGGGATGATGGTGACCAGCCCTCCTAACTGCCATTCTGTGGCTTTGGTGCCCAGCACTCTCTCTTCTCTGTGGTTTTGAATGGAGAGTGCCAGGGATGGAACTCAGGCAAATGCTCTGCCATGGATTTACACAGTCCCATCATTCAGATCAATGGATTGGCAGTAGGACATATTATACCATGCACCTAGCAGGCAAGGATGTTCCTGCTTATTCTGATTACTTGTCTGTGGGCTGCCAGATCCCTTCCCTTCCACAGTGTCACAGAGGGCCCATACTACATCTGCCCAAGCCTCTGCCAGTGAGCTGATTAGGGATGAGAAGGCATGGATTTCTGGGCTTGGTGGTGTTTTTAGTAGTGGTTGCAGCAGGGAGCAGTGGACACAAGCTTCTGGGTCTCAGGCAGTGAGTTTCTACTGGGAATGCCCTCTGCAGAGCTGTAGTCACAACTTTGAGTGATGCCTTCTGTCCCTCCAGCCTCCGTGTAAAGACAGCTTCCTATATTATCAATACAGGATAATGTCACCTTCGCACTCATTTTCCTCCCATGCTTTCACAGCCAATCCCTTGCACTAAATTCCCTGTGTGAAGCACCTAGCTCCACTTCTGCTTCTGAACTGATACTGTTCCTGGCAGCAGAAATGACTTCCTAAGAAACAGTCCCTCAAAGCTGGGGACCTGGGTATTGAACTGGCTGGAACTCATGAATTACTTGATTATAGGAAGGATAATGGGTCCCTTAAAGCTTGGAATTCACTGCTATGGCTCAAATGTGTCTCTCAAAAGTTAGGTGCCTAGTGGCAAGAGTGTTTGCCTCGTATACATGAAGCCCTGGGTTCAATTCCCCAGTACCACATACATAGAAAAAGCCAGAAATGGTGCTGTGGCTCAAGTGGTAGAGTGCTAGCCTTTAGCAAAAAGAAGCTAGGGGCGGTGATCAGGCCCTGAGTTCAAACCCCCAGACTGGAGTCAGCGCCTGGTGCGGGCGGTAGCTCATAGCAGCAGCACCATGAGCAGCTTCAGCAGCAAGGAGCTCGCCCCGCCCTCCACCCTGGATGCGCCCCGCATCTTCCTCAAAAATGAAAAAGGGCAGTATATATCTCCATTTCATGATATTCCAATTTATGCAGATAAGTATGTGTTCCACATGGTTGTTGAAGTTCCACGTTGGTCCAATGCAAAAATGGAGATTGCTACCAAGGACCCTTTAAATCCAATTAAGCAAGATGTTAAAAAAGGAAAACTGCATTATGTTGCAAATTTGTTCCCATATAAAGGATATATCTGGAATTATGGTGCCATCCCTCAAACATGGGAAGACCTAGAACACAATAACAAACATAGTGGGTGCTGTGGTGACAATGATCCAATTGATGTTTGTGAAGTTGGAAGCAAGGTAAGTGCAAGAGGTGAGTTAATCAGAGTGAAAGTTCTGGGCATATTGGCTATGATCGATGAAGGAGAAACCAAATGGAAAGTGATTGCCATTAATGTGGATGATCCTGATGCAGCCAATTACGATATTAGTGATGTTCATCGGCTGAAACTTGGGTACCTAGAAGCTACTGTGGACTGGTTTAGAAGGTACAAGGTTCCTGATGGAAAACCAGAAAATGAGTTTGCTTTCAATGCAGAATTTAAAGAAAAGGAATTCGCAGTTGATATTATTAAAAGCACTCGTGACTATTGGAAAGCATTAGTGACTAAGAAAACAGATGGAAAAGGAATCAGTTGCATGAATACAACAGTGTCGGAGAGCCCCTTCAAGTGTGATCCGGATGCTGCCAAGGCCATTGTGGATGCTTTACCACCGCCATGTGAATCTGCCTGCACAGTACCAACAGATGTGGATATGTGGTTCTATCACCAGAAAAACTGATACAGTTCTCTGGAGTACAAGCTGATTTTCTGCATCCTATTCATCTGCAAGTATTAGGAGCAAAAGTGGTAACTTTTCAAAGCTTTAAATTTATGACTAATGCAAATTCTGCTGTGAATCTATTCAGAATGTTCTGTCTGGAGGCATTTTACATAAGTCAACTGAAGTTAACTATAGTATGTCTTAGCTGTGGGGGGCAGTGGTGGTTTGGGAGTCATTTGTGAACAGATGTGCAGTATGACCACTGGTGGGGTCTAAGTACGTGTGTGCCATGTGTTAGGGAATAAAGTTATTTTGCTGAAACTTAAAAAAAAAAAAGACTAGGTGCTAAAGCCAGGTGCTGGTGGCTCACACATGTAATCCTAGATACTCAGGAGGCTGAGATCTGAAGACTGTGGTTTGAAGCCAGCCTGGGCAGGAAAGTCCATGAGATTCTCCAATTAACCAGCAGAAAACTGGAAGTGGTGCTGTGGCTCAAAGTGGTAGAGAGCTAGCCTTGAGCAAATAAGCTCAGGAACAGTGTTCAAGCCATACAATGAACAAAGTAAGTTATGTACTGGATACTTAAATCTCCAATAGATACTAAGTCTCAGCACTGAGAAGTGCTTGAGAGACCTTTAAGGTGGAACTCTGCCTTCAGGGATGGGCTGTCATTATTGCAGGAACCATCCACTTGTGAAGATGACTTTGGCTCTCTCTCTCTTGCATGCACATGCTTTCTTGCTGTTCTGCCATCTCCCATGGGATGATGCAGCAAGAGCCTTGTTGGCTCTTTGGCCTTGCCAACCTCTACAAGTGCCAAGATCTCCATTTCTGTTCTTTGTAAATCATCCAGTCTCAGGTATTCTGCTGTGGCACCATAAAATGGACCAAGTGGCAAAACCAGTACTTAAAACTATACTTTGTGTGTGTGCTGGTACTGGAGCTTGAATTCAAGAGCCTGGCTGCTGTCTCTTAAGCTCAAGGTTGGCATTCTGGCATTCTACCATTGAGCTACAGCTCTACTTCCATCTTTTTGATGAGTAATTGGAGATACAAAGCTCATGGACTTTCCTGCCTACGCTGGCTGCAATTCTCAGATCTCAACCTCCCAAGGAGTTAGGATTATGGGAGTGAGGCACCAGCTCCTGGCAGTGAAATGTCTTTTAAAGGCAAAGACAAAGAGCCTGAATAGCCAATGACTGCAAGTGTAGTCCTGGGGCCAACACCTAGCATGAGCCTGGAGTGACTGAGGGCTGCCAACTACAATAGACAGTCAGCAGAGAGAACATGATCAACCACTGTGCCCAAGAGACCAACAGAAAGCTGGAGAGCATCTTTGACAACCAGAAAAGCATCTTTATTATCTTGTAGCCATAGGATGGATACAACTGAAAACAGGATGCTAAACTCAGTCCTGCAGGCCGTGGCTACAGTACAAGCGAATCCACGACCTTACTGGATCTTTAATGTGAAAGTTAGGCATTGATCTGGAAGGAGTGGGACCCTGAGAATAGTAAAGGGATGTGTGGATGAACTTGAACCAACCCAAGTCCTGAGCTGAACATAGTGCATGTGGCCAGGTGGTCCACAAATCTCCTATGTATGGCCTATTTTAGAGTGTGACCCAGCCTCCTCCATGCCAGACAGGCACTCCTGACTAGCCACACACACCTAGCTCAAGACAGAGCCCCATCTCAACCTTCTGAAGGAGCAGGAAAGTTGCTGCAAGTCTGATCTATTGCTTTCTGAGACCATCCCTCACCACATGCCAGCCCAGAACTATCGAGATAGGACAGGGACTGGTTTTGGATCCTGGTCCCTTGGGCTGTGTGGGCTTCAGGCTGACACCATCACTCTGACCCTCAGTCTTCTCATTTGTCAAACAGGCCCTGGGACCACCAGGGATAATTGAGAGGAGTAAGGAAGAGGGAGCTAACTACTGTACCACTTCCTCTTTTGGCAGGTAGAAAGTGTTGTGGCCTTCAGCTTATGCCAGATTCCTGCCTGGTTCTCCAAGTGTTTACCAAGGTCGGGCCCCAATCTCCCTGCTCTGGGCCAGAAATCTAAGGACTATCTCAGACTTTTGCTTCTGTGTAAAATGGGGCCTCTTCCCAAGAAATTCAATAAAGCTGTCACTCTGGAGTTGTAGTGTGGCCTGGAGGCGGGATAGATGACAGTCACTCAGTGTTGGAATTCTGACATCACCAGCACCACAGTGCTGGGAAAGCTGAGCCAGGCCCCAGCCGATGCCTCAGAGGCTCATCTTCTCTAGTGTGGCTGTCCCCAGCAGGCAGGTGGCACTGATAATGAGGAAAAAAGCTGACACTGGAAGAGTGCAATGAGGGACCCCCCCCAGGGCTCTGTGTCTCTCCTCATGCCTCACCCTCTCACTAGCTAGAACAGGACAAGCGGCATGTATGTCATGCAGTATTTGTCTGAGAAATGACCAGGGAGCCCAGACACCAGTGGGAGTGGGTCCTGAGTAGGAAAGGCACGCGAGTTACCGCCTATGGAGACTGGGGAAAGAACAGAACCCCTCTTCTTCTGGGGGGTGGAGGACCGTGCCCCTCTGTCCTGCATTGACCAGGGCCCCAAGTGACCAGCACCTGACCATGGTCTCCTGGAGCATCCTGGGATAGAGAAGGGGTGAGGCAGATGGGGGTAGCACCAGAGGGGCCAAGTTGCGCAGTGCGGGCCAAGGTGGGGCTGGACTCCAGGGTGACCTGGACACATAGTTACTGCTGCTGCCATAACCAGATCAGGCCAGCACAGCCCTGTCAAGCCCCTAGAATGGGATCAGCGGGACTTTAAGGCAGCTGAGGTGGTGAGGATGTCCAGGTCACCCCTGTAGGAACTTAGGACAAACCCACTGAGGAAGCCCCTGCTGCTTTTCCCAGGCCCAAGGTCCCTCATTCAAGTACTGTTAGGGATGTGGGGCCGCCACAGGAGTCACCTGTGGCCACAGCCCAGTATGCAATCTCAGGTTTTGGGGGGAGTGGTGGGGTCAGGCTGGGATGCAGTAGGGTGCTTGGGAAGGCGATCATGCTGGTCCAAGCCAGTAACTCACAGTGGTGGGGCTCAGGGGTTCTGTGCTCAGGGACCCACAGGCCTCTTGGTGCAGATCTGGACATGGGAGGGTGTCTGTGTGGGTATATGGGCCCCTGAGTGGCTACAGCTGGGGAAAGAGAGTGAGGGTCTTGGAACTGAGATTGGAGAACTAGGAGGTGAGTAGAAAGGTCACCTCCAAGATAACCCAGCACCAAAGAGAGGGGTCATCATGGAGGTTTGGGTGACAATGGGCCTCCTTCACACCCCCAGCCCAAGGTGACCCCCTGAGAAAGCCCAGGTAGGCAATAGCAAAAAGGTCAGAGGTATTGGGATATGCCACTCACCAGGCTACCAGCACCCCAGCATCTACTTCCTTGAACCCCTGTACTAGGGGAGGGAGACATAGGTGTTCCAGCAGCTTCTTCTGGGAGCAAGGGCCCAGCCTCAGATGCCCTCAAACTTGAAAGATGTAATTCACCCCCAGGGAACTGGTACTGCAACCTGTAAGGAACCTTGGCTCCTGGGGTCCCCTGCCAGCTCTACAAAGATGCTTTGAGGCAGGTCCCACAGCACCAAGATGAGTTTGGTGCATTGCCCAGGTTGTCACCGGGGCAGTAAGTATGGGGAGGGGCTCTGAGAGTCAAGGAAAGGGAGCAGAATGTGCTAGCCACAAGGTGCTGACCTCTGGTGGCAGAAAGAAGACCCCCTCTGGCGGCAGGCTTCTTCTTTTTGGGTGATGCATGATGATGTGCCTTCCTCCCTCTCCCAGTTCCAAGGTAATCCCTCTGAGAAAACCCAGATAGGGATGGCAAAAAATCCAGAGAAGGCAGGGATGCTGGGATGCCTGTTGGGCCCAGAGGGTGCTGGGACAGAGACACAGGAGATGGTCACAGATGATAGTACCAAGGAAGGCAAGACATTCTCTGCCCCCTGCTGTCTCCACTTCCTGCACATGTGTTCATGTGTGTGTTGAGCCAGAGCTCCGTCGGCGACTCTCATCTCCCATGTGAGGGAGGGTCACCCTCTGCCATGGCTACACCACTGTGCCAGTGCACTGAGGTCTGAGAAGAAGAGGCAGCACTGGCGCAGGTGAAGCTCGGTGCTTACCACCCTTGGGAGTTGGCACACGAGGTTTTCTTGTTGCTCCTCTTGGCTCCCAGGAGAGCATCCTCCTCACTTGTAGGAAAGACACAGCCCAGAAAGTGGTACCCAGGGCTCCATATTGGCCTCTGCTGATCATGGAGTAGGGACCCCCGCTGGCCAGGGTAAAAGGCCTCTGAGAAGCTCAAGGGTCTCTGCAGGGACCACAGCTGCTGGCCTGCCATTTGCCTGGGTCCCTGGATCGCTCGGAATCCTTTGCCAGCAGCCCCAGGAACCTGGATATAGGTCTGCAGCTGAACGTCCTTACAAAAATAACTCTGAGCCTGGTCCCAGGGGGAGCAGGGTCCTGAGAGCACACAGCTGGGTGGGATCGAGTGGAAGGCCGCCTGCCCGCCAGGGTCATGGCTGCAGGCGCTCCAGGTACTGCGGCAGTGGGTTCTCCTTGACGTACTTCTGGATGTACCAGCAGGTGAGGTGGGCCTTCAGGTCCTCCTCCACCACAAAGTCCAGGGCAGCCTGGGACCAAGCAGAAGGATAGCAACCCTCAGAATCTAAAGCCTGCACCCAGGGGCTGCACTGCCCAGCCTGAGATGGGGGCTGTAGTGGGCTCCCTCTGCAGCCTCCAGGCTTCATGGCTTGGCCACTCTCCCACTCTGCCTAGGCCAGTGCCTGAGGTTCACTCCCTGGGAATCCAGGATGACTCCATGGATATGGGGCTATGCAGATACCAGCTTTGCAGCCTGGCCCAGAAAGTGTTACAGGAGGATGAAGAAGCCTGGGAACAGGGGCTGGGGTAGAGATGGGGCCAGCGGAGGCCCCTAAGCAGCCCTGGGGACATTGAAGGCCTTATCTGCTGCAGGTATAATCTTCATCATGAAGCCCCAACCTGCTGTCCAGGCAACTAGGGGTTTGATAGGCTTCAGAAAAGAAAGGGGCAGGGACAGCAATGGGGCATATACCCACTGACCAGAACATTCATCCCTCTGGAGCCCAGGGCAGTCAGGCTGTGGTGATCCTACAGCTCTGGCTGTACTAGCCTCTATCAATCAGGAGCAGGGGCCTGTGCTATGTGCCCCAGGGAACCAGGGAAAGCAAGGAGGGTGCCCAGTGCCTACCTACTACTTGCTGTGTGACCCCTTTGTCAGCCAGGTTTGAGGGGCTGAGCTCTGGCCAAGAAGCAAGCCGGAGTCAGCTCTGGGACTTTCTCCTGAGGAATGTGGTAGCCTGTGGTCATGCCTGCTGCTCACATACCTTGGCCAGGTGCTTGGCGATGCCACGCCCACGGTAGGCATCAGGGACCTCAGTGTGCTGCAGGTCTACAATCCGCTTGCCCACATACTCGTACAGCAGGACAGCCCGATCATGACATCCTGAAGATCAACAACAGAGACTGCTGAGGCATGGACTCCAGGAGCCTGACCTGAGGACAAAGGTCCTCAGGCACAAAGACTCTGGGGGTCCCAGGGGAGCCAGATGTGGAGGCTGGGGTGGAGGGACAGGCATCTGGAGCCAGGCTACTGGAGTTCTACTGCAGCTGAATTCTGAATAACCTCTCTGTGCCTGAGTTTGCTCATCCATAAAAGTAGGGATATGAGCAAATCTCTTTCAGAGGGCTGGGACATGCTCAGCAAGGTGCCAGACCTGCACAAGCCCACTCCATCCCATGGGAGGGGAGTCATAAAGTCTTTCTGGGAACACAGAGCAGGGCATAGCAAATCTAGACCACTACCAGATGCAGCTAGACCCCTGCTGGACCCTGCCTGAGATAAGCTTCCTCCCAGGCCTGAAGGAAGCTCCCCAGTCCACCCTAAATCCTGCTGGGAAACATTTAACTGAAGTTGCTCAATCACAATTTTAGTTCTCCACTCATCTGTCCACCTAACCCTCCACCTATCCATCTGCCCACTCACCCATCCATCCATCCATCCACTCATCTAATTATCCATCCATCTATCTACCAACCTACCCATCCACTAGTCTTATCTACTCATCCACCCATTGATCCATTCAGTGATCCATCCATCTAATGTTTACTGAGCTCAGGCTGTGTTCAGGTGCTAGGCACTGAGACAGGAAGAGGGCCCTCAGCAGAAGAGGGGCAACAGCCTTTGGAGGGGCAGGAGCCCAATATGTGGTATGAGGGGGTAGGGGGGTACTGACAACTGATGGAAAGAGCACAGTTCCAGAGATGTCCCAGGAAGGACTTGCTGGTGGTTTGATGTGCTCAAAAGAGGTCAAGGCAGGGCTGGGGATATAGCCTAGTGGCAAGAGTGCCTGCCTCGGATACACGAGGCCCTAGGTTCGATTCCCCAGCACCACATATACAGAAAACGGCCAGAAGCGGCGCTGTGGCTCAAGTGGCAGAGTGCTAGCCTTGAGCGGGAAGAAGCCAGGGACAGTGCTCAGGCCCTGAGTCCAAGGCCCAGGACTGGCCAAAAAAAAAAAAAAAAAAAGAGGTCAAGGCAAACCTGACCAGTTCTCTAACTGGAGGGAGCTGCGTGTGTTATGAAGGAAATAAGCTGGGGAACCCTGGGCCATGCAGCTGGGGGCAGTCAGGGAGCCTCCCAGGACAAACTCTCTGAGCTAAATGGTGAAGGATACACAGGAAGCAGCTGAGGGAAGAGCAGAGGAGGGACAGGCAAAAGGCCCAGCCTGAGCAAAGGCCCTGAGGTTCGAAGATGATTTAAACATGGCAGTGCCGAGTCTTTTTCTACTTTCTAAAATCAAATTCTATTTCATGTATTTTAAAGCACCAGAGAATTAGCTCCTCCTACATGTTGCCTGTACTCATAGCCCTCTTTAGGTCTTGCAAAGGGAAGACTGACAGGCAGAGACTGCATGAGGAGCCCGGAGTCCAAGAGCAAATCAGATACCAGAACGGAACTTGGCTGGCTAGGAGGCTTTCTGGTCCTTGGTATCCTTGAAGAAGTGAGGCTATGATTCAGCTCCCAAGCTCCAGATGAGCAAACTGAGGCCTGTACAGGGGTGGGGGTGGTACTGTCTCTACAAAGCCCAGCCCAGAGCACTAAGAAGAATTCAAGGGCAGCCCAAGCTGGTCATGAAGCCTAACCTGCTCAGGCTGCCTGCTCTGGGCAGGCATCACAGAATACGGCAGGGCACTGGGGATGTTGGGGCACTGTGGGTCATGTAGAACCCCACATGGACACTGGGTGCTGCACTCTCAGTCTTGCAACTTCTAGGGTGCCAGAGGAGGCCAAAGGCAGCTGCTGACTATTTCCGTCCCAGTCTTCCTGTCTTCAAAGTGGAGGTTGGGAGGATGTGGAAAACCCCAGGTTGTGGGACACTCAGCTCTGGCTGAGGCGGGGACAGGGAAGGCCATGAAAAGATAGGACTGGGTCCTTTTCCAGCTTCCTCCAACCTCTAGATGATAGCCCTCATATGGAGGCTGGTGGCTCCGTCCTAGCTTAGCTGTGCTCTGCTCTGCTCTACCCAGCACTTCAGATCCTGGACATGGACTCAGATGAGCCTGCACTGGAGCCTCCTCTCACACACGGTGTCAGCAAGTCCTAGCCATGCTTCCTGCCATGTCAGTCCAGAACCTGGACCTTTCCCCACATCCCTACTCACATTGCTTGGATTGTGCAGTAACTACTATCTGCCCTGTCCTGCTAGTCCCCTGTCAGCACAGCCAGAAGGAGCTGGGGTTACACCTTCTGTTCTCAGCTTGGGATACTTGCAGGAGCCCACCTTGCAAAGAGGTTAAAGCCATAGTCACTCACACAAGTTCACACTTCCTTGACCTCCTAGCTTCATCTCTCTATCCTACACGGATCCCTGCTGGTCTGAGTGCTCACCAGTTCCCCAGTGCCTTTGCTCTTCCAATTCTCTTCTTGGAACCCTCACTGCTCGGCTATTTCTTACCTCCTCTGGGTCTTACTCACATGCCACCCTCTTGGGAAGGGGCCTTCTTGGACTCCTGAAGCTAAAAAGCAGCCTGATCCAGTCATACCCTTCCCCTGTATTACCTCTCACTTGAGTATTTTTATGCCAGTACTGGGACTTGAACTCAAGGTCTCACACTCTTGCTTGGCGCTTTACTCTACCACTTGAGTCACATCTCCACTTCTGGCTTTTTGATGGTTAATTCAAAATAAGAGTTTTATGGACTTTTCTGTTCAGGCTGGCTTTGAACTGCAATCCTCAGATCCCAGTCTCCTAAGTAGCTAGGATTGTAGATGTGAGCCACCAGCACCTGGCCTTGAGTCTTTATCATTTATTTGTTGACCATAAGCCCCACAAGTCCCCAGTACCTAGAAGACTGCTGGCACACAGTAGGTGCTCAGTAAATACTTGTGGACTGAATCCCAGCTCTTGCACCTAGAGACGCAAGGCCTAGGGTGAGTCAGTCACTTCCTTGTGCCTCAGTGTCCTCATCTGGAACTGGGAGGATTGGGTTTCCAGCTTCCACTCTACTCCCTGTGGCTGAGCACAACCCAAGGCTTAACAACATCAGCAGCTCAAATGTCTTCCCTTTCTCAGACCAATCATCAGCCTAGTGCTGCCTCAGGAACAGCTGGGGGCACGTGCCCGCTAGGAAAGGCAGAGAATGACAGCCTAGATATGTTCCTCAGTGCAGTGGAGGTGGTAGCCTCCAGGATTCCCTGGAGGCAGGAGACCCTATCTCCACCTGTTCCCCATCTAGCTCAGCAGGCCAGGCTGGATAGACCACCTGTCCTTGCCCTCAGATACACATTTGCCTGGACAGCATGGCCTGGAAACTTGGAGAGGGCCTGCCCTGGGGACTGGGAGGAGCTTCCTGGAGGCTGGAAGGATCCAGGCCACTTTTGTAGTTACTTCCCAAAGAGGCAAGTTTAAGACTAAATTGTGCTGGGCAGCAGGGGCTCACACCTGTAATCCTAGCTACCCAGGAAGCTGAGATATGAGGATTGACATTCAAAGCCAGCATGGGCAGAAAAGTCCTTGAGACTCTTATCTCCAATAAACCACTCAGAAAACTGGAAATGGTGCTGTGGCTCAACTGGTAGAGCTCTAGCTTTGAGCTGAAGAGCTCAGGGACAGCACCCAGGCCCAGAGTTCAAGCCCCACAACGAAAGAAAGAAAGAAAGAAAGAAAGAAAGAAAGAAAGAAAGAAAGAAAGAAAGAAAAGAAAGAAAGAAAGAAAGAAAGAAAGAAAGAAAGAAAGAAAGAAAGAAAGAAAGAAAGAAAGAAAGAAAGAAAGAAAGAAAGAAAGAAAGAAAGAGGTGTGGTCACAGCCAGGTTGGAGGGCTTGCCTTTGGCGGCTTTCCCTCCCTCCCTCTCCCCACCCCTCTCTCTCCTCTACGGAGTCTAATGGCCTCCAGAATCTCACAAAACCTCAGGAGAGGACTTGAACTGCCATAAGGCCTCCCTCTCTCCACATCTGTGGACAGGGCTCAGGTGTCAGTGGTCATTTGGCCATTACAGTTCTTCTATGAGGGAAGAATAGGTGGAGGTCACGAGGACCTGGCGTGGGTCTCCTCACCAAGCTGGGCAAGTCGCTTCCTGTGGCCCCTAACTTGGTCTGTTCATCAATAATATGGTTGGTGTTGTCACACTGTCACAGGGATGCTAAGTGACAGTTATATCCCCGAGGTGGTGCAAACAGTGGGGCCTGGCTCCATGTCTAAGCCACCCAAAGGGAATCCCAGGCCCCTTCTGACTTTGTGCCTGTCTCTGAAGCCACATTCAGGAAGTCAGACCAAGGGAGGTGCAATCCCAGCTCTGCCCCAATTCTCTGTCAGACATTAGACAAGCCTCTTCCCTACTGGCCCTTCACCTTTCCTCAGAAATGGGTACTGCAGCCTCTAAGGGGCCTGGCCATTTCTCCAGAGGGTCCTAGTGGGAGGCTCAGAGAGTCCCAGGTCCTTGATCTCACATTCTATTTTCAACCCTTCAGACATCCTGGGGGAAGGAGGTGTGGGCTGGCACGAACTACAGGAAACTAAGGCTTGCCTTTGCTTTGTGGTTTACAAAATAATGATCAGTCTATGTTTATCAGCACTTGTTCTGTTCTGCAGGAACGATTCTCAGCCTTCGGCTCACCCTGACTGCCAAGCCAAGAGAAATCTACCTGGAGCTATTCCCACCACAAAGATGGAGAAACTGAGGCAAACTGGCCAAACTCTCAGAAACACCTACCTGTCCTCCTCCTCCACGGGACAGAAACCCTTTTTCTCCAACAGCCCCCGGTACCCCCCCCCCCCCCGGAGATCCCCAATGTCTCTTGGGCAGTAACGCCAAGGCTCCTAGGGGCTGCAAGACGCCCCAAGGACCCCGAGGAGAAGAGGCTGGTCAAGGCTGACTGATCGGCGGGCGGCCGACACCGGAAGCCAGCGGGCCGAAGCAGGTGCCAGTGGCCTGCGGCCGGGGCCGGAGCCGCCGAGCCCGAGCCCGCCTCGCGCCAGTCCCCGCGGGGCTCTGCCTCGCGCCCCCCCTCCCCGGGGTGCCCCCTCCCCCGCGTCCCCTCGCGCGCACCCGGTCCACCCCCCCGCGGGGCCCGGGCCGGGGCCGGCTGGCTGGCGAACAAAAGGCGGGGGCGGCGGGTTACCGTTGAGCCGCACGGTGAACTGGCGGCGCCGGCGGTCGTGCTCCACGCGGATGGGGCAGCCCTGCTCCAGCGCGCCCAGCGGCACGGTGGCCGCCGCGTGCGCCATCGTGCGGGCCGCGGGCCCGGGAGCCGGCGCGGGGCGGGCGGGCGGCGCGGGGCGGGCGGGGGACGCGAGCGGGCGGCGCGCCGGGCGCGGGGCCCCGGCTGGGAGGCGGCAGGCGGCGGCGCGGAAACTGACACCCGGCGGCGGAGGTGGCGACGGCGACGGCTGCGGAGCAACAACAACAACAACAACAAAAAAAAAAAAAAAATAGAAAAGAAAAGAAAAAGAAAAAGAAGAAAAGGGAGGGGGCGGGGCAGGAAATCAGCTGTGCGTCACGTGCGGCGCGCGGCCAGTGCGCGCCCGCCGCTCTGTTTTGATACATTCCTTTCGCCTCTTAAAGGGGCCGCACGCCGCGCTGGCCGCCGTCCGCGCTCAGCCCCCGCGCCACGCCGGGGTGCCTCGCGCTTCCTCCAGAAGCCGACTCTGGGGTACACACACACACGCACACGCACACGCACACACACGGGCTCTTCTAAAAGAAAAAGATGTAATGACTGACAGGGACACTCTAATGGACCCCCTGACTGTCAGCATTTACTAAGTAAGCGCTTTCTGTGAGCACGGGCCCTCAGCATAATTTAAGTCTTACAAGGAAGCGCTGGGTGAAAATTCTTAACCTAAGCCTGACTCCGACTTACAGATGAACAACAACAACAACAAAAAAAATCAAGGCCCAGGGCAGTAAAGACATTCCTTAAGATCCCACGCGCCTGCGCCCCTGGTGCTGCGGAGCCTACCCGCCGTGAGCAGTTGCTGGAAAGGGGTTAACCCCAAGAGGCTTTGTTTGGGTGAAAGCTGTCTCCCACGGAGAGGACGCAGGGCGAGATCCCTGGGATCGGGCCACACCGTGGGGGGTGGGGGAACCATAGCTTCCACGAACAGCAGAAACCCTCAGAAAAGAGGGTTTGAAAAGCCGCATGCCTCTCCCGGAGGGGGGGGGGGCACTTCTAGGATTCACTCCACAGATGGGGAGTCTTAGGAAGGAAGAGGCTGGAAGACGCAAGAATCCCGAGGACACCAGATTCTGGGCTACTCAGGCTAGTTGACCTCTAGGCCCAACCCTTTCCTCTTCCTCGTGCCCGAAGCTTTGCTCCAGGGCACTAAATCACATGACTACCGGTTGAAGGTGTTTACTATTTTGTTAATTAAGGTGTAAACTTGACATTCACATCCTTGTGACTACCACTCAGGGAAGTAGAAGCACCTTGGTTTCAACCAATGCTCCTCTTTTTCTCTGGTACTGGGGTTTAAACTCAAGGCGTAAGCCCGTTTTTTTCATGCTCGCTCAGCCTCTTTCTGCTCTACTGCTTGAGCTATTCGTCTAGCGTAGCTTTTTGGTGGTTATTTTGGAGTTGGAATCTTAAAGACTTTTCTACTGGGGTTGGCTTTGACTCACAAGCTTACAGATCTCTGTTTACTGAGTAGCTAGGATTACAGGTGTGAGCCACCAGTCTTGGCTAGGGCCCTCCTTTTGAGGTAACCACAACCTCTGATCTTTACCATCCCCAACTTTTTCTAGAACATTCTATGAGTAGAATCAGACTGTTTTGACCTTCCAGTATCCAATCTCACCCCCCCCAAAAAAACATATGCCTGTAGTTGGCCTGAATATTTGCTTTTGTCTTTTTGATCATGCCTATGAGTCCATTGTGTGTTTACACCAGGTGTCTATCCACCTATTGATCAGTCATTTGGGTTGGTTTAGATTTGGGACAACTGAATAATCAATGTGTTCTCTAGGCCTGTCCTATAGACTAGTCTGCATAGTCAAACTCTACCAGAAATTTGATAAAGTTTGTTAGTATTTCCCCCACCTCAGGTCATCAGCCCCTCCTAGTAGCCCCCAGCTCCACCCACACCTGAACTCTCTGCCCTAGAGCTATAATGGGCCACTCCCACTCAGACCTACCTACTTCCCCTTAGCTTTAGCCCCAGAGTTATATAAGTGATCACCCTGATTAAGGTAGAGATGCCATATTGCTCCCTCTCCCTTGGGAGGTATGGCCCCCACTAATAAGCCTCCTTGTGAACCTCCTGTCTGTGACTATCTCTGCATGATCTCCTGGGATGGCTGGGACAGCTTCTTTCAAAATCCAAGTTTAGTTTTGTGAGAGAATGCCATACTTTTTCATATTAGCCATTTTTGTATGTGAAGCCTTTCTCATTTGTGGCTTCTATTGAACCGTTTTCAGCTGCTGT
Source organism: Perognathus longimembris pacificus (assembly GCF_023159225.1). Lineage (NCBI taxonomy): Eukaryota > Metazoa > Chordata > Mammalia > Rodentia > Heteromyidae > Perognathus > Perognathus longimembris. Next base: position 15,087,887 of record NC_063177.1, read on the forward strand.
TGGCTTCAGGGAATGTTCATTCTTCTGCCTGCTTTTTGCCTCATTCTTTTTGTTTCAATCCACTGGAGTTTCTTTTCTTGTTTGCTTATAAGTGTTTGGTTGGATATAGTTATTGAGAATATCTCCTAGTAGTTTTTTTTTTTTTATTTTAAAAGCAAGTGTGGGGGCTGGGTATGTGGCTTTGTGGTAGAGTGCTTGCCTAGCATGCATGAAGCCCTGGGTCCTCATTACCTTATAAACAGAAAAGGCTGGAAATGGCTCCATGGCTCAAGTGGTAGAGTGCTAGCCTTAAGCAAAAGAAGTTCAGTGATAGCACCCAGGCCCTGAGTTCAAGCCCCAGGACTGGCAAAAGAAAAACAAAAACAAAGCTAGTGTGTGTTGGATCCAAGTGTTTGGAGACAAACTAGGCTGGGATGAGTCTTTACAGGTTAGGAGATAAAGATCCTGGGGTCGGCTGGAGTCAACTTAGCTGAGTCAGCGCTGGCTACTACCCCAAGGAAGATAAAACCCTCAGGTGACTTCCATTTCTTTGAAGAACCCAAGTGGTGTGGAAAGGCCAAAGCTTGTACTTCAGATAGGATGACCACCTCAGGCAGGTGCCCACCTCTGGGCCTTTGCACCTTCTGTTGGGGAAGTTATCTTCCCTGTCAGCCTAGACCTGGGGCAGATTCCTGAGAAACCTCTGGCAGGGCCCACCTCCTGCCCCGCTCAGGTAAGAGTCAGACTCCTTCTTGCCTTTGACTTCTTTCTCCTCTATTTAAAACAATTTTTTTTTATGTCAGTACTGGGACTTGAACTCAGAGGTCTGGGTCATTGTCCTTTAGGTTTTTATTGTTCAAGGCCTGAGCCACACAGGATGCTGGAAAGGGATGCTGTCCTCAGGCTGTCGCCTTTATCTCTATCTAGAGTAAGAGTATTGGCTTTGCCCTGAAACCCTGGGGAGTCCCCTCCACTCAGGCTGGCCATAATCCAAGCTTTGACCTCCAGGAATGTCATACTAGCGGTAAATTTCCGCAGCAAGTCGTAGGGTGGCTGCAAACGTCATTCCTTACCCAGGTTTGTTTGTCAGTCCTGGGGCTTGAACTCCAGGCCTAGCCATTGTCCCTAAGCTCTTTAACTCAAGGCTAGTCCTCTACCACTATGAGTCACACCCCTACTTCCTGTTTTCTGGTGGTTAATTGGAGATAAGAGTGTCACCGATTTTCCAGCCTGGGCTGGTTTTGAACTGTGATCCTCAGATCTCAGCCTTGAGCTAGGATTATAGGCCTGAGCCACTGGCTCACTCTACTAATTTTACAGAATGGGAAACTGAGACTAGCCTACAGGCAGAAGCAAAAGCAGAGCAGAGTCTGAAGGGTGAGAATATCAGCTGCGGAATAGATAAATCTCATTTTAAGTCCCATTGTCTCAGAAAAGTCCCATGATCAATTTGGGCCCTAACCAGCAAGTGATCCTCAGTCTGTTTTTTTTTTTCCTCTCTTTTCTTTTTTTTTTGGCCAGTCCTGGGGCTTGGACTCAGGGCCTGAGCACTGTCCCTGGCTTCTTCTTGCTCAAGGCTAGCACGCTGCCACTTGAGCCACAGCGCCCCTTCTGTCCATTTTCTGTATATGTGGTGCTGGGGAATTGAACCCAGGGTCTCATGTATACGAGGCAAGCACTCTTGCCACTAGGCCATATCCCCAGCCCCTTTTTCCTCTCTTTTCTGTCAGTCATCAGGCTTGAACTCAGGGCCTGGGCACTGTCACTGAGCTCTGCAACTCTAGGCTAGTGTTCTGCCACTTGAGTCACAGCCCCATTTCTGGTTTTCTGGTAGTTTATTGGAGATAAGAGTCTCTTGGACTTTCCTGCCTGAGCTGGCTGAACCTTTGAACCACGATCCCCAGATCCCAGCCTCGTGAATAGTTAGGATTACAGGCCTGAGCCACCAGCGCCCTGCTGATTTTTTTTGTTTGTTTGTTTTTGTTTTTTGGCCAGTCCTGGGGCTTGGACTCAGGGCCTGAGCACTGTCCCTGGCTTCTTTTTGCTCAAGGCTAGCACTCTGCCACTTAAGCCACAGCACCACTTCTGGCCATTTTCTGTATATGTGGTGCTGGGGAATTGAACCCAGGGCTTCATATATATGAGGCAAACACTCTTGCCACTAGGCCATATTCCCAGCCCCTGTTTTCTGTTTTGTAACACAGAAATAATTCCTTTGGCTGGGTACCAGTGGATGATCCCTGTAATCCTAGATACTCAGGACACTGAGATCTGAGGATCATGGTTCAATGCAGGAAAGTCCATTGGACTCATAACTGCAATTAAGCACTGGAAAGTTGTAAGTGGTGCTGTAGCTCAAAGTGGCAAAGTGCTAGCCTTGAGTGAAAAAGGTCAGCAACAGCACCCAAGCCCTGAATTGAAGCATTTGGACCCACAAAAACAACAACAAAAAATTTCCCTGCCAAGTTGTATTTTTTTTTTAATACATCTTCCCTCTGTGATTGTGGTGAGTTAGATTCACAGGTATTAAAATTCATCCACTGAATTGCAGTTTAATATCCTGAAAGAAAAAACTTTTAGCCTCTACTGGGGCTTGGATTCAGAACCTCACTTTCTCACATCTTTTTCTGCTCAAGACTGGTGCTCTACCCATTGAGCCACACCTCCACTTTCAACCTTTTGCTGGTTCCTTGGAGATAATAGTCTCATGGAGTTTGAACCAGGCTGGCTTTGAACTGTGATCCTTAGATCGCAGCCTCCTGTGCAGCTAAGATTACAGATGTTTAGCCACGGGCACTTGGCTTAGATATGTTTTACAAAGATTATTTTCCTGCAGTTGTTTTGAGCATCAAACAAAATTGTTAACACTTGGTGTGTGGTTGCTCTTCTCATGATTACCACTGGCATTGCATTGCTCCAGTGTGTCATCATGGCTAGGACAGTGCCTCCCAGCCCACAACTGCCAATGCCACCTCCCCCACCCTCACCCCCAGTCCCCATCTTCACCCCCCATCCCCAATCCATTGGCGCAGGTCCCTCCAGCTAGTTCTCTGTGATAGTGACACAGGCTCTTGCAGATACCAGGCCACAGCCTCTGAGTTGTTTGTTGTTTATAATATTCACTTATCTAAACCTGCCAGCTGGCCTCAGCTGCTGGGGGGAGGGAAAGGGAGGTCTGGGAGATTGGCTTTGCCCTCCCTGAGTCCCTCCTAGCCACATGTACAGCACCTATGCTCGTCATTGGAGCCCCACTGGGTGTGGATTTTCTAGGTGCGCCACTGTCAGCAGAGGCCCCAGCTCTGAAAGGGTGGCACTGATTCTGCCACAGGGCCTTTGAACTGATAGTGTCACTGTCCTTTAGCACCTGGGCCATAGAGGTATCACTTCCAAGCTCTGCAGTAATTTTCTCCTGCCAGGGAGGTTCTTCCTATAGTATGATTGTCCTGTTTGACACACATGGGAGACTGAGGCAGGACTAGAACCCTGTGTGCTATCTTCTCAGCCTGGGAGCTTGGCTGCTGGGCCTCTATTCCTTCATGAGACCTGTCTCAATTTGTGTGGCCCATGGTTCTGGGCCTTCACATGTAGTCTGTGTGCATCCTTGCAAATCATCACAGCACCCCGAGAGTCCTTAAGTAACCCCATCCCCTCTTTCCCTCTTCCGACTCTGTCTCTCTGTTTCTCTCTCTCTCTCTCTCTCTCTCTCTCTTTTTAGCTGGTCCTAACACTTGAACTCAGGGCCTGGATTCTGTCCCTGAGCCTCTCTGTGCTCAAGGCTAGCACTCTACCACTTGAGCCACAGTGCCACTTCTAGCTTTTTCCGTTTATGTGGTGCTGAGGAATCTAACCCAGGGCTTTGTGCATGCTAGGCAAGCACTCTACCACTAGGCCACATTTCTAGCCCCTCTTCCCCACCTTTTGTGTGTGCTTGTCCTAGGGCTTGAACTCAGAGCCTGGGTATTAGGATTACAGGCATGAGCCACCAAAGTCAGGGCTCACTCTTATTTTAGCTTTGTGTCTGCTCCCAGCATTCTGAGAAGTGCCACCTGTTGTCTGCACACCCCTCCCCCTGCAGCAAGCCTCATCTCATCTATCCCCCATCTCCTAATGGAAACAGGCTGTCCTGCAGACCCGTATATAGAGGGTGCTGTGGGTCCATATTGTCCTTTCCCCCAGGATTATCTTCCTCAGATACACTTACTCAGGAGGGGAGTTATTTCGCACAAGATATTCACTGTCATGGCAACTGGAGTGACCCAAATGCCTGCCTATGGATGCTGGCTAAGTCTACTATGGAAAACCACCTAATGGAGTATTACACAGTTGTAAAAAGGAGGAACTTGCTGTCCTTGCTGAAATGCAAGGATTTAAAGGGTATAAAAGATGACATTAGGGCCAGGGATGTGGCTTAGTGGTAGAGTGCTTGCCTAGCATGCATGAAGCCCTGGGTTCAATTCCTCAATACCATATAAACAGAAAAAGCTGGAAGTGGCGCTGTGGCTCCAGTGGCAGAGTGCTTGCCTTGAGCAAAAAGAAGCCAGGGGCAGTGCTCAGGCCCTGAGTCCAAGCCCCACGACTGGCAGAAAAAAAAAAAGAAAATGCCCACCCTCCAGAAAACCATCCCTGATATGGTAGCCTGCGGTCCCCTCCCCCTCCCCAGGGACACCAAGTGTTTCAGTAACTTCCAGGTGGTGCCTGTTGCCTGCTCTTTCTAGATGCCAGTGTTCCACAGGTGCTCGGCAGGGATGTCCCTCCTCGGGTCAGACTGGATGCCCAAGAGAAGGGCCTGAATGTGGAGGCTGCTAAGTCCCTCACAGCTGTGAGCCTTCCTCACCCTTGAGGAGCAGTGCCAATCCTGTGCCAGCCTGGTTCTAATCCTCACCTTGACTTTAAAACACACGATGAAAACTCCATAGAATGCCAGTCCTGGGGCTTGAACTCAGGGCCAGGGTATTGTCCCTGAGCTTTTTCACTCTCTACCCCTTGAGCCATGGCTCCACTTCTGGCTTTTTGGGTGATTACTTGGTGCTAAAAATCTTCTGAACTTTCCTGCCTAGACTGGTTTTGAACCTTGATCCTCAGATCTCAGCCTCCTCAGTAGCTAGCATTAGAGGCGTGAGCCACCCACGCCTGACTGAAAACTTCAATTTATAGAGGGGAAATAGATCCTCATCCTGGAGCATGCTAGCAGACAGAGGACCTAGACCTCTTTCCCAGAAGCCTTGGTGCGCCCTGGGGGAGACTGCCGTGAGAAGACCCCATCTTTGTCCTCACTGAGAGGCCTCACCTGGAGGTGCCTTTCTCTTGTATACCTCTGTGTGATAGGAGGACTCCAACCTGGAGCAGCCCAGAAGACTTCGTGGAGGAAGTAGTACCTGCTCCCCACCACCCCCAGACCAGCTAGCCACCAAGCCCTAGCTCTATACCACTTTGCTATCTTCTCTTCACACTCCCGCTGCACTGCTTGCTTGTTTTCATCTTTTGATCAGCAGGCTGCTCACCCCCAATCCCAACAGAGGAGGCCCCAAGCCTCCTTATTGCCTGGCCTCCTCCCTCAGCCTCCATCCACTTCCTGCCAACCACTGTGGCCTCGTGGCCTCTTCCTCAGGTCCTTCCACATGCTCCATTCCCATCCATGTCCTTGTGTGGTTCAAGTGGTAGAGCGCTAGCGACAGTGCCCAGGACCTGGGTTCCAACCCCAGGATTTGCACAAAAAAAGAGAGGACCAGCTTCCTTGTGATTTCAACTTCTATAAGTCTCCTTGGTGACTCTTGCCTTGGTGCAGTGGTTATAAACATCCTCTGAGCATGGAGTGAGGCCCCATGCCCAGCAGGAGGAGGACTGTGGGGCTGCGTGCGGCTCAGTGCCCTCCCTGCCCTGCCCACTAAGCTGCTCCTTCCTTGCCTCTGCAGGTTGGTTCCACTGGCAGGGGTATCACAGCAGATCCTCCAATGTGCCAGCCCCCCCGGGCCCCACATCCACCTAGGCAGCATGGGTTCTGCCCTGTTGGCCGAAGGCTGGCCCGGGAGATCATGCATCTTTCATACCTATGTGTTCTTGCCTCCAAATGTTTAACCTGCAGCCTCAGGACAGTGTAAACGATCCTCAGCAGAGCAAGGGAGCAGCCACTGCTGTCAGTGTGCCCGCTTGGCCAACACACGTCCAAATCCATCTGAGGCCTGGGTCCCCCCTCCTTCTCCCCCCAGAAGAAACACAACACGGGTTCTCAGCAGTCCTCCTGGGCTACCTCCACCCAAGGCTATTTGCAACCCTCTATACAACAGCTTCCCAAGGCCAACCACTTGAATGGCCTTTGGCCAGGAAGCTCAGCCTGTGCTGTGGAGCCAAAGGGCTGGGTTTGGAGTTGTGCTCACCAGGGGCCAAGCAGAAGGAGGCCTCTCAGACTTTGAGGACAGGGCCTCTGTCTCTGCATGGGGAAGTGGGATGAAACTCAGGGAAAACCCCAGGATTTGATAGTGTTTCTCCTTCTGACAACACTGGAGTTTGAATGGAGGGCCTCGTGCTTGCAATGCAGGAGTCTCTGCCACTTAAGCCATATCACCAGCCCCTTGTGCTTGAGTTCCTTTTCACATAGGTTCTCACATATTTTACCAGGGCTGGCCTTGGACCAGATTTTCCTATCTCTGCCTCCTGTGGAGCTTGGATCTCAGGAGACTTGAATCACCTGGCTGGGTTTAACGATTGAGATGGGAGATCTTACTCACTGTCCGGATTGGTCTCAAACTGTAATACTCCTGGAGCCATTGGGGTGGTGGGTGTGGGAGACTGGTGCACTTATTTAGCATTTGACTGAGCCATACCACATATCCAGAACAGACCTGCAACTTCCAGTCTGCCTGGCCACTGGACTTGATATTCCCACAGAACTCCCACAGGCCAGGGAGGAGGCATCTTGAGACCTTGAACCCAAGACCATGCTCCTGAGGTCAAAGGACAGATTGAGCACCCTCAAGGGCACCAGTGACCCCCTCCTGCCTGCCCCATATAGACTCTGGACTGCTCTTCCTCTCAGACAGAATGTTGAGCATTCTCCCAGCCTACCTGTGGCCCAGTGGTCACATGATTAGGCACAGCCAATCAGATGTCTGGGACAGCCACCTGACTGGGGACAGTCCAGTTGGGGCCTCAGCTCCTCCCCACCATGGGGTGTTCCCTGCAGCTCTGAGAGTGACCTGTGCTTGCCCACATGGTGCTGTCTAGAGGCTGTGGCTTTTCCTCTAAGTGTGTAGTTGGCAGATGGAAGAGTCCTGGAATGACCTTAGATTCTCTAAAAATCCTTCATTTTTGGCCATCCACCACCTGAGCCATTAACCTTCTAACCTCACCTCCTTCCACTGTTCTCCTTCCTTTGTGCTTTTCCTGTACCTTGGACACATTGGTCCTTTCACTTTTCCCTTAAACTTTCCTCTTTTTTTTTGTTGGTCATGGGGCTTGAACACACTTTTTTTTTTTTTTTTTTTTTGGCCAGTTGTGGGGCTTGAACTCAGGGCCTGAGCACTGTCCCTGAGCTCTTCAGCTCAAGACTAGAGCTCTACCACTTTGAGCCACAGTGCCACTTCTGGTTTTCTGGTGGTTAGTTGGAGATAAGAGTCTCATGGAGGGGCTGGGAGTATGGCCTAGTGGCAAGAGTGCTTGCCTCCTACACATGAAGCTCTCAGTTCCATTCCCCAGCACCACATATATGGAAAATGGCCAGAGGGGGCGCTGTGGCTCAAGTGGCAGAGTGCTAGCCTTGAGCAAAAAGAAGCCAGGGACAGTGCTCAGGCCCTGAGTCCAAGGCCCAGGACTGGCCAAAAAAAAAAAAAAAAAAAGAGTCTCATGGACTTTCCTGCCCCAGCTGGCTTTGAACTGCGGTCCTCAGATCTCAACCTTTAAGTATCTAGAATTATAGGTGTGAGCCACCAATGCCTGGCTTAAAGTTTCCTTGTTTATTTTTATTAAAGCATGACATGTACATGGTGTTAAAAGTCAACCAGCACAGCAAGACCTATGATAAACAAGCCAGTAGCTACCTGCTCCACTGGATGAACAGAGTCCAGCACCTATGAGGCCCTAGGCTTCCAGCCCCAGTAATAAAAAGAGTGACCCAAACAGACCAAGCTCCTGCCCTCCATGGCTGGCCTCCAGCCCTTTCAACCTTTTCTTATCACATGATCATACTGTTTGTTATTATTTTTTATTTTTGGCCAGTCCTGGGGCTTGGACTCAGGGCCTAAGCACTGTCCCTGGCTTTTTTTTTTTTTTCCTCAAGGCCAGTACTCTACCACCTGAGCCACAGCGCCACTTCTGGCCATTTTCTGTATATGTGGTGCTGGGGAATTGAACCCAGGGCTTCATGTATATGAGGCAAGCACTCTTGCCACTAGGCCATATTACCAGCCCCCTGTTTTTTATTTTTAATTTTCATTTCTTTTCAATTTTAAGCAATATCTGATAGCCACTGGATATTGAGCCAATATCTATTCCTATCATGGGAGATAAGGATTTCACTCTCTTACAAATAGATCCCTATATTTTGCCTGCAAATCCAATTTCAAATTTGAGCTACATCGTATTTATGTTTACAATGTGATGGTTATTTAAATTTTATTCCCAACAGAGCTATGTAGTACATCATGACTACATTTTCTATTTTGTGTTGCTTGTTTATCCAGGAGTTCTTTTTTTTTTTTTTTTTTTTGCCAGTCCTGGGGCTTGGGCTCAGGGCCTGAGCACTGTCCCTGGCTTTTTTTTTTTTTTTTTTCCCTCAAGGCCAGTACTCTGCCACCTGAGCCACAGCGCCACTTCTGGCCTTTTTCTGTATATGTGGTGCTGGGGAATTGAACCCAGGGCTTCATGTATAGGAGGCAAGCACTCTTTGCCACTAGGCCATATCCCCAGCCCTATCCAGGAGTTCTTAATTGCCTTGTTTTCTTCTTGCATCAAACTGGGCACTTGGTGGATCTCTTTAGAGATTTGTGACTCTAGGAAGCTGAAAGGCTTAATTTCTCTTAAAAAATTCATACTCATTTGATTTCCAAACTCACCTGTGTCTCTCTCCCTCCTCCCTGGTGTCTCCCCCTTCCAGGATGTGCTAGGGGAGAGGAGGGTGTCATGGTGGTGGGTTGACCTTGGCCTGGCTCTTTCTACTGCAGTATTTGGTTTCACCTTCTTCTATTCTGGTGAGCTGGTTACCATTTGCCTACTCATTTTCCAACTTTGACAGTCTTATAGATGCCTCTTGTCGCTGTCACTGATCTTCTCTCTGAGTGCCATGTCCCACAGCCTATTTTAAGTTTGTTCCCTATCCTTAGGGTCCCAGAACTCTTGTCTCCCAGGCCTGTACTCAGACGACACTTCTGAGAAGGCCTCCTGGACCACCCAGGGCTTTCCTTCCATGTTAGCTTGCTTTTGCTTTTGTTCGTAGCCCTTAGCCCTCTTTGGAAAGTATTTCCTCTGTGTTTACTGGTGGCTTTCCTTCCATCTCCATCTCCAGCTCTGCAGAGGGCTTCCTTCACACAGGCAGGGGCCTTGTCTGTCCACTGGATCTCACTCCACACAGGGATGGGCAAAGAAGGATGCTGAGGAAGTACCTGCAGAATGAACATGCGCATCTGAGCACAGGGTCTCCAGGAGGCAAACTTCAGCAGGAAGATGCTAGTTATAGTCATGGCTTCTTGGGGTGAGAGGATCCCAGTGAGAGAGAGAGAGACCTCTGTCACAGGAGAGCGACCAGCACAGCTTGGGCATGGCTGAAAGGAACTGAGTGATAAGAATAGACAGGAAAGTCTCTGGCCCAGACAAGTGATGGTCACTCAGCTGCTTCCTAGCTCAGATCCAAAGGGAGCCCTTTGTGGACAGGCCCTGGGGTATGCCCTGCTATGACATCAGCTCTTTGTAAATGTGCTCCTACCTCTCTTCTCCCAGTTGTGCTGGTCAGCAAAGTGCTTGTTACTGTTTGCAGTCCTTCCAACTCATTGTGGTTAAAAGAACACCCTCTGGCCAGGCACTGCAGGCTCACCCTTGTAATCCTAGCTACCCAGGAGGCTGTGATCTGAGGTTCAAAGACAGTCTGGACAGAAACATAGACTCTTGTCTCAGTTAACCAGCAAAAAACCAGCAGTGGAGGTATGGCTCAAGTGGAAGAGTGTCATCCTTGAGTGACAGAGCCAAGCTAAAGCTCATAGTCCTGAGTTCAACCCTAGGACTAGCACAACACACACACACACACACACACACACACACACAAATACACTTGTGTGATTTTGGATTCCAGATAAACCAAGCCTTTCACTTAAAAGCCCAGGACATGCCAGGTGCTGGTGGCTCATGCCTGTAATCCTAGCTACTTGGGAGGCTGAAATGTGAGGGTTGAGGTTTAAAGCCAGCCTGGCCAGAAAAGTCTCCTTGAGACTCTTATTTCCCAATCACTAGGACACAGGAAGTAGCGCTGTGGCTCAAGAGGTAGAGCACTAGCCTTGAGCAAAAAGAGCTCAAGGATAGCACCCAGGCCTTGAATTCAAGGCCCATGACCCACACTGTGCATTCACTGTTTTGTCAGCTGTCATTAGGGTGATCTTGGTGAAAAGTCTGTTTGCTTCCTTCCTAGCTGGGAGATGCTTGAGCTTTAGGTCTCAGTTTCCTCTTCTTTGCCAAGAAAGTCTAACCTTGCCAGCTTTACCAGGGTGCCAATTCACGAGGCTGGGCATATAGCAGGTGCCAACATATGCATGTTCTTTATCTCCTACCCAGGATGGGCTATGTCCGAGGACTCTGGGGGCACAGAAGCACCACACTGAGGCTCCTTGGGTCCCTGGATAGGTGTCTGCATGGCCACAAGGTCCCATACCCCCTGCAGGGAATCCGGTAGGCCAGATAGGAGGCTCTTTTGGAGCAAAGAGCTTCTGTATTTCCAGAAAGGGGCAGAAGAAACTCAAGGGTGGCTAGATTGCTCAAAAGCAGAGTGTTACAATCCATTGTAATGGACACATGGACAGGAGAAGGTAGGATAAACGGCCACCATCTGATAGACTGGAGTTCCAGCAATAGCTATGCCATCACTAGTGGCAGTTCAGCCACTGGGGCCCTCTGCTTTCTCTTTTGATAAATGGACACGATGATGTTAATGTCCATCTTTCTGGGGGACCATGAGCTTTCCTCTGCCCCTCAGACATTTCCTACTGTGTGCTGGGTATATTACAGCTACCAAAGCAGAGCACTGCTGGCCTGAGGCTTGCATCATCATGTGTCCATATGAGGACACGCTTCGAAGGGCCAGCACAGAGTAGGTGCTGTAGAAAAGGCACTTGCTGTGTGGCAGGCAGAATGGTGTCACCAGTGTGAATTCCTCCTCTGGTATTGGAGAGCAGTGGCCAATTTAATGCCTAACAGTAGATAAAGACAATAAAAAATAACACATAGCCAGGCACTAGTGGCTCACACCTGTCATCCTAGCTACTCAAGAGGCTAAGAGCCAAGGATCATGGTTTGAGGCCAGCCTGAGTATGGAAGACCGTGAGACTCTTACCTGCAATTAATCACCAAAAAAGCCGGAGGTAGCACTGTGGCTCAGGTGGTAGAGCGCTAGCCTTGAGCAAAAAGGCTCAGGGATAACATTTGGCTCTGAGTTTAGGCCCTAGGACTGGTACACACAGACACACAAACAGACACACACACACACACACACACACACACAGCCAGGCACTGGTCAATCATGCTTCTGATTGTATTTACTTGGGAGGTTGAGGCTGGGGACTGGAGGCAAACCTGGACAAAAAAGTTCAAGAGATCCCTTTTGAACTGATACCTGGGCACAGTGGTACATGCCTACCAAACCAGCTATGACAGAAATCCTAAATTAGGTGAATCTTGGATCAGGAATATTGTCTATCTCAAAAGTAACTGGGGGGGCTGGGAATATGGCCTAGTGGCAAGAGTGCTTGCCTCCTGCACATGAAGCTCTCGGTTCAATTCCCCAGCACCACATATATGGAAAACGGCCAGAAGGGGCGCTGTGGCTCAGGTGGCAGAGTGCTAGCCTTGAGCGGGAAGAAGCCAGGGACAGTGCTCAGGCCCTGAGTCCAAGGCCCAGGACTGGCCAAAAAAAAAAAAAGTAACTGGGACAGCTGGGCGCCAGTTACACCTGTAATCCTACCTACTCAGGAGGCTGAGATCTGAGGACCATGGTTTGAAGCCAGCCCACACAGGAAAGTCTGTGAGACTCTTATCTTCAATAAATTACACACACACACACACACACACACACACACACACAGACACAGAGAGAAAGACAGAGAGAGTCAGAAGTGACACTGTGGCTCTAATGGCAGAGTTCTAGCCTTGAGCAAAAAGAAGGTCATGGACAGTGCCCAGGTCCCAAGTTCAAGCCCTAGGACTGGTAAAAAACAAACAAACAGAACTAAACCTGGTGCAAAATGGGCTCAAACTGTGGCTCAGTGGTACAGTCCTGCCTACCAAGTACAATGCTGAGTTCAAGCCATAGTACTACAAAAAAGAAGAGAGAAAAGAGAAAAAAAATGAAAGAAAACAGTTTTTTTTTTCAGTTTTCCCTTGCAGTTTCTCTGTCCTATGGTGGCTTTACAACCTGATGCAGAGCAAGGGGCTCCCTCGAGAAGGGCAGAAAGGCTAGCCCCTGCCTTGGAGCAGTGCAAGGCTGATGGGAGAAGTGGATGGGCTTCTGGCCACGGACAGAACAGAGAGATGAGTAGTGGTCAGAGGGGTCTGGGCTGGGGTGCAGGGCAGGGTGGAGAAGAGGGTGGGAATGTGTCTGTTGGAGAGGCAGGGAAGGGCATACCTGGCTGAGGGAACAGTCTCTGCAATGGAAGGTCCAAGGAGAGGCCTGGTGTGGTGGTTCATGCCAGGATCAAAGTTCAAGGCCAGCCTAGGCAGGAGGTCAGTGAGGTCCACAACTCTTACCAATGAGCTGGGCATAGTGGTGTGTGCCTATAGTCCCAGCTGTGTGGGAGGTCAGAGCTAGGACTATCTCAGTCTGAAGCTAAAATTTGAAACCCTATCTGATAAATAACCAAAAAAAATGAGGCTGGGAATGTAGCTTAGCGGTAGAGCGCTTGCCTAGCATGCACGAAGCCCTGGGTTTGATTCCTCAGCACCACATAAACAGAAAAAGCCGCAAGTGGTACTGTGGCTCAAGTTGTAGAGTGCCAGTCTTGAGCAAAAGGAAGCCAGGGACAGTACTCAGGCCCTGAGTTCAAGCCCCAGGACTGGCAAAAAATGACTGGTGGTGTGGCTCACGTGGTAGAGCACCTGTCTGAAAGCATGAAGTCCGGAATTAAAAGGCCAATGTTAGAACAACAGCAACAAAAGCTCAAGGAGAAAAGCTTAAGTTGGTTGCGGCTGGACTGGGGGATGTCTGAAGACATTGGCAGAGGCACCTCAGAAGCCAGGGCAGAATTTGGGGTGTGGCTATCTCTGTGGTGGAAGGCCTGGGGCAGGACACAAAGCAGCAGTGCCTAGATGGCATTCACAGCAGAGTCACAGGTCCTGCACAGGGAACCCCAGAGAACCGCCATACTGACTGTGGTCACCAGAGGGCGCTGTGGGCTAGCAAGCTGTGGAGGTTTCTACAGGATGGCAGGGAGCTGCACAGATGTGTACAGCAGTGTGTGTAGGTTGTCTGTGAATGTGCCCCAATGACATTCCTATGCACAAGTGTACTTGGGATGTGTAACCCATACTGGGTTATGAATACACGTCAGGGCATATTTAAGGTGAAAATGGGTCTTTATCTCCCATTTTCCACAGTCACATGGGCACCTTATTTTTCTCCTACAAACCATGGGCCTCAGGGCTTTTGCATGTGCTGTTCCCACCACTGGGAATGCTCTTTCCTCCCCTCCCCTGACCTTTTCCTGACCTCCATCTTTAAAATGACAGCCCCACCTGCACACACATTCCTTGCCTCTCCCTTACTTTCCCCTCACAGCTAGCATCACCCTCAGACATCCTATCATCTATTTTAGGCCTTTTACTGGTCTGTTTTGTCCTCCTCTTCTTTGAGAGCAGGGAGTGGCTTCTGTCTTGCTCAAGACTGAGCCCTCAATAAATATTTGTTTAATGAATAGGCTGTCCCTATCCCCCCATCTCTCTCCAGCCCCTCGTCACTCAGATGTCACGTGGGCATCCTAACTTTGGTCACCACCCCTTCCCATCCTGAGCTTCAGATTCCCTGGCCTTTGTAGAAAAGAGGTGTTCTCTGAAGAGACAACAGGGCAAGAGGCAGCTTCCTATGGATCCATATCAAACTCCCCTTTCAGTTTCTGAGTGGAAATGGGGTTCAGAGCCTGGCTGTGCCACCATAAGGCACCTGAAGGTCAGCAGACTTTGCTGTCATAGGCAGCAAGAGAGAAGGAGCTTGTGGCTTTGCTTCAGGTCTGTGGGTAACAGCCCAGTTGACCTGCACAGCGCTCCCTACCAGCCAGGGCTGGTCTTTCCAGGGACACCATTCAGCTTCTGCCTGGAAAGCTCCTACCTGTCTCCAAAGGCCCAGGGTCAAGGTCACCTCATCTGCAAAGCCTTCCCTGACCCCACCCAGGTAGAGTCAGGCCCCTTCCTGGGACTCCTGCTCATGCATCTATTAATAGAACCCCACATGGAGGTGTTTTTTTTTTTTTTATTCCTGGGCTGTTTGTCAGGTTCCCTGACTAAGCCACAAAGTCCTCGTGTCTGAGGCCTCATCTGAGTCACCCAGTGCCTGAGAGGCTGGCACGGGACCAGAGTCACTGTACCTGTGTCTGAGGCATGCCTTCCTCCTTCCTCTGTTCATTCCTCAAATAGTTATTAGGTACCTACTGTGTGCCTTGCTCTGGGCCAAGCCTTAGGAATGCAGTCCGGCATGAGCTGGGCAGGATTCTCCCTGGGGGGACAATCTGGAGGGGGCAGTGGTGGAAACAGTAAGCTGGATGTGGGCAGCATTGATGCTCTAGCAGAGAATTAAGGCTGATCCAGAGACCAAGACAGTGAGGCTTCCTGATGTGTTCATTTAGGAGGGTCTGAAAGATAAAAGGGAACCAGTCCAGGAACATGGGGAAGGGGTGTGTGTGTGTGTGTGTGTGTGTGTGTGTGTGTGTGTGTGTCCGAGTGGGCAGAAAGAACAGCAAGGGCCAGCACTGGCAAGTTCAAGAGGCGGCTCTAAGACCCTGCAACACAGCATGGAACAGAGTGGCTAGGAGGAGGGGAGAGTGGGAGGAGCAGAAATCCAGCTGTTGGTAGTGGCCTGAACCCAGAAAACCTGCCAGACCGGGCTTGTCCTTTTGGCAGGGAGGTGGCTACTGTTGGGTGCCTATTTTACAGCTGGGTAAGTGCAGGTCCCAAGTGACCTGAGACAGCCCCAGGGTCCCGGTAGGTGTATGGCAGAGCTGAGATGGCTTCCTGTTGGAGGTCATCCACAGTATGTTTCTGAACTCATTTCCTGGGCACCTGGTGAATGCCAGGCGAGATACTTCCAAATCTGAAATGCCTTCAGAGGCCTGTAAACAGAGTCTGAAAGACTTTGTGACTTGTCCCAGACCATCCAGCTAGGAAGTGGTAGAGTTAGCATTCAAACCAGCACTTGACTATGTCCAAAACCCAGGATTTTCCATCCCATCTCCTGGAAAGGCTGAGCAAGAGACTCAGGAAGAGAGTAATGATAATGACCAGGCCTTTCCCTCTTACTTCATCAGGCCCTCCCTAACACTGTGTGGGAGGGCACTGCAGGGACCCTGTTTTACACACCACCAGGCAGAGAGGTCAGTCTCCTGCTCTACACGTTCCCAGCAGGTGGTGGAACCTGCTTCCTTCATGTGAGGTCTCTGACAGGGCACACACTCATGCCTGCCTGGATGCCAGGGGCTGACCCCTTGACCTGGCTCAGTACTTCCTCCCCTTACTAACCATGTCTTTCTATTCAGTGTCATCTGATCCCCGAGTCTGATCTGTCAGTGGCTCCTGAAATTCCCGAGGCTCAAGACAAGGGGCAGAGGAAAGATGGCCTACCTATGGCATCACACAGATAAGCAAGGGGACAGAAGAAAGGAACCAGCTGGGCACCAGTGCCTCACAGATGTGATCCTAGCTACTCTGGAGGCCGAGATCTGAGGATCAAGGTTCAAAGTCAGCCTGGGGAAGGAAAGTCCATGAGATTCTCATTTCCAATTAACCACCAAAAGATTGGAAGTGGAGCTGTGGCTCAAAGTGGTAGAGCCTAGGCCCTGAGTTCAAGCCCTACGACAAAAAAGAAGAAAAAGGGAACCAGGGGCCACAGAGTGACCCAGGATGGGACCCTCACCCCCACCTCCCCCCATCAAAGGCTTAGTAAAGGAAGTAAAAGCTCCTTATTACCTAAAACTCCGCCTACAGAGGCACTAAGGGCAAAAACCAAGAAAGCTACTTGCGCTGACTTGTCAGTAGGCACCACCAGGTTTGCCCCGGCATCCAGACTCGGGCCCGGTGGCGGCACGCGCTGGCGCTCGTGGATGCTTGCTGATGCAGGGCACAAACGCGTGCACGCCCCGCAAGGTGATCAGCCCTTTGCAACAGTCAGTCAACAAACACGTAGGGAGCGCGCGCCAACACGCAGCCTGGGCTCCTCCACAGCCAGGCCCGAGGCCGAGAGGCGATCACCGCTCTTTCAGAGGCGGAAATGCAAACTCAGGGTGCCGGGGACTTGCCCAAGGTCACCACCTCTCTTCCTCCCTCCCCCTCTCCTTGGTCCCCTCCCGCTCGCCTCTGCTACAGTATGGCCGCGTGGGATCTGCACCCCGAGTATCACCCAGGGTGTACTTTTAACCCCGCCGCAGCAACCGCCTAGCCAGGGTACCCTCGGGATCTCCGGGTTTTTCCAGATTACGTACACTGCACGCGCCCACGCAGCGCGCCACCCGGGCCCAGGCGTGGGGGCGTACGGGGGCGGGGCCTGGGCCGGACGCAGCGCGGGCGGACGCAGCGGGTCTCCCGCACCAGCGGGGAAGGAGTGGGAGGGACTACCGTTTTGACAGGCAGCTGGAGGAAGGCGGGCCTTCGCGGGGGGGCGGAGTCTGGCTGGAGCTGGGGCTTCCTGAATGGCTAGTAGGCTAGACAGACGGTAGTGGGCGTGGCCGCTTCCTGATAGGCAAGGGATGGGCCTTGGAGACACGTAGACCAATCGGCGCGCGGGGGCGGGGCCTGTGTCGGCGCCGTCTGTCCCGGGCCCCTTGGCGCTGCCCAGTCTGGCTGTGGCACCGCCCGTTGTGAACGCGTACTTGCAAGCCTTCACCGCCGCCTCTGCTCCTTTACCGCGTCCGGGCCGCCTGCCCGTAGCCATGAGCGCGCTCGGCCCGGGTTCAGCCCGCCGTCCTTTAGATTAGTCCACGCCGCTTCCTAGGACCCTTTTGCAGCATGGAGTCGCCCACCCCGAACCAGCCCGCCAGCATGCCCCAGTCCAAAGGTAAGCGCGCCCGCCGGACCGCGGCCTTACCCTCCCTCCCCGCCCGAGCCTGGGCTGTGAACCCGGACTTCTTTGTGATCCTACCCTATAGTGTTCCGTGCAATAATAGCACCCTAGACCAAAAGCCCTCCCTCTCTTAGGCCTTGGGTTGCACCCAGGCCGAGATCTCCCGGACTGGACCCAAGCTAGGACTTAGCTCTGCTTACCCCGTTCCTGGCCAGGGGCCTCACCCTGATCTCATTTAGGCCTCAGGGGTGCAGCCTGGACTGAAATAAAGCTAGACCCTGGTGGGACTTGCTCCGATCCCCCTCAACTCCGAGTCTTTAGGCTGCACCAAGTCTCTCATTTTCAGTTCCTGGCCTCTGGGCTCTGTCCAGGTTGGAACCCAACTCTTATTTTTCATCCGGGCCTCAACGGTGCTCATATTATTAGAGACCTTATTATACCCCAGTGCTGGGGCTCTGACTATACTCCAGTTAAGAGCTCCCCGGCCCCATCTCTCCATTCTTGTGAGCTCTCTCTTGCAGCATTGTCTTCCTAGAACATCTTCTGGTCTCCCACCCCCCTGGGCAGCACAGCTGCTCCTTTGCAGATTTCTCTTTGGCTGAGTTGCAGTCTTTGCATTTGGAGGCTACCCTTTCCCATGCTAGTTAGTGTCTCCAGGGCTGGTTGTTTCTAATCCTTGTCCCCGCTTCTTGGGACCTGGGGCTGGCGGCCAGCCATGTGAGTTAGGACTTGATCTTGTCTTCTCCAAGTAACTGGCCTTCCTGGAAATTTTTGCGAGGTGGTGGCGGTGGTGGTAGCAGCAGCAGGATTTGTCATGAGGGCGAGGGAGGGAGGATGAGACTTGGAGGGTAAATGATTTTTTTTTTTTCAGGAAGAGGAAAGGATGTATTTGGCATGTAGGAGTTTCAGTAGGCAGAGCTGTGTGAGAACGAGCTCCCAATCAGACTAGCAGCCCTGCATGGCCTGCTTCTTGCTCTGTATCTGGCAAGCCATTTGGGGTCTCTGGGCCTCAGTCACCTTACCTGTCAAGTGGGTATCAGGAGTGTGACAGGACACTGTGAAGGTTTTCAAGCAAGTGTGAATGAGGTGCTTGAAAGCTCAACATGGCACCTGGCACATAGTAGGTGCTAAGGTGGGCAGTTGCTGCACCCTTCCTTATGACTGCCATTTTTCCTACTGGAAAGGTTGCAGCCATCTGGGACCAGAACTTTGTTTCTGGATTGTACTTGCAGAGTGAGCAGGAGGAAAAGGGAAGCCACATGTAGAGGCCCCTCAGCAGGGGTGGGACCTGCTCCTCCTTTCCTGGAGGGGCCCACCAGTGTGGGGTCCTCAGAGGGTGTGGTCCCTTCCTCGCCCCTGCTGCCAGTAGCTGTGGTGGTGGCTGTGGGCTGGAGCTGGGTGGGCAGGATAATTACGTCTTACATAAGTGGGAGGCCGGATCCCTGACCATTGCCCAACCGCTGGCCGTGAGTAACTCCGGAGGCACTCGCCGGGGGAGGTGGCTGGGAGACCTCGTGGAGCTGGGAACCTCAGGGACTGGGAAATCAGACATTATACACCCGGGAAGTGTTTGGAAGTGGTGCTTGTTTTTGGAGGCATTTCAGCATTTCCAGACAGGAGATGCCTCACCAAAATAAAAGTTGTAATTGTGGATTGTGTGTGTGTGTGTGGGGGGAGGTATGGCAGAGCAGAGCTCTGTGGGAGGATACTGCTGTGTGACTTGAGACTGGGCACTGCCCTCTCTGGGCCTCTCTGTAAAGGCCAACATGAATTCCAGCTTCTAGATCCCTGTAGCATGATAGTGGATGGACTGGGTAAAGGTCCGGGCCCTCCGTAAGGCCTAGGGACCCTGTTGTGTGGTTGGGATTTGGAGAAGGAGGTGGTGGAGGAACCACCATGTCCCTTTAGCAAAAATGTCAAGGGCTGACCCTTCTCAAACTCTTTTCACTGTGTCATTCTTGTCTTCTTTATTCCTCATTGCCCTACTTACAGATGAGGAAATGGAGCCTCACAGGCACTAGGTGCTTTGCCAGAGTTTTTGCACAGCTAGACATGACGGTCCACTGGGACTGTCTTCATTGTGGTTCCCAGGGCTCTCCAATGTTCCACTCTCATACTAGGTTCTGGGGCTGAGCTGTGTCCCCCTCACCTCCTTGTTTATCACCTGCATGTCTAGTGGGCCACATGGGACCTGAAGGATGGCCGAGGCCAAGGTGCTCCCCATGTGCACGGCCCTGACAGATGGCATGTTGTATGCTTCCTGCAGCCTGGCCCATTTGACAGATGCAGATTGAGGCCTCCCAGGGGAGGGGCTGGACTGACTCCACAGAGCAGAGCGGGTTCTTGCGATGCCCTCCTGATGCCCTCCTTATCCTGGGCACTAAGATCCCTAGCACAGAGCTTTTGCTTTAACTTCTTGAAAGACTTTGAACAAAGCAAGGGAGTGGCTGGCACTTGGCCTTGCCGTAGCCTTACCTTTGTGCTTCCTGCCTGGCAGCGGACACTTGCCTGTCTCTGTGCAATGGTCTGGTGAGTTCTCCTCCAGTGCATGAGGCTCTTGGGCTCCACAGCCTTGTTGTTTCCCCACCTCCTTGCCCTCATGCCACTTATTGGCTAGGGTCACAGGTCAAGGGCAGCTTGTGCAGGGATTAGTGTGCAGGGACACTTGGGGTCAGCACAATGCAGTAAGCCTCATTTGCCTTTGGGGACACTATGTGTGTTGTGCAGTGTGCATGGTCACTGCCTAGAAGGGGCTTTCTTGGGATTTTCATGATTATTGTCACAGGGCTTGGATTTGGGCTGGTGGCCCTGGCTGTCCAGCTAAGCTGCACAAACACCATCCTGGACTGGCCTTGCCTGTTGTTCCTGCAGCCCACTCCCCCACCCCGTCTTGGCTGTCGGAAAGACTGGAAGGTGGCACCTTGGGGACTTCCCCCTACCCTGGTGTGACGCACAGGAAACTCTCTATCAGCCAGCCTGTGGCTCAGAGCCCGAAGGGAGCAAAGTTCCCAGTCTGCCTGTGTGGGGAGAGGGAGAGGGCCACAGGGCCGGGCAGTGAGGCTTCCGGTGGGGTGAGTCAGCAGGCCTGGTGCTGACTCACCGCTGGCATGCCGGGTGCTGCCTGCAGCTTAAAGGGGTAATGTCTGGTGGTGGGCAGGTGGGTGGGTAGGGGCTGCAGCCTGGGCTCTACAAGAAGCAGCTGGCCCTGAGCTGGCCATTACAAGCAGCCTTATCCTGGACCTTCGCTGGGCTGGGACCCCTGGACAAGCCCTACTGTCTTGCCCAGGAACTTCCTCTGTTAGGCAAAGGGCTCTGCTTCTTCCTCTTGCTCACTGTGGGCTGGAGCAGGTGGCAGTGGCTGTTTACTGCTTTTGGCCGAGGGGACTCCTTCAAGCTCAGAGATAAAGCTGGGGCCCTAGAGAGCCAGGAGCAGAGGCAGTGCAGGACCAGCCAGGTTGGTCCCAGTGGTCTCTGCCTGAGCTCCCGGAAGCCAGTGATGTGGAGATCTGGAGTTTCACTGCCTGGAGTCAAATCCCAGCTGGACCCCTTTTGCAATGTGACATTGGAGAAGTTGCATCTGGTGCATTCTCTGTGTGCTTCCATGTGGCCAGCTTCCAGCAAAGCCTCAGTTTCCTTCACTTGCAGAATGGCGATAGGGACCCAGCTAGGTAGATGCACACAGCCCTTTTTTTCAGTGGCCAAGTAAATGTCAGGTACTGGACTACCCTCCAGAAGGAACTGCTCAGTTAGGCAGGAAGTAGGGGTGGAGCCTCAGCTCTGGTGGGATGGGCCTGGTTTCTAATCCTGGAAACACCACTTCCTCACCTGGGTAAGTGACCCACCCCTCTCTGACCCTCAGTCTCCTCTTCTGGGAAGTGGGAGGCAAACACCCCTTCTGCTGATGGTAGTGGTGAAGATGAGAGATAGTATTTGTCAAGCGAATGGCATCTGTGATGATTTTACAGTTGTGTGGCTGCTGTTCATTGGGGGTGAAGATGCAGTACAGACCTTCCTATCATGCACTTGTTGGCTCTGTGATGCCAGGTTTTCTTGGCTATAGGCCTCTTGAATGCTAACCAGAATCTACTAGGCCCTCTTATTTCTCTCATCTCCAAGCTAGAGCTGGAGCTTGCTTTTGCCCCCAGACTTCTTGGAGAAGATGAGTGGGGAGCAAAGAACTAGGGAGAGGGGTGTTCCCATCCCTGAGGATGAATAAGGGAAGCATGGGAAGTATGGGAGTGAGGTCTGCCTCAGTTGTGGGGCATGTGCTGGCCAGGCAAGGTGCATCCTGGACTCATGCCTCCTCTAGGCCATAGTCCTGTGCTGCCTTCTTCAGTCAGGCCTGCTTTCCCAGGAGCCCAGTAGCTCTTCAGCCCTGCTTCATGCCCAGGGTGTGGAGGCCAGACAAGGCCCAACAGAAACAGTAGCAGCTAGTTGGGCTCTTCTGATTGATTCAGACAGTATATCTGACCTGAGAAGGGTCACCAGGCTCCCTACCCTAGGTCCCTCCCTGTCCTCAGACCTGGCATTCCAGGGGCTTCTCTGGAAAGGCTAAGAGCTTTTCCCAGTTGGTCCCCATTCCTAGGTAGCTAAAATAGTCTCTCCTGCTGTGTATGGGCCATGGCCAGGCCTACACCAGCTCTGTGGCCCCTCCTGGTGATGGTGTCCCAACCTGACAGGTGGGTCTTCTGTTTCCCTCCTCTTAAAAGAATTATAAATGATGAGCTAGATATCAGTGGCTCATGCCTCTAATCCTAGCTACTTGGGAGACTGAGATCTGAGGATTACCGTTTGAAGCCACTCAGGACAGCAAAGTCTGTGAGACTCTTTTCTCCAATTAACTACTCAAAAAAAAAAAAGTTGGAAGTGGAGCTGTGGCTCAAGTGGTACAGTATTAACCTTGAGCAAAAAAGGCTCAGGGAAGTGCCCAGCCCCTAAATTCAAGCCCCAGCACCAGCAAAAAAAAAAAAAAAAAAAAAAAAGAAAGAAAAAAAGAATTATAAACGTATCCACAGACGCCAAGAGGATATATGCAATGTGCCATGTGCCTGTGTGCTTTTTGTTTGTTTTGTTTTTTTAGTGAAATGAATTCTGTGTGCACATTACCCAGCTAAAGAAATCCAGCAAAGCTCAGCGATTGCATTTCCCTTTCTTCTCCCCCAATGGCCGTCCTGATGTTTGCAGTAATTATTGGATTATTGGTTGCTTTTTTTTTTTTTGCAATTGTGGGGCCTGAGTTCCTGAGTTCGTCCTGGATTCCTGCGTTCTTCAGCTCAAAACTAGTGCTCTACCACTTAAGCCACAGCACCACTTCCCATTTTCTGGTGGTTAATTGCAGATAAAGAGTCTCACAGATTTTCCTGTCTGTGCTGGCTTTGAACTGAAATCCTCAGATCTCAGCCTCCTGAGTAGCTAGGATTATAGGCCCTGCTTCTGTAAGACTTTTTTCTTCAGTAAACCACTGAAAACATGATGTGGGGCTGTGGTTCAAGGAGTACAGTGCAGTCTTTTAAAAAAATTATGTATTGGGGCTGGGAATATGGCCTAGTGGCAAGAGTGCTTGCCTTCTACACATGAAGCTCTAGGTTTGATTCCCCAGCACCACATATATGGAAAACGGCCAGAAGGGGTGCTGTGGCTCAGGTGGCAGAGTGCTAGCCTTGAGCGGGAAGAAGCCAGGGATGGTGCTCAGGCCCTGAGTCCAAGGCCCAGGACTGGCCAAAAAAAAAAAATTATGTATTGTTTATTTATTGTGAAAGTGAAGTACAGAGGGTTTATAATTTCGTACGTAAGGCAGTGTGTACATTTCTTTTCTTTCTTTTTTTGCCAGTTCTGGGGCTTGGGACTCAGGGCCTGAGCACTGTCCCTGGCTACTTTTTGCTCAAGGCTAGCATTCTACCTCTTGAGCCACAGCACCGCTGCTGGCTTCTTCTGTTTATGTGGTGCTGAGGAATCGAACCCAGGGCTTCATGCATGCTAGGCAAGCACTCTACCACTAAGCCACATTCCCAGCCCTACAGTGCAGTCTTTAGTGGAAAAACTAAGGGGAAGTGCTCAGACCTTGAGTTCAAGCCCCAGAACCATCATGCATGCACATGCATGTGCAGACACATATACACGCATGTACACAAAATTAAATCAGTGTACACAGGGTGTGTACACTGCAGAATCCTTGGGTCCTGTGGTCCACAGGGCAGTCCTGGAGTGTGGTAATGGAGCAGCCTTAGCCAGCTAGTGTGATCAGCTCCATGTCCTTCTCACAAGGCCATGGCCTCAGCTTCTCATCTGCACCTTGGAAGTAGGTGTTCAGTTGCAGGGCTGACATGTTTACTTAGGAAAGTGTTGTTGCTGCAGATGTTGCATTGAGTAAAATTCCCCCACCTGGCCCCAGTGTGTGCTGTTCCTAGCTGTGTAGCTGTATGGGCAGTGGTGCCTGGGCTCCTCTGCATCCCTGTGCCCATGTCATTGTCTTCAGGGCCTGTCCTGAGGAGTCCCTGAGCCAGTGTGACAGACAGGCCAGGTTCCACTAGGCAGGGCTCTGAAGGGCCTGGACGTTCACAGCAGAGTTTAGGCCTAATCAGGAGCTAGGTAGGAGGTCACAAGCATGGCTGGTACGTGGTGAAGGGTCTGGGCCTGGCTCATGGCAGATGCCCACTAAACATCAGTGGTAGTTGTAGTGTGGGGGGTGCAGCTGGAGGTGTGGTTTCTGGAGCAAAGGAGACCAAGGACATGAAGAGCTCCATCTGGGGAGGTCTGATGAGGGGAGAAGGTGACTGAGCCCATGCAGGTGCCAGCTGCCTGCTCTGCGGCTACTGCCTGTCCTCTTCTTGCCATCTTTCCATGGCTCTGGTGTGTACTAGACCTGTGCTAGCTATACCTGGCACTTGCTTATACCATGGCCGCCTCAGCTGCCTCATCTCAGTCCTCACTGCCACTGCTTGTAGGTTTCCTCAGCCTGGAACTGCTCTTGTTCTGGCCAGGAAAATCACTTCTGATGACTGGTGTTTGAGCAGTGTCCCTGGCCTCTGCCTGCCACTGCAATCCCACTGCCCAACCTGGACAGCTGCGAGTGTCCTCACACTTGCTCCAGGTGCTCCTGTTGGAGTGTCATCTTCAATGGCAGGCCCCCAGCTGTCGGATTCTGAAGCATACAGGAGGCTGGGTGGTGCGATGTGGGTATGCTTGGCAGGGGAGCAGGCCCTGCGAGGTGGAGATATGGAGGTGCTGAGGGCTCAGAGGCCAAGACTTGGCCAAGTGGCTATATACAGCTGGGGAATGAGGTCAGGGCTATGGGTCAGAGGCCTTGAGTGGCTCCCCCATCTCCCTGGTCTGTCACTCATGTGTAGTGGGTGGCACAGATGGTCCTAGAGGCATGGGGTGGGGTATGGGGTTGGTTGGGGAAAGACCCCAAGAGTGGTATATAGTAGGTGCTAAGTAAATGACAGAGAAGCTGTCACCATGTCTATGGACCTCAGGCTGCTATTTCAGAGCCCCAGGTCATAGCTTCTAGGCCCTTAGGGATACCAGCCCAAGGTATCGTGTGTGTGTGTGTGTGTTGGGGGGGTTAGCTCTGAAAGATCTTGGGAGACCACTCTGAGGTTACCTGGACCCCAGTTCAGATGTAGTGCACACCTGTGACTGACTGATACTGATAAGCCTGATCTATTAATGCAAAGCCACCCACCTCACAACTTTCTCTTTCCTTCTTGGGCCTCAGGTCCTCGCCAGCATGTGGTTGTGGGTTGGCCTAGCTGTGTTCCAAGGGACTTGCAGGGTGGAGGTGGCCAGCTGCATGGGGGTCTGGGAAATCTTGCCGCTAACATCTCTGTGTAGCAGCATTTGATGTATCCAGTGGGCTTAGCCAGCTGTGTCTGGGTCTTCTCTGTGGAATCAGGAGTCAGAGGAATGTGGACAGTGGTGTGGAACTGCAGAGGTTGCATCTGTTGTTGGAAACCCTGGTGTAGCACTGACTCGGGGCTGGTGCAGGCTCCTTCTGTGTGTGGCTCACTCTCTGGCTGTCTTGGTTGGAGCCAGCCAGCCTCCAGACTTGCCTTTTTGCTGGGCCGGCCCTACCAGATGCTTGATGTATACCTCTGTCACCTGGTCTCTGACTCGCTTGTAGGACAGACCTTGATGATTTTTCCCTCGAGCTGCTGTTCAGCTGGGTAGCATCTGATGGGTGGTGACCTTGGATGACCCCGTCTAATCTTCCTTGAGTCAGGAGTTAGACACAGCTAAGGCACTTGCTGATAATAGAAGGACCCAGGAGGTCACTCTGTTGCTGGCACCCAGAGAGGTTCGGTTCCTTGCCTGAGGGCACATACTGGCAGAGTTGCAGATCCAAATCCACTGGGATGCAGACATCCTCTCTGAGATAGTAACCACAGAATGGTCATTTGTGGAGAATGACTGCAGAGAGATCACTGGAACTTAGAGCTAGTCATAAAGGGACTTAGCTGTGGTGGTCAGGGGTACCCTCTGAATAGGCACCCAGCAGAGTCATGTACCAGCTTAGATGGAATTGCCAAGAGAATGGCATGTGCAGGGCCCTGAGGTGGAAAAGAGAGTGGCTTATTCAGGAAATGGGTAAGGGACAAGTGGAAGAACTTACCAAGAAGTTCATACGAGGGCAGGAACTTTATCCCATTCTGATGGCATAACCTGGGGTCAGTTCTTGAATCTCTCTCAGCCTGTTTCCTTGCTCCCTGCTTTGGGGGTTTCTTGAGGCTGGAGTGGCCTGAGACCACACAGATGCCTGGCTGGCAGTGGCCTGAGGCCACACAGATCCTGGCACTGAATTCCCTCGCCTGCATCAAGGCCCTGGCCAGCCAACTCGAGAGGACTTGTTGTGGTTTGCCTGTGATGGCCGAGAGCCTCTGTTTGTTATGGTGACAGTTGTCACCTCAAGCCACACCTGGGTAACCCTGGCCGCCTGGCCATCTGGGCCTAGCCCCAAAATTGATGAGGACAGTGGCAGCAGCTGATAGCCTGAGGCTTGTTTCTGCCCTGTCTCCATGGTGGCCTCCCCCACTCCCTGTGACAGCTGGTGGCTGCTCCAGAGTGCCCAGGTCATTCCTGACGCAGGCCGATGTCCCCACTAGGGAGGTGCCAAGGCGAGGTGGGTGCTGCCCAGCCTGGGAGAAAGCACTGGCCTCAACCTTGCCTAGCTTCCCAGATGGACATGGCCTTGATGAGAGGACATGGAGGCCTGGGAGTAGGGAGAGGGGAGGGGAATCTTACAGCATCTATGAATCCCTGGCTTGAGGTGAGCAGCAGGCTGCAGCCAGAGAGGGAGGGGTGGGGGGCTGGGAGCAGAGGCAGTGCAAGGAAGGGTGCAGCTCTGAGTCCCCACAGAGAGAGGCCAGGTCTGCCGGGGACTGGGGACCAGGCCATGGCTCTGAATTCAACAGACAGCCATCCTTCTTGCCATCTGACACCTTATGTTCTTGCCTCAAAAATCCTTAAGAATAAAAATGCCACCAGGAGCTGGTGGCTCCGTCCTGTAATCCTAGCCACTCAGGGACCTGAGATCTGAGAATCACGGTTTGAAGCCAGCCTAGGCAGGAATGTCCATGATACTTTTAATTAATTAATTAATTAATTAATTTTTTGCCAATCCTGGGGCTTGGACTTAGGGCCTGAGCACTGTCCCCAGCTTTCTTTTGCTCAAGGCTAGCAGTCTACCACTTGAGCCACAACTCCACTTTCGGCTTTTTCTGTTTATGTGGTGCTGAGGAATCGAACCTAGGGCTTCATGTATACAAGGCAAGCACTTTACCACTAGGCCATATTCCCAGCCCATGAGACTCTTTTCTCCAATTAACCAGCAAAGAGCTAGAAGTGGAGCTGCAGCTCCAAGTGATAGAGTCAAGCCTTGAGGGGAAAAAAAAGCCAAGGGACAACTTGAGGCCCTGAGTTCAAGCCCCAATGTCAGCAAGAAATAACAATGACAAACAACAACAACAAACCAAAAAAAGCAAACAACAAAAACTGCCTATAATTATTGTTAAAGACAGATTTTGGGGTCTGGGAATGTGGCTTAGTGGTAGAGTGCTTGCCTAGCATGCATGAAGCCCTGGGTTTGATTCCTCAGTACCACATAAACAGAAAAGGCTGGAAGTGGTGCTGTGGCTTATGTGGTAGAGTGCTAGCCTTGAGCAAAAGAAGCTCAGGAACAGTGCCCAGGCCCTAAGTTCAAGCCCTTAGGACTGGCAAAACAAAATGAAAGAAAATCAAAGATGGATTTTGGGCTGGGAATGTGGCTTAGTGGTAGAGTGCTTGCCTAACATGCATGAAGCTCTGGGTTGGATTCCTCAGTACCACATAAACATAAAAAGCTAGAAGGGACAGTGTCCAGGCCCTGAGCTCAAGCCTCAGGATTGCAGATGGGCTCAGTCCTGGACCTCCAGGTGGGGCAGGTGGCATTTCTGCCTTTCAGAGAGGGTGGCATCACTGTGGTGCGCTTCTCTATGTGGCAGATGCAGAGTGGATGCCTGCGCATGCACCAGTCTCAAGCTGGTACAAGGCTTCTGTGACTGCCATGCCACGCTTTCTGTGTTGCATTGTGGCCCAGAGCCCCTTCCTGGCAGCAACTTAGATCCAAGGCAGAAGGGGCTTCAAGAGTGGATAGTCCAGCATGCTTCAGCTTCTTTCTGCTTTCTTATTCTAATTTAGAATGTGCCAGTCCAAGGAGGTCCGTGGGGAGGCCCAGGCTGGGTGCTGTTTGCCGTGAGCATAGGCTGCTACTCCTGTTCCTACACACAAGGAGACCCTTGCAGGAAGCTGTAATGATTGTGGCCATGCCTGGAAGGTTTCCAGTAAGCATCCTCAGAGGACACAGTCCTGGCTGGCCTAAGTGTCCAGGCTTGATGCCCAAGTGCCACATGAGGCTCTGATGCCACCCTGTGTGGGGCTGAATTTGGAGCTGAAGCCAGTTCATACATAGATTCAGGGACTGGGGTCCTCTGGGCAGGGGGTAGCAGGGTATGGGCAATTCCCAGCCTGGGTGGCCAATAGCAGGAGTGAGGCGGCAGCAGAGGTGCACAGGTGGGCAGAGCAGGTGGCAGAGGAGCAGGGTGAAGCTCCTGTGAGGGACAAGCATGTGGCCAGTGTGTTTCTACTCTGATGGCATCATGGAGCCATGGTTGAATCCCATGGTCTCCTGGGCAATCCTTTTCCCTCTCAGGAGGGTAGAACCTGTCATCAGGGTGCCCAGGAGCTCTGGGAAGGCCCTGTGTCTTCCCTGGGCCTTGCTTTCCTCCTTGTAAGAGGACAGCTGTGCCTTCTTCAGAGGTGGCCTAACCCAGGGGTACTACTCTCTTGCTATGTCCCGTGCAGCCCGCTGGGCTCCATGCTCTGTAGAGACTGACCTTCCATGCCAGAATAGGGCTGGAGACACCTGGTTGCACTCTGCTGCCATCCCAAGTGTGGCCAGGCTGCTCTCCTGTCTCCAAGACTTGGGCCTCCTGTGCCATGGATAGGAGAGGGTTTCTGGGTGGCCACAGGAAAGGGCGGTTAAGGTGAGGACTTTGCATGGGTCAGGGGTATGTGGGGGAGCCAGGCACAGGGCATGGCCTCTGGGTGAGCAAGTCTGGCCAGGCCATCCCTGGAGGGCAGCCTGGGCTGGGTCCCAGCTCTGACCTTAGGTCAGTTCAGAGCTTACCCTGTCCTGTGTTCTCACTTCACAGGTGAGTAGTCGGCCGTGTGGCCTCACATGGCCTTAGAAAGCACGTGGCCAGCAACCCTATTCCCCGTCCATTGTGTGACTGTGACCTTGGTTGCTTCTCCTGGGCATTGGTTTCCTGCTCATGTGGGCATCAGGCTGGCATCTTTCCTCTCACCATGTTTTTATTTTTTTCTCTGTAGTTTTCTCCTCCAGAGTCCTTTTAGGGGTTAGTGACTTGTTGCGTGGAGGAGATGCTGAGCTGGAGGGGGCTGGGGCTCCCATGGTGCCTTGTGGGAGCTGAGCCTGGGTGGTCCATCAGGCTGGGGGACAGTGGCTCTTAGGGCTGGGCAGGGCATGATACCCACTGAGCCTGAGCCTTGTGTTTGAGAGAGCCAAGTTGGGGAACCCCAATCTGGCCCTCTCCCAAGCCTCCAGTCACCCCACGTGGGCTTGTTTTCCACAGTGACTCATGGGGAAACAGACTCAGAGAAGGGACACAAATGGAGCTCAGTCTGCCCCACTGTCAAGGTTGGCCCAAGTGGGGACAGACACATCTCTAGGGAAGTACCTCAGACTATAGAGGCTTCTGCAGCTCCAGGCCAAGATGAGGGTGTGGGTAGGCTGGGCTGAGCAGGAAGTCTGTCCCTTAAGCCTCTCCCGGACTGCCTCTCCACCTAGTTTCCCTGTCTGCCCATGTCTGGGTGTCAGTTTCTGCTTTTGTGAGGACACCCAGTCAGGCTGAGAGTGTAGCTCAGTGGTAGACAGGGAGCTTGCCCAGCATGCATGAAGCTCTGGGTTTATCCTCAGTACTGCAATACACAAAGCAAAAACAAACAAGATACCAGTCCTGTCATGCTGGATTAGGGCCAACCCTAGTGACCTCATTTTAATGTAATTACCTCTGTAAAAAAATCTTATCTCCAAATAAGGTCACATTCTGAGGTGCTAGGGGTCAGGACTTCAATATAAAAGTTTGGAGAGACATAGTTCAGACCTTGATGAGAACTTAATTAAGCACAGGCCTTCTGCAGAATCAGGAGTGCCAGGGCCTGGCATGCCCCCTCCTCAGACCTGGCTGTGCTTCTGTAGCTGGGTGGGCTGCCTGGGCCTCTTCCCTCCCTCCCCCAGGTCCACCCTCATCCCCAGCTGTAGGCTGGTCCTGTCCAGCTAAACAGCAGAGCATGTGTGACCTGCATGCAAGCAGTGGAGCAGGTGGCCCTGGAGTGACAGTCACAGCTGCATCTCAGCTTCTGGGAGGGCAGGGGCATGGGCCTGGCCAGTGTGCCTGGGATCTGACCCTAGCCCAGCCACTTCCTCCTTCCAGTCCAGATGGGCACATGCTCTGGACACCTAAGGCTCTGAGGCCCCAAGTGGCACTGGTCACATTGACCACTCTGCATCTGTGCTGGGGACCCAGGACCCCTTGAGGTCTGGGGGCCCGAGTAATGGCCCCCAGCATTACCCAGCCAGGGGATGTTGATGGTTGGAGAGATTAACCAGACTCCTCACCTTCTCTCCATTTCAGGAAAATCCAAGAAGAAAAAGGATTTACGGATAACCTGTGTGTCCAAGCCACCTGTGCCCAATCCCACGTGAGTCTGCCTCAGATTCCTACCCTGATCACCCTGGAGAGGGCTTCTGAGGGGGCTGGGAGAGCAAGCAGGCAGGGTGGGGTGTGTGTGTGTGCCTCTGCTTCTTGTCCTGGTCTGGGCAGCATTGGGCCTGATGGGTCCCATGGAGGCTTGATGATCATTGTCTATCTGCTGTGGGCCTCCTCCCAACACTCTCCTGGGATTCTGCCCAAGGCTTCCCACAGCAGCCCATGCTGGCACCCAGGAGATGTCAGGAACTGATGAGATGACATGACCCTGGGAACTGCCCACTGGGACCAGGACTTGCCTGGTCCCCTTGCTAGGCCTTTTCTTCCTTCTCCTGGTGTGGGGCAGTGCTGGGGGAGGGGGCTCTGTGGTCTCACTGAGCCTTACTGTTCTTCTTTCTCCACAGACCTCCCCGGAACCTGGACTCTCGGACCTTCATCACCATTGGGGACAGAGTAGGTGCCTGCTGAAATGCAGGGCCCTCTCCCACTTCCTCCTCCAGGGCTGAGCTGGCCCTGTGGGACCATTGGGGCTTGGTTATGGGTGGTGGACATAGCTGGGCTCTGGGGAGGAGCCTGTCCTTATACTGTGGCTCTGGGCCTCTACCCTCTGACCTTCCTGTGTGGAAGAGGTACCGTTAGCCTGCCTCACAGGGCCGTGGGGAGCCCAGAGCTGGCATCTTGTCTAACCTCAGTTTAGGAGCCATGAGTCCCTGCACCTCTCTCACCCCAACTCTTGCCAGTACCTGACTTCCTGACATCTTGCTTAGTACCTGTGTGTGTGTGTGTGTGTGTGTGTGTGTGTGTGTGTGTGTGTGTGTACACAGATGTTTCATTGAGGGCAGCATCAGGCTCTGAGAGGCTAAGTGGATTTCCCAGCGTCACACAGTGAGGAGTGGCCAGTACATGGTTCCAAACTTGATGTGTCCATTTTGGCCTCTACTGCTCTTTCTTCTGGGTTAGGGACAAGGGCCAGCCAGCTTTGACATGGCATCCACCAATACCCTCTCTTTTCTGTCTCCCAAGAACTTTGAGGTAGAAGCTGATGACCTGGTGACCATCTCAGAGCTGGGCCGTGGAGCCTATGGGGTGGTGGAGAAGGTGCGACATGCACAGAGTGGCACCATTATGGCTGTGAAGGTAAATAAAACTCACCCTGCTCAAGTCCTGCTCTTCCAGGGAGTGCCTGGTCCTGGAGGCATCTATGAGCAGGCATGGGGCTGAGCTTGGCTGGTCAACTGCCCACCATGTGTTCCTGTCATTCCCTATGACCAGTGACAAGGTGGCTCCTCTTAGGCCAGGCCCAGCCAGGCCTGGTTCCCCCGGGAGAGTGGGGCAGGCCCTGCTACAGGGGCCTCTAACCCATAGCCTTCCCACAGCGCATCCGGGCCACGGTGAACTCGCAGGAGCAGAAGCGGCTGCTCATGGACTTGGACATCAACATGCGCACGGTTGACTGCTTCTACACTGTCACCTTCTACGGGGCCCTCTTCAGAGAGGTGTGGCCTGGTGGAGGGGGGCGGTGGGCCCCTGGCCCAACCCACGTATTTCCAGTTACCACTGTGTGTTCAGTGCTGGGGCCCCTGAGGACACAGGGGGAGCATTGGAAAGCCCCTCTCTGTCTGCCTGGAAAACAGTGTTGCTGGATTCTTGTCATTGCCTCCCGGCTCCCCATGCCTCAGTTTCTTTGTCTGTAAAAAGAGTCAGTGACTGAGCTTCCCTCCTGAAGTTGTCAGGGAAACCAGTGGTGTGTCTGCCTGGTGGGCAGGGAGGGGTTAGATCTGGACTCTGGGAAGGAAGGGTGGAGCTGTCTCCTGCTGAGCTGGTGAGGTAGTGTGGAAAGCTGTGTGGGACCGGAGGGAGAGGGAGCTGGGCTGGATGGGAGGGTTTGCCATGGGATGGATTTTCTTTTTGTTGTTGTTGTTGGTGGTTGTGGGGCTTGAGCTCAGTGTCTGGGTGCTGTCCTGAGCTCTTCAGCTCAGGGCTAGCACTCTATCAGTCTACCACTTTGAATCACAGTGCTGCTTCTGGTTTTCTGGTGGTTAATTGAAGATAAGTCTCATGGACTTTGCTGCCCAGGCTGGCATTGAACCATGATCCTCAGATCTTAGCCTCCTGGGTAGCTAGGATTACAGGTGTGAGCCACCAGCACCCGGCTGGGACTTGCTTTGAGACACTACTAGGTGTCTTAAAATTTCCTAGTCTCAGACTACCGCACAGAGCCCTTCTCAGGTCCCAGTGGTGGGCACAGAGCCTCTGTCATGCATCTACTCTGGCAGGTTGCACCCCAGTGGGTCAGGAGGCTGAGCCAGGTGCTTTTCCTGGTGGTCATCCTGGGGTGGTGAAGAGAGGCGGCCATGGACCCGTGATTCCCACTTTCTCCATGTCCTCAACTCCCCAGCTGGGGCTTCTTCTGAAACATCAGGAAATGGGCTCGGATGGAGATATCCAGGGTGGCAGAGCCCAAGGAGGGGCTGTAGTTTGACAGTACTGGCAAGGCTGGTGGAGGGTGAGGAAGGGAGAAAAGCAAAAGAGGCTAAGAGATTGAGAGGTAGAGTGGGAGGGGCCAGGAGCTCTGGGAACCTCTGAGCTGGTGAGTGGGCACAGTCCCTTCCCAGGGGGAGCTTGAGGCTGGTGCTCAGAGGCCAGGCCTAGTAGAGCAGTGCTCAGAGGGTCACTGAATGCTGCTGCCCCCTGCAGGGAGATGTGTGGATCTGCATGGAGCTCATGGACACATCCTTGGACAAGTTCTACCGGAAAGTGCTGGAGAAAAACATGACGATTCCGGAAGACATTCTGGGGGAAATCGCTGTGTCTGTAAGTGGCCCAGGCCCCATGGGCTGGGGGCTTCCAGGTCATAGAGTCCTAGTCTTGTGAGGCAGGCATGGAGCCTTCTGTGTGACTACATTGGCACAGTCATTGCTCCTCAAAGGCTTAGTTTCCCTGTGGAGACCATAGAGGCTTGGGATTTTTGGACTCCCACAGTTCCCTCTAGTCTCCTGAGTGTCACTCTCAAACTCTTGATCATTCCTCCTTCCTCAGTACTTTACCAGTACTGTAACTAAGGGCCTAGCTGATAATTTTTTTTTTTTTTTTTGCCAGTCCTGGGCCTTGGACTCAGGGCCTGAGCACTGTCCCTGGCTTCTTCTCGCTCAAGGCTAGCACTCTGCCGCTTGAGCCACAGCACTGCTTCTGGCGGTTTTCTGTATATGTGGTGCTGGGGAATCGAACCTAGGGCCTCGTGTATCCGAGGCAGGCACTCTTGCCACTAGGCCATATCCCCAGCCCCTAGCTGATAATTTTTAAAAAAAGAATTTAGGACTTACCAGTGCCTCATACTAAGAAAGTCGTGAGGTGGCTTACAGAGGTACAAGCTGAGCTGGGGAAACGTTTGCTTTTGGAGCCCATACCTTTCTAGACCTGGGAAGCAATGGTGGGTTTGAGCAGCCAAAGAGGAAAGGCAAACAGGATCTGTGATACTCATGGTTCTCAATCCTGGCTGTATCCAGAAGTATTTAAAACAGCCTGTGCATCAGGTTCCCCTATGGCCCAGTCCCCAGCAGGTGGCTCTGCTGAGGGATGGAGAGTAGCCTTGGGGCCTGGTAGATCACAGTGATGGCTACTGGGAAGCACAGCCTGAGCTCTGCAGAGATCCCAGGCAGGATATGTCCAACTTAGGGGGTAAGAGAAAGGTCAGGAGGCAGAAGAATCTGCACCAAGAGGCCAGGATGCTGGGGCCTGGGCAGGAGCTTGGGGGACCAGGGCTGGGTGTGTGTAGAGGGGGTGGGGGGTTGTTACCTTATTGTCAATATTACCTGGAGTAATAGTGGTCCTGCCTCTCTTGTCCTTACCCAGATTGTACGGGCTCTGGAACACCTGCACAGCAAACTGTCTGTGATCCACAGAGGTCAGTTTCTCCATCTCCTGCCCTACCAGCGCAGAGGCTGCAGACTGAGACCCAGGGAGGGGGAGACTCTGAGAGGCAGGGGAGTCCAGGCTGCTTTCTTTCTTTCTTTCTTTTTTTTTTTTTTGCCAGTCCTGGGCCTTGGACTCAGGGCTGAGCACTGTCCCTGGCTTCCTTTTGCTTAAGACTAGCACTCTGCCACTTGAGCCACAGTGCCACTTCTGGCCATTTTCTATATATGTGGTGCTGGGGAATTGAACCCAGGGCTTCAAGTATACGAAGCAAGCACTCTTGCCACTAGGCCATATCCCCGGCCCGACCAGGCTGCTTTCTACCCTGGGTCTACTGTGCTCAGAGTAAGGACTGGATAGCCCTTTGTCCTTGGCTTGGGTGACTTCTTCCTGATTGCAATTATTATTATTATTATTATCTTTAAGTTGTATACAAAGGGGTTTCAATTCAACATTGTCAGTTTATGAGTAGAATCTTTCTTTCTTTCTTTTTTTTTTTTTCAAGCCCCAGTCCTGGGG
Source organism: Perognathus longimembris pacificus (assembly GCF_023159225.1). Classification (NCBI taxonomy): domain Eukaryota; kingdom Metazoa; phylum Chordata; class Mammalia; order Rodentia; family Heteromyidae; genus Perognathus; species Perognathus longimembris. Next base: position 15,123,011 of record NC_063177.1, read on the forward strand.
CTTGAACCCAAGGCTTATGGGCTATCCTCCAGTCTTAAAGCTAGCACTCTACAAACTGAGCCACAGTTCCCTTTCTGGCTTTTTTGGAAATTTGGTGGAGATGAGTCTCTTAGAATATTCTGCCTCGGTGTGCTTTGAACCACCATCCTCAGATCTTAGCCTCCCAAGTAGCTAGGATAACAGGTGTGAGCCACTAGCTCCCAGTTTAGTATCTTCATCAATGTTACCCTTTCATTCTTTTGCTTTTTGAATTCAAACTGAAGTTCGAGTGCACCGCCTTGCATTTATTAGACTGGCACTCTGCCACTTAAATAACATCTCCAGCCTGGCTTTTCACTGGACATTTTGGAGATGGAATCTCATGGGCTTTGCCTAATGCTAGTCTTGAAGCTCAATCCTCAGATCTCAGCCTCCTGAACAGCTAGGAGTACCGGCACGAGCTACCAGCACCCAGCTTCTAACTTGGTGTTTTGACTGTTTATGTACTGTGAAACACTCAGCTTTTTGGTGTGCTGCTCACTGTGTCTCACAGGTTCCCCCACATGACAATCCTGGAAGAGCTCTGTGATCCCTTCCTTCCTGATCCCCACTGTATGCATGGCACCAGGGTGGCTTTCACCACTGGTGGGTTATGCTGTCAAGCAGTAGCCTCTTGTCTAGCCACCCTCAGGTGGCTGTAGTTGGCACCTTGGCATGGAACCTTCCAGCCCTTTTCTGTGCATGTCCTTACGTGCACCCTCATGGAGACATGTGATGCATGTGATACACAGATTGGCTGGGAGGCTCACTGCCATGCTGGTCCCCTCACTGCAAGTCTGGCATGCTCTGTGTGTACACACATAACCCATTGCCTGTGCCTTAATCAATCCTACTGCTGACATCTTGCCTTTATCTCCTGAACTGTCTGTGGTAGGGCCAGGTCAGGGCACATCTTGGCTCACCTCTCTGCACAACTGGGGTCTGGCACAGGACCACTCACAGTTTCGATCCCCTCATCCTGTCCTTGGGGCCCCGGGAACCTGCTGTTGGTCCTTAGCGGTGAGCCAGGAAGGCAGCAGTTGGGGATGAGGGCCCGCCTCCAGAGGGCACTGTCTGGATGTGCCTGAGAAAGGTGTGTTCCACCCGACAGATGTGAAACCGTCCAATGTCCTCATCAACAAGGAGGGCCACGTGAAGATGTGTGACTTTGGCATCAGCGGCTACCTGGTGGACTCTGTGGCGAAGACGATGGATGCTGGCTGCAAGCCCTACATGGCAGTGAGTGGTGCTGTCGGGCCGGGGTGGGCAGCCGGGGACACTGCCTCTGCGCAGTGGGCAGGCTTCCACACTTCTGTCACAAATGTCCCCTTCACCCCATTATCTGCATCTCCTCATGCCCTGTGGTCTGCAGCTCTGTGGCCCCTATTATTAGGAAGTCAGGGTTCCTTCCTTGGGTCCTCCCCAGGGAGGCCAACTGGAAGGTAGGGGTTGGCCCTTGCTGGCCTCTGTCAGGAGGACAGGTTGGTTGGGGGAAGGGGAACTCCATTTTGGAGTTGGAAAGATTAGACTTGACTGTGAGCCTTGGGTGGCCCCCTTACTCTGCCGTGGGTGTTTATATCCCACTTATTCTTGCAGCCCGAGAGAATCAACCCCGAGCTGAACCAGAAGGGCTACAATGTCAAGTCTGATGTCTGGAGTCTCGGCATCACCATGGTACCGCCCAGGGCTGAGTGCAGACCTTGCTGGTCAGGTGGGGCCGGGTGGGGCTGTGCTTGGGCCTTGAGCTCTTGGTTGGGGGGGGGGCGTTGAGGGGCTTCCAAATACCTTCAAAGATAACCTGCTATCAAACACTCCAGACTGTAAGACAATGAGAGGCAGGGTGGTTTCCTTGATCCTTTAGTTTACATATCACAAACATTCATGCTCTGTGATGTCAGCCACTGGCTCCTCCCCAGAGCTCTGGGTGCATGTTAAAAAATCCCAAGCTGAGCTCTTGCTGTGCTAGTGATCTCCAAACAAAGCAAGACCATAGAAATATTCCTCTAAGCAGGAAATCCATTGCTCGTGGGTCCTTGCCCTGGGCTCAGTAGGATAGGACCCATGAAGTCTATAAGGGCTACTAGTTTGAGGAGTGGGCATAGGTGTCCCATGTTTTAATCTTGGCTTCCAGAAGTACCTGACAATGCCCTCTCCCCACAGGAAGAGGTGAAGGTCAAGGTTTATTTGTGTTCTGCATTCAAGCTTCTAGTTGAGAAAGTACAGTGGCACCAATGTGGAGGAAGGATTGGAGAGGGCAGGAAAGTGAGTGGCTCTGCCTCCTAGTTCTAGGGGGATGAGAGAGACAAGGGACAGGGCAAATGCGATGTCATAGTCACAGTGGCTGTCCAGGTGTGTGGGCCATTCAGGGGACTCAGCAGTCTGGTCTTCAGCCCAGGACTGATGGGGCATATCTTTATTGGGCCAGTAAAATCTGGTTCAGATAAATGTGTCAACCCTGCCCTTTGGCTAGCTGGTGTTGGAGGTAGTCAGAACTCATCAGACCTGTGTTGAGATGTCAGGGTCACTCTGAGGGCTTCCCAGCCTCTAATGTCCTGTGGTCTCTGTTGTCAGCGCAGACCCACAGGTGAGAGGCTCAGCCCCCAAGATGCCTCCTTCATGCCAGCACAAGCCCCTGGCTGACTAAATTGGGGTTCCCACAGTTCTTTCTCAGTCTGACCATTCCAGAATGGCTTGCAACCTCCAGGAGATTTACTACAGTTTCTGGTTTTCTATTAATAAGACTGCACTATCAGTTTCCTGCAAAGAATGTGGCCAGAAAGAACCAGATGGAAGAAGGGCCAGGCTGGCATGTGGGGGCAGCCTCTACACAGCACCCCCCGCCCCACCCTGCCAGCTGAGTTCCAGAATGCAGTCTCTCCTGGAAGCCAGCAAGTGCCAGGGCTCTAGTCACTGGGCTACCTGGCAGTCAGGACTGGCAGGAAGGACGTGTGTTCATGTTCCTGCACACAAGACATGCAGGAGAGTCATGCCATTTCTGTGCAGATGAGGGCTGCCCAGTTGTGGGTCACACAGACATGCACTGGACCATGAGGTTACCCCACACAGATGCAGCTCCCATAGCTCAGGTGTGCACAGACTCAGGTCTGGAAGGCTCTTAGCCTGTAATGAGCGTTGACCAAATGCTGGCCTAGGTGGTAGGTGGGGTTATCACGGGAGTTGGGGGTGTCTCTTGGGTTAGAATTGTGTTGCCCTGACTGTGAATAGCCACTTATAAAGACTGGCTCCAGATGTTGCTGCTTAGGGTTTTCTCAAGGTTTCCAAGAGGGGTAGCACCCTACCATGTATCTTTGTGCTCAGAGGCAGTTTTTCTTTTTTAAAATTTTGAGCTCTTTGTTTTGTTTTGTTTTGTTTGCCAGTCCTAGGGCTTGAACTCAGGGCCTGAGCACTGTCCCTTCTTTTTGCTCAAGGCTAGCACTCTACCACTTGAGCCACAGCGCCACCTCTGCCTTTTTCTATATATGTGGTGCTGAGGAATCCAACCCAGGGCTTCTTGCAACTAGGCCATATTCCCAGCCCCAATTTTTGAGCTCTTGAAAAAAAAGAAAGACCAGCTAGGGATCGGTGGTCCAGGCCATGGATGCTCTCTGTCCTTCTCAGGACGCCTCAGCCCCTGTGCTTTCTCTTGCTGTATGCAGAGGAGCCTCATGTCTGAACATTGTGGGAGAGAGTGCGCCCAGTTCTGCCTGAGATCACACATGCAGGGTGACCACTGTAGGCGGGTTTCTGCCTTGCCTGGGAAGGCCCCTTCCCAGCGCAATAATTAGTGCTCTGTTCTGGCTGGCGCTGTGTGTGTTGCCGACACAAGGCTTTTGTTTGAGTGGAGGCCTCTCTTCGTTCATTGCCGTGATTATGGCCTGTCATGGAGGCCTTGGGCTGGAACTGTGCAATTCCTTGCTATTCTAGGCAGGGGCCTGGGCTGACCTGATTATGTTTTTATCCCAGCATTTAGAAGCAGAACCCCAGAGTGTGTTGTAGTCTGGCTAGTCTCTTCCCAGTGTCTTCCCGCCTACTGTTGGCACAGCTAGGAGTCCCAAATGAGCAGGAGGTACAGAGATCCATCAGCCTCCTCTTGTCACCTACAAGGAGTTCAGGCCCAGCAGGAGGGTGATACGGTGGCATTCACATGTGATGGCCAGAGCATAAGTGATGGGGTGAAGAGGGGGAGGCTCCCTGGAGGAGGAGGAGGCAGGGCTGGTGGACAGGGTTGGGGCTCTACCGAGAAGGGCTTCAGACCTCAGTCAGCTGATCTGATGCAGGGAGAGCTGTATCATTTCCTGCTTGCACAGGTAAGTAGCAATGGACAAGCAATATACACTTAAGCCTGGGCCAGAGGGACATTAGGGAGGAGAGTGGCTTGTGGCAACCAAGAGACTAAGGGCCTAGCTAACTGAAGTGCTTTGCCAAGGGTCTGTTGGCTGGCTGGGTGGAGGAGCTTGGTGCTGGTGCCCCCTGGCTTTCTTGTCTGGTCTGCTGGAATGTGACAGGGGAGTCGGTGGCACTAGCTGATTGGCCTGGCTGTGGGTGCTGGGCTGGACCCCTCCCTCCCTCCTCCCCCTGCTTTGGGCGCAAAGTGCATATGTGGTGGCCAGAGCCTGCTGACCTCACTGTCCCCGCTGCAGATTGAGATGGCCATCTTGCGCTTCCCTTATGAGTCCTGGGGGACCCCGTTCCAGCAGCTGAAGCAGGTAGTGGAGGAGCCGTCCCCTCAGCTCCCTGCTGACCGGTTCTCCCCTGAGTTTGTGGACTTCACTGCCCAGTGGTGAGTCTCTGGGCTGCGTCCCAGCCTCCTCCAGCATCCTGGCCTCCCCTGGCACATGGCGTTGGAGCGTGGAAGTTTGAGCAGGAAGAACGTCTGGCTAGACTGCTGTGCTGGTAGGAAGTGTTAAGAGTAGTTCTTCCAGGGACCTGAGGATCAGGGAGACGAGGAGAGAAGATAATTCCATGGAAAAGTTAAATGCATAAAATGTTTGCTTTTATTGATGTTTAGAAGATTGTATGGAATTAGGAAATACCCATGGAAGCCTTATAGAAATGAATCATGAGGGCTAGGAATGTGGCTCAGTGGTAGAGTGCTTGCCTAGCATGCATGAAGCCCTGAGTTTGATTCCTCAGTACCACATAAACAGAAAAAGGCAGAAGTAGTGCTGTGGCTCAAGTGGTAGAGTGCTAGCCTTGAGAAAAAAGAAGCTCAGGGACAGTGCCCAGGCCCTGAGTTCAAGCCCCAGGACTGGCAAAAAAAGAAATGAATCATATTAAAGTTACAGAGTAAATAAGGAAACAGGACAGGTGATAGGAATTCGTGTTCTCTAACCATAAGTAAACGGAAGAGGAAGTATGTAACTAAAGAAGAATAAGTTGCTTAGAAACTAAAAGTAAATTCTTCTGAATAACTTGGGTTGTGAAAGACATTTTAGAAAGACGAGAGCCTCTCAGTATCTATGTGAAATACACTGGAAAATCTAGAGTCTTTATTTCATCTATTAGAAAATGGGAACAGGGAGAAACTAATTGGAACTGCCCTTCTGCCAGGACCAGTGATAAAGAGTGTGCACTCCTGATTAAACTGTGACAGCATTTTGTGATTGGTATCATGAGACACTCCCAGAATCACTATGGAGACTGAAACTAAAACCACTCTTCCTAGGGAGGGTTTTCCTAGGGAAAGTTGCTACAATATGGTTTGGGGGACCCTTCCCCCCCCCCCTGCTTCTGCTCCTTCTTCCCCAGGCCCCAGGAGTGTGTGGCCCCAAGCTAGCTAGGCTGGGTTTCTCTGTACAGGCCTGGCCTCAGCCCCCTTCCTTTCCCATTCTGTTCTAGCTTGAGGAAGAACCCCGCAGAGCGCATGAGCTACCTGGAGCTGATGGTGAGTGTGGGAAGAATCTACATTATTCGTGGGGCCAGCAGTGGCTGGGTGCAGCTGTCCCAGGTGAAGAAAAGTTCCTGCTCTCATTCATTCACACACACATACACACACGCACATGCACGCACACCCCTGGCCGCCTCCTCTCTCCTTCCCACACCCCAGGTCTGTGGAGGGCTACACAGGCTGGGATGGCAGGGCAGAGGCCACCAAGGCAGCATGAGGGAAGCCTTCTTGGAGAAGCATCGTTTGAACTGGTGGAAGGAAGAGTGGAGAGTGCATTTCAAGCAGTGTGGGCAGGGGCCTGGGGCATGTGAGGAAGGGGAGGTTAGTGTGGCAGACAGATGAGGTGGGGTCTTGAACCGCTCTCTCGAAGTCCTGGAGGGCTTCATAGAGGTGGAGGGCCTAGAAGGGCATGTAGAAGTTTGCCAGGTAGGAGGAGCCCAGAGATGGGGTTGGTTGGGGAAGAGGGGTTCTTCCTCCACTCCCTCCTTGGTGACTGTGCCTCTGTCTCCTTCCAGGAGCACCCTTTCTTCACCTTGCACAAAACCAAGAAGACGGACATTGCTGCCTTTGTGAAGGAGATCCTGGGAGAGGATTCATAGCGGGCCGGCCTTGGACCCCACTGGCCCTCCAACACCCAAGTCCTCTCTGCTGGGGCAGTGCTTGCCCACAGTCATAAGCTACTGGGCATTCTGGGAGGAATTGAGGGGACTGCTCCTGCCTTGGCTCTACAATCAGCCATTTGTCTCAAGTGCCAAAGAACCAGATCTTCCAGGACTCCCAGCTAGGCCCATGGTGGCCTCGTCAGTGCCTCTGCCCTGCTGCTCTAAGGACCCCAAGTCTCCACCAAGGCTTGGACTTGGAGGGGCACTCCACCCCTGCGAACTCCGCTGCCCCCATGGAGGAGGCAGCCAGCACCAGTGTGGATGAGCTACTGCCTCGGTCCAGCCTGCATGCCACCCATGTTGTATATTTTTTTATCTCAACTGAATGGATTTTGCTCACTTTGGCCCAGGGTGGCCATACCTCTGTCCTGGCCTCGTGTGGAGGACACAGTAGGGGACGAGCCATGTGAATCCCTAAGTCTCTCAGCTACCTGGGGCCTTGACCTGGCACTGGCCTGAAGGGGCATACTCGTCTAGCTCCCACTCACCACCTCTAATAATGTTGGGCCACTTTTTTTTTTTTAATTTTAATTTATCCTCTATTGACTTTTCCTTTTGCTTTGGGGGCTGGCTGTTTTTATTTTTTTTCTTGCATGGATTGGAGTTGATTACTTCTCCAGCCTTGAGCTTCCCGCAGGTTGAGACCTGCCCCTGTGCTCCGGCTGGAGTCTAGGGCAATGGGTCTCTCAGTGTGCCGGTAGGAGCTCACAGGGGCTGTGGGTATGCTTTGGTGGTGTTTTTAAACAGAAAAAAAGAAAATATATTTTTGTGGAAGAAAGGCCTGCCCCTCTCTGGCCTTTCCCTGGGGGCCTCAGACAGGCAACTGGTTGCTGTTTTAATTAAAAAAAAAGAAAAGAAAAGAGATCAAAGGTTGTATGAGACTATGTGACTGTCGCAGTGAGCCCACTCCTCTTTGGGGAGGTCCCACCGGCCCACTGGGGACCTTGTGGACAAGGCTCCCAGGGGGCTGACTGCCCAGGTGTCAGGCCCTCTGCTGGCCATAGTGAACACACAGGTTGGTTTTTGGTGGGGACTTCCTGTCCTGCCACCACCAAAGTCTGACAACAGCCATATATACGAGCCACGGGCACCCCTCTGCGTTGTCCAGGGTACTATGCGGGAACTTCATCAGCGGCTCTGTGCTGTACTGATTTGCAGATGAGAGAACACACCCAGCCAGCCAAAGTATAATGTGCCCAAAGCCACACAGCTTGTTACATGGAGAAACAGTCTCGGGGACAGGGAGTGGTGCCCCAGAGAAGTCCACCTGCCAGTGTGCAATCCGAGACCCTTGTGCGAGCTGGGTAGACACTTCCTTCAGTCCTATGCATTCCTCTCCTAAGCAGGAATGTGTCTGGCTTCAGGGGCTGTGGGATCCAGGCACTTGGTTCATGTCCCCAAGGACTTCCTGTGTCCATACACTGCCTTCTTGGGTGCATGGCAAACCTACTTGCCCCTCCTGAGTGCTTCCCAAGTCCCAGAGATAGCTCTCATTGGCTGGGAAGGGTTCCCTGCCCACCCTCTGGCCAATCACAGGAGGATGGACTATGACTGGTCAGGTGTAGATGGGACATGGAGGAGCCAGTCATCATCTCTTAAGATGTGAGGCAGAGCCACAGCATTCCTAGAAGTGAGAACAGGCACCCAGGGGGTCTGTCCTCAGCCCTTGGTGCCTACTAACCCTTCCTTGGACTGCTTGTGTCACAGATTCAGGGAGCTTTGCTCTCCTTCACTCAGAGCCCAGGCCCCTTGAGTTCTCTGGGTCCTCTGCCTGGAACCCCTCCCATCCTTTCCTTCTCACCTGTTCAGGTCTCCCGTGCCACCTTCTGGAGAGTCCTCCCAAGCCCACCCTGATGTTTATAAAGGTGGCTCACTTGGTTTAATTGCGCCAGTGACCACTGTAACTGGGCAGATTCGACCTGCCACCCTATCCCCCGCCAACCTGGAGCAGGAGCTCAGTCAAGCTTTGCCCAGCAAATAACGAATGCACTAGCGAGGGATCGAGTCCCGCCGTCCGCGCGCGGGAATGTGCGCATGCGCGTCCTTCCCGCGGCGCCGGCCCGGGCCCGGGCGCGGCCGCCTCGCCCGTGGCCGCCAGGGGGCAGCAGAGCCCGGGCTTTGTCCCGGAGTTCAGGAGTCCCTCCCGGCCGGGTGACAGCGTGTGGGTATAGCACACTGGGTGTGCCGCCCTCCACAGTGGGCAAGGCACTGCTGCTTCCAGAGAAAGCACTGGACATAATGTACCAAACACCGTGGCAAAGTTAATCGTTTGCAAACTTCCCGGAAGGGCTACCAAGCACTTCATCAAAAATTTACACTTTGCCAAGTCCTGCCTGGAGTAGATAGCACTTTACAGTTTTTGCAGAGTCCTCTAGGCAGTACTACAAACCCCAGGCTTTTTGCATTCCATTACCATTTAATGCCACCCTTCAGCGTTCACAAAGGGCATTCTGTAGTCAACTATGCGGACGGTGTTGACCTTTCCAAGGCCGAGACCCAGACCTGGAGCAGCTCCTGCAAGCTGCAGACATTTCACACAGGTACCTCCCCGGCTCCTTAGGAGCTTCTGGCCTCACCCTTGTGGCCAGGTCGGGATTTCCCAGCAGGCCAGAAGGTTGGGGCAGGTAGCTCCTGGATGAATGTGGCCCTTTGGATGGGCACAGATGGCAGAGGCACATGTATCTCTTAAGAGTATCTCTTAAGAGATACTCAGGCAGCATTAATATCAGAGCAGACAGGCCTGCTTGGGAGCACCAGCCTGCCTCTAAGGGAGGCTTGGCCAATTCTGTGCTGGAGGCCGAGGCAGGCAGCCTCTTTGTAGGTCTTTCCTGTCCCAAAGTCATACTGTAGGCTGACTTATGCCTACATGCAGGCTATTCAGGAAGCTGGGCAAGAAAGTCTGAGAGATTTTTTTTTTTGTCTTCAATTAACTAGCAAAATGCTGGAAGAGGAACTGTGACTCAAATGGTAGAGTGCTATCCTTGAGTGAAAAAGCCAAGCAAGAACATGAGGCCCTGAGTTCAAGCACACACACCCTGTGTCCAAATGTTCTGCCATGGTTACTGTCTTAATGTGCCACAGGGCCTTTATACTAGCTGTCGCTTCCCAGAACACTCTCCCTGGAATTGTACTGCTTAGTAGACCACCTCCTCAGAGAGGCCTCCATGACTGCCTTACGCTTGTCCTCTTTTCTTCATTTGTTTATTTACATTTGTGTCAGTCCTCTGCCTATAGGCTAGTCTGGGAGGCTCTGTCCTGCTCAGAACCTGGCCCAGCGAGGCGGGGGTGGGGGTGGGGGCTGATAATGGCACAGGAAACAGGACACACACCTGAGGCCGAACTCAGGAAGCTGGCAACCAAGCTGGCAACACTGGCGATCGAGGCCTCAGAGCCTGGCAGGGATGTGTTAAGGTTTGGGCTGGGCAGAGCTGTGGTACTGTGTATTTCCAGTGGGCTCACAGGAGCTAGCCACCCATGGCTCACTCTGAGGCTCTGCCTTTCAGAGGATGGAGCCTCTGGGGGCGGGGGTCTGCAGGCATGGAGCTGCCTCTGCTCCTGAAGCTGGGCCCTTGCTCCCCTGGCAGCCCCTGAACCTGATTAAAACTGTCTCCCCTCCACCAGTAAAGCTATTAGACATTGGTCAAGATGCATTGTATTCACAAATTGCTTTGTTAAATGGAAACACTTTTGTACAACTACTTAAAGATAATAATAGTAATAAAGGCTGCTAGGGCAATTGATCTGGGGGAGGGGCCATTCCATGGCTCCCTTTCAGGCCATTTTTCAGACTTCCTCCTGGGTGGGGAAGTGGCTGGGGGGCAGAGTCTCCCAACAGGGGGGTGGGGCTTTCTGCTCAAGCTGTCTGCACACCCTCCCTAGCAGCACTGCCTTGAGGCCTTGCAGCATCCTCTTGCATCCCACCCGCAATGGGGACCTCATTCCCACACTGGCGCGCTGCATGGGGCTGAGATCATCTCTGAGCTTTCTGTTCTGCACTCGGAGTCTGTACTCTCAGTGCTTACCCCTGAGCCTCTGATCTCTTTGGAAGAGGTGGGGGTGTCTGTGCATGTCCTGCATTGTAGTCACTAGCTGGTGTCTTGACGTAGGGGCAGCTGAATTACCTGTGGCTTACAAAGGTGTTCTGGCAAGGCCTCAGGCTTGGGTGGGGTGGGATGGGGGAGGAGAATCACTCACATCCCAGAACCTAGGTGTCCAGTTCCCAAGCTCTCTGAGGCTCCCACATGCCCACCTTACCCAGGGAAAAGAAGGTCCAGTGTGAACTGGTACAGCAGGGTGTTGTGTGGGTTGTTCTCGGAACCTCTACAATGTAACAGGAAGCCCTGGAGCCCTGGAGCCACAGTGGGACTGAGAGACCCAGCTTGCCCTCTGCAAGCTCAGCCAGGGCAGCAGACATGGTGGAGACTGGAGTCCCAGGCCCCGGAACCTAGCACTTCCCACCTGTCCCATCACTCCCTGGGGGCGCCCAGCCAATTACATCAAAATTAATTACATCACTAAAACTAATTAGACCTCCCTATGATTAAGTAGTTCAATTAGATTGGTTCATTGAATTATTTAAATTTGAGTTTCAAAGCTCCCATGGTGGTAGGGGATTGGGTGGCACTGAAGGGGTTAAAGGATTGGAGGTCAGAGGGCAGTGGGTCCTTTAGGCCTAAGAGGAGACTAGACTTGATTTTGAAGGTGCCAGAGAAGTCTCCCAGGGCTTTTGAGCAGGGGACAGATGTAGGCTGATTTACAGAAAGGAAAACCAAAGCAATAAAGTCACTCTGCTACCATGTTCCTGTCCCTGCCCCGTGGACAACTTTCTGCCTTCAGAGTTGTTCCCATGCCCTCTCATGACATGCCTGTCCCCTCGAGTCCCAACTGTCATCCCAGCTATGGGACACCTCCCTGAGCCCTGGCTTCCTCCAAAAGCTGGGATTCCTAATGCTGGCCCTGCAGGAACGTGGTTGATCTCAACCACACCCTGAAAAATTTGAAGGTAAGTTGAAGGCAGCCATATATTTGATGCTAAGTTCATTTGCCTGTCTCTCTAGCCCAGGTCCTCCCCTATCCATCTTGGGCCAGACCTTAGTTTGCTGTCCTGCGCTGGGGCCTACTATATCCTCAGGGCAAATGCTAGCATGGGTCCAGGGCAACTGAGTCACAAGTCTCCTGGTGTCTGCCAATGACCATGAGAGGAAGAGGGTGAAATCGGGGACCTAGGCATGGCTGAGACATGATGGGGGAGGGGGGTGGATGCATATCTTGTTGGCCACAGTGGGTAGAAATCACAAAGGAAAGAGATTTCAATGAATCCAGACTCCCCTATAGGTGAAGCCTCACTGGGACCTTACCTGGAGCCCCCAAAGGCCTCATTCCTGGACCCCAGTCCTAGTCTATACTGCAAGCATTACATCTCGGCCCAGCCTCAGAGGACCTGACACCTTGGCTTATAATAAGATAGACTCTGGGGTATAGTTCATACTCCTGGGCTCCCAGGATTAGGCTCTGGCTATAATTTGGCTTCTTCTCATTCTGTTGCCCTGTCTCCTTACTGGATTTTGTTGGAGGAAGGTTCTTAATGAAGCTCTTGCTCTTGAATGCTGTCCCAGGCTCTGCTTCTGGAAGGAGCTGGTATGAAATAAACTGCCCCCCCAAGGCACCCTGCATCTATTCTAATAGTAGTTAGGATTCTAGGCTTGACAGCTTATAAAAACAGACCAAGTGCAATGGCTCATGGCTGTAATTCCAGCTACTCAGGAGGCGGAAATGTAGGAGCATCTCTGTCTGAGGCCAGCTGGGCAAGAAGTTTGTAAACCTCCATCCCAACCAATAAAAGCTGAGTGAGGTGGTGAGCACTTGTGATTCTAGCTGTGTGGATCACTGTCTGAGACCAGCCCTAGACAAAAATGTAAGACCTTATCTAAAAAAGCAAAGCAAAAAGGGTTGCTAGGCTCAAATAGCCTAGCAAGTGCAAAGCCCCGAGTTCAGATCCCAGTTCACAAACAAAACAAAACAAAAAAACCCAAAACCAACCTTCACATTAATCATGGTTTAAACATGACAGACAATTATTATTTTCCAGCTGTCAGAAGGTCAGTGGTTTGGAGCAAAATGACAATTTTTCAGTGCTGCTTCCTAGGCCCTGCCCATCAGCTGACCTGATACCCTACAGTGATTGCTGTCCTCATCTATATGATCCCAGGTGGTCCCAAGACAAAGCCCACATTCCGGGCAGCAGGATGGGAGAGGTGAAGTGGTAGCTTTCCCTTGTCTTCAAAGAAGACACATACCAAGAAGTGAGGGTCAGCATACTGGTCACACCCTATTGGTCACTGTTTGGTCATGTGGTCACTGTGGCTGCAAAGGAGGCTGGGAAATGTAGTCTTTTTTATAGCAGTCTGTGCTAGGAGAGTTCTATCCCACTACAGGAAAGAAGAACAAGAGAACTCTATCCATTCCTACCACAGCTAGCAAGAATGAATGTTACTTTAAAGGGGAACAAGATGCTTTTTTTTTTTTTTTTTGCCAGTCTTTGGGCTTGAACTCAGGGCCTGGGCACTGTCCCTGAGCTTCTTTTGCTCAAGGCTACTACTCTACCACTTGAGCCGCAGCACCACTTCTGTCTTTTTCTGTTTATGTGGTACTGAGAAATTGAACCAAAGGCTTCATGCATGCTAGGCAAGCACCTTACCACTAAACTACATTCCCAGCCTCAAGAGGCTTCTTTCAGAGAGAATAGTCTTTAAGGAAATATTCTGAGTATTCTGAGGGTAGGTAATGGGAAGTATCTTCCAGGGAGGGCCCAAATGGTGCATGAGTGATGGAGGAAGTGGAGGATCTTCCCTCAAGAGATAGCCGGGGAGGAACTGCCTGAGGCCAGGATACCCCCACTTTGAAACCTAATGTTCTCTGATTTACAGGGAAAGTCACACATTGTGCACTTATAGTCACACATGTGCACTGTCATACACACACACACACACACACACACACACACACACACACAGAGTTTTTTTTTTTTTGCCAGTCCTGGGGCTTGGACTCAAGGCCTGAGCACTGTCCCTGGCTTCTTTTGAGCCACAGCACCACTTCTGGCCATTTTCTGTATATGTGGTGCTGGGGAATCGAGCCCAGGGCCTCATGTATATGAGGCAGGCACTCTTGCCACTAGGCCATATCCCCAGCCCCACACAGAGTTTTGTCAGTTGTGGGGCTTGTACTCTGGGCCTGGGCCCTGGGCACTGTACCTGAGCTCTTCAGTGTAATACTAGCACTCTCGGGCTTGAGCCACAGCACCACTTCTAGTTTTCTGGTGGTTAACTGAAGAGTCTCAGCCTTTCCTTCCCCTGGCTGGCTTTGAACTGTGATCCTCTGATCTCAGCCACCTGAATAATTAGGATTCCAGGCGTGAACCACAGGCCCGGCACCCACAATTGCTTTTTGTGCCAGTGCTAGGGTTTGAACTCAGGGCCTGGACATTGTCCCTTTATTTTTTCTGTTGGTTGTGGGGCTTGAACTCAGGGCCTGAGCACTGTTCTGAGCCTCTTTATGCTCAAGGCTAGCATTCTACCACTTGAGACACAGTACCGCTTCAGGTTTTGGAGTGGTTAATTAGAGATAAGAGTCTCAAGAGGACTTTTCTGCCCAGGCTGGCTTCAAACTGTGATCCTGAGATCTCAGCATCCTGAGTAGCTAGGATTATAGGCGTGAGCTATTGGTGCCTGGCTTGTTCCTTCACTTTTTCACTCAAGATTGGCACTCCCTCTTGAGCTACTGATCCACTTCTGGCTTTTTTTTTTTTTTTTTTTTTTTGCCAGTCCTTGGTCTTGGACTCAGGGCCTGAGCACCGTCCCTGGCTTCTTCATGCTCAAGGCCAGCACTCTGCCACCTGAGCCACAGCGCCCCTTCTGGCCGTTTCCTATATATGTGGTGCTGGGGAATCGAACCGAGAGCTTCATGTGTAGGAGGCAAGCACTCTTGCCACTAGGCCATATTCCCAGCCATATTCCCAGCCCCTACACTTCTGGCTTTTTGATAGTTAACTGGAGAGCAGAGTCTCACAGATTTTTTTTGTCAGGTGGGCTTCAAACCAAATCATAGCTTCCTGAGTAGGTAGAATCACAGGTGTGAACCACCAGCACCCAGCCTGGCAAGACCTCTTTGTGGAGAGCTCTGTGTCCCTCAGTACTATGTTTGTCATGTCTTTGTGGGAACAGCCACTGCTGAGGCTCAATGCCCGCTTTCATCAATTTATTATATTAGTGGTTTGCAAATAAGTCTAAAAGAAACTAGTGGCTACACAATGATGACTCTATTCTATCATTGTTTCATTAGCTGAAATGGTTCTATAGAGAGAAACGTCTTCTTAACCAAACTTCTACCCCTTGGATACCTTTTGGTAGGGTTTGTAAGGAGAAAACAAAATATAGGCTTGGCTTGGCCCCTCTAGCAAATCTCTAAATAAAAATTATCTCCCAGAGCTGGGCACCATTGGTTTATGCCTGCAAGGCTTGCTATTTAGGAGACTGAGAAATGAGGGTCCAGGTTCAAAGCCAGGTCAAGAAAATCTGTGAGACTTTTATCTCCAATTATCCATCAAAAATCCACAAGTGGAGCTAAGGCCCAAGTGGTAGAGTAGCAGCCTTGAGTGAAAAAGCTAAGGGACCGTGCATAGGCCCTGAGTTTAATCCCCAATACTGGCATATACTCACAAATTCCCTCCTAATGGTGATTAAGTAGGTATAAATGAATGGAACTCATTAATTCAGGGATATTTTATATGCTTTAATTTGCTACAAAGTACCCTCTATTAAGGCATAAATGGTCTCTTGTTTCAAGTTGGCTCTGAGTCTTTGGGTATGACAGTGGTGTTCTTTGAGATGGTGTTTGATATCTGGTTTGGAAAAGTGTTGCAGGGTCATCCTTTTCATTTCTTGTTTCAAACTGGACTCAGCCATTTCTTCAGGGACCCCTAAATGTTGGGGGTGAGAAATGGTCATCAGAAGCCAGAACCTTGGTGGAAGGAGGGCCACCAGGCTACTACAATGGCTATGATTTCCACAGCATGAATTTACACTGATCTTCTGATTCTGATTCAGGACAACTTAGCTTTTATTTCTATTATCTGTCAGGGGCTGGGAATATGGCCTAGTGGCAAGAGAGTTTGCCTTGTATACATGAAGCCCTGGTTTCGATTCCCCAGTACCACATATATAGAAAACGGCCAGAAGCGGCGCTGTGGCTCAAGTGGTAGAGTGCTAGCCTTGAGCAAAAGGAAGCCAGGGACAGTGCTCAGGCCCTGAGTTCAAGGCCCAGGACTGGCAAAAAAAAAAAGGCCCACCTTCCTGGGCCTATAGCGCACACACATGAGTTTGAGTGCACACACACACACACACACACACACCAATAACACTATTATAACCACCCACGATACAATAACAGAGAACAACCTCAGATAATTTTTTTCTATCCAAACTAACTATGCTGACTGGAAGCAATCTAAAAACAAGAAGAAGCCAAGTGCTGGTGGCTCAGGGATATAGTCCAAATTATTCAGGAGGCTGAGATATGAGGATCATGGTTCAGAGCCAACCAGGGCGGAAAAGTTTATGAGACTCTTTCTTTTTTTTCTTGCCAGTCCTGGGGCTTGAACTCAGGGCCTAAGCACTGTCCCTGGCTTCTCTTTGCTCAAGGCTAGCACTCTGCCACTTGAGCCACAGTTCCACTTCTGGCTTTTTCTATATATGTGATGCTGAGGAATCGAACCTAGGGCTTTATGTGTACGAGGCAAGCACTCTTGCCATTAGGCCATATTCCCAGCCCCTATGAGACTCTTTTTTTTTTTTTTTTTTTTTGCCAGTCCTGTGCCTTGAGCTCAGGGCCTGAGCATTGTTCCTGGCTTCTCTTTGCTCAAGGCTAGCAACTCTACCACTTGAACCACAGCACAGCGCCCCTTCTGGCTGTTTTCTATATATGTGGTACTGGGGAATCGAACCCAGGGCTTCATGTATATGAGGCAAGCGCTCTTGCCACTAGGCCATATTCCCAGCCCCCCCTATGAGACTCTTATCTTCAGTTACCACCACAAAAGGACAGAAGTGGAGGTGTGACTCAAGTGGCAGAGGGCTAGCCTTGAGCAAAAAGCTCAACACCCATGCCCTGAATTCGAGCCTCAACACACACACACACACACACACACACACACACACACACGACAGGATTATTATTTTTATGACGATGATTGTTTTGGCCAGTCCTGGGGCTGAACTCATAGATGAACAATGAAATTGTGATATGCTAAAATCCTGGAGTAGTTCTTCTTTATAGGGTTGCAAAACTTGGTTCACAACCAAGCAGGTTCATTTGTTTGCTTTTGCTTTTAATGTTTAGGGAATTTGTAAAAATTATGTTTTTATAATGATGCAATATAATCACATGGTTCTAAAATCAAATCTATGAAACTAATTATGTTAAGAGAAGTCTACCTCCTATCCCTGTCTGTTCCACGCTGTCTCTACTCTTCCCTTCATGTAATTATTTTTAAACATGTGGCTCATTATTGGTGGCAATTATAAAACATGGCCACAAATCCTTCGGCATTTCTCCTTTAGGAGGTAGTCCTGTCAGCTACCAGTGGCTCATGCATGTAATCCCAACTACTCAGGAGGCCGAGATCTGAGGATCATGTTTGAAGCTAGCCTGGGCAGCAAAGTTCACAAGACTCTTAGCTCCAACAGACTATTCTGAAAAAGCTGAAGTGGAGTTGTGGCTCAAGTGGTGGAGAGCTAGCCTTGAGCACAAAGAGGTTCAGAACAGTGCCCAGGCCCTGAGTTCAAGTCCCAGGACTGGGAAAAAAATAAGGAAGGTGGTCCTTGACTCTCTCCTTGAACCTGGAGACAGGACAGTTTCAGCTCACAGAACGGTACACATGATGTTCAAGGACTTCCAAACTGGGTCGTATCCTGCTACAGAGTCTCCTCCCGGCTCCTCTGGGACAATCATGCATGGAGCTCCTGAGCCACCACATGGAAACATCTCATAGCTCCAAGACCCTTGGTCAGGGAGGCCAGGGAGAGGTGCATGGTTCCACCCTCTCAGGGGAGCCCCACCTCCCAGCCATCCTCACCCAGCTGTGTGGGTGAAGCCCTCACAGAACTTCTGCACTTGCCAACTGGATAGCAATGCGTGATCGCCACTGATGCCCCAGGAAAGTAATGCAGCCACCCCTGCCTGCCTCAACGCCAGCTCACAGAACCACTTACAAAATGACAGATTGTCCCAGCCACTCATGAGCACAGCCTGTTAGGATGCAGTGCATTATCAGCATGTAATTCTTTTTTAATTCATATACATTTATTTTTGAAAGGGTCTTGCTATGTAGCCCAGGCTAATCTTGAACTTGATCTTTCTGCCTCAGTCTTCTGAATACTGGGGTTACAGGGGTGTGTCACCATACTTGAACTTCTCACTGTTAATGTAAGCTGATTCGTACATGTGTGTGCTCTTCTCTGTTATACATGATAGTGGCTCCCCTCCCCCACCCCAACTCTGGCTTTTCAACAGATAACATGCTCAATCCTCTCAGAGAGATTTTAGTCACAGAGGTGGATTTTGCTTTGTTAGCAAAGCTTTTTTCTATTAATAGATGAGTTAAAACCATAAAATCAATATGTGTAGCTTTAACTGTTATACTGTTTGTTCCATTTATGACTACCTCGGTCTCTTTGATGAATTGTCTTTCAATAGGGTGTTTATTTTGTCTTTTATGATTTCTTTTGCCAGTCCTGGGACTTGAACTCAGGACCTGGGCACTGTCCCTGAACTTCTTCTGCTCAACTAGCACTCTACCACTCGAGCCACAGCACCACTCCTGTCTTTTTCTGTTTATGTGGTACTGAGGAATCGAGCCCAGGACTTCATGCAAGTTAGGTGGCCACTCTACCACTAGGGCACATTCCAAACCCTTTTATGACATATTTTGGTACTTAAGCAGTTTCATATTTGCATGTCGGCACTAGGACTTGAACTTAGGGCCCCATGCTCTCACTTGGCTTTTTCATTCAAGGCTGGCACTCTATTACTTGAGCTATAACACTTCTGGCCTTTTGCTGGTTAATTAGGGGTAAGAGTCTCATGGATCTGTCTGTTCAAGTTGGCTTTGAACCTGGATCTTCATATCTCAGCCTCCTGAGTTAGCAAGGATTATAGGTATGAAGTTCCCGTTCTCAGCCTCCCCCCCCCCCCCCTTTTTCTCTTGGTGACAGGTTCTCATTATGTACCTCAGGTTTTCTTGGTATTTACAATACTTTTACCTCAGCCTCTAAATTCTGGGATTACAGGTGAGCATCACCATGCCTGGCTCTTTCCATTTCTCTAGTCATAACCTTTTACAAGACTTAACCATAATGCTTGCCTGTGGTCATTTTTACAGGAAGTGAGTTTTCTGAACTCTTAATGAAGGGTGGATCAGATAATTTCTCTCTCATCATGGTTCTTTAGTTCTCTTTTCAATTGTTTTTGTGAATTGTCAAAAGTAGGGACTTGTGTTTGATTGCTTTCATCTCTCTCTCTCTCTCTCTCTCTGTTGTTGGTTGTGGGGCTTGAACTCAGGATCTGGGTGCTGACCCTGAGCCTCTTTGTGCTCAAGGCTAGCTCTCTACCACTGAAGCCACAGTGCCACTTCTGGTTTTTGAGTGGTTAATTGGAGATAAGAGTCTCATGGGGATTTTTCTGCCTGGGCTGGCTTTGAACAGCAATTCTCAGATCTCAGTCTCCTGAGTAGCTAGGATTATAGGTGTGGCCACTGGTGCCCAGTGCTTTCATCTATTTTACCTAGATTCTCTCCCTCCCCATCTTTCCCCTCTCCTCTCTTCCCCTCTTCTCTTTCTTTTCCTCTTCCTTTTCATCTCTAATTTGAGTTCCTATTGTCTCTGTCCTGTCCCATTTCAATTTTACGCTCAGCTGGCTCTTTCCATCTAGCTGGTGTTAGCACCAGGAGTCTATTGTCCCTGTGCAACCCCAGCCCTGTGGCCTTGCTCTGGTCCCCACATTTTCCCAGCAAATACTATGCATGGTAGGTAGGTCGTCCTAGTGTTGGCAATGTGTGCCTTTGTCAGCCAAGAATAATTCACACCTGAGGCCTCTCTTCCATTCCTTCCTTGGAGATTTTGGTGGACATCTGAAATAGAGGGAGCTAGATCCTTGGTTTGTGGGTCCCTATCAGTCCCTTCAGCTGTGAGGGAGCAGGAAGCAAGCTTTTGTATCAGTGTGTGGGGTTTCTTTGTTACTGCCACCTGCCTGCCTGAACCTGTCTTACATGGAGGGCTGGGGCTGGGGTGGAGGGGTGGGGCTGGAGTGGAGGGGCGGAGGTGGGTGGAGGGGTAGCACACTTGCCCAGGAAGTGTGAGGGCCTGATCCATCTCAGCACTGCAAACACAAACAGACCAACAAATGACAAACACAGAACTGACTCATGGACAGAAATGCTGCAACAGCAAACTCCTGGATTGGGTGGCACTGGCTTGGTGCCGGGGTGGCAGATGGCCAAGAGACTGATATTAGAGATGGCAAACCACTCAGCAAGGCTGTCTCCTGCAACAGTCTGGAAGCAACGAGTGACCCCAGAATTTCTAGTGTTAGAGGAAGAGGTTGGAGGGGGAGAATCTGAATAGAGTGCCAGTCCATGCCCCTTGCCTAGGATAGGTGTAAGAAAGATGTCAACTCAGAAAAGACTTGAAAGGAGCTGGGATAAGTCTGAAATTCCAGACAAAGGGGCTGAGTAGCTCAGGAGCTTCTTGGGTCCTCACAGTAGGAAATGCTGTATTATTGAACCTTTGAACTTTAAGTCCAGCAAAACTGCTCCCTGCATGAGGGCATCTTCGGATAAATACTGCATTGGGGTGTGACCTTCCATCTGCCTTTCCAGACATATTCAGGGGTCTCTGTGAGAGAAAGGGCTCATCAGTGACAAGACCATGGCATGTGGGTGACTTGGTTTCTTGGGCAGAAACACCGGCACAACTAGACATGGAGGCAACTGAACCTGAATCCTCAATGCTTAGAGTGCTTAGAGGCAAAGCAGGTCAGGATGTTGTCCTGGTCTACCAAAGCTTTGGATGACTTGCCATGGTATCCAATGACTCCAGGGCTGCAGCACATCTGGGAAGATGGAGTAGACAGGAAAACAGGAAATCTCTTTGCAGACATGGCCAAGAAGGAAATATAAGAAAGAGAAGAGGGGCTGGGAATGTGGCTTAGCGGTAGAGTGCTTGCCTAGCATGCATGAAGCCCTTGGTTCGAGTCCTCAGCACCACATAAACAGAAAAAGGTGGAACTGGCACTGTGGCTCAAGTGGTAGAGTGCTAGCCCTAAGCAAAAGGAAGCCAGGAACAGTGCTCAGACCCTGAGTTCAAGCCTCAGGACTGGCAAAAAGAAAGAAAGAAAGAAAGAAAGAAAGAAAGAAAGGAAGGAAGGAAGGAAGGAAGGAAGGACGAAAGAAAGAAAGAAAAGGAAGAGAACAGTCTCCAAAGACAGCAGGGGTTGTGAAGGAGGCTGGGTGGGGAGCTTTTTCAGAGAAAAGTCCTGAGCCCCTCAAGGCAGACTTTCTTACCGGCTGCCAGTGGCTCATACATCAAATCCTAGCTAAGATCTGAGGATTGTAGTTCAAAGCCAGCTTAGGCAGGAAAGCCTGTGAAACTCTTATTTCCAAGGAATCAGCAAAAAGCTGGAAGTGGAGCCGTGGCTCAAGTGGTAATATAGCAGTCTTGAGCAAAAAGCTCACGGACAGCACCCAGGCTCTGAGTTCAAGCCTCAGGACCAACAATAATTTTTTTTTAAAAGACATATTTTCTCACATCCTGCCCAAAGGGCTCTCAAAAATTGCTCTGGATTTGAAATGTCCAGACAGGTTCCAAATGGGAAAGTCTTTGCAGGTGTTCTTTGTCCTTGTTGGGGCTGGATGGAAGAGAAATATGGCTTGTGATTTCAGTTCAGAAGGCTCTGGATAAAGATGCTTCACAGGCAGATCACTATTACATGCCAGCTGGGGACTCTGCATTCTTGGCTGAATTTCCCTTGCTGGGAGTCACTATGAACATCCTTGGTCCCGATGGTGGAGTCCCAAGATGGAAGCTCCAGGATGCCAGGGTCACCATGTAGAGGAGAGCAACCGCCAATCACTCAGCCACTTTAGACTGGGGCATGACCCAGACAGGAACCTGAGTTTTGTTTAACATCAAGATGAGAGGGTTTGGCATCATGTCCTGCCTTAACTTGTCTCCATCAACACAAGTGCACTTGAACTGAGACCTCACCAACCATTCTATCTCTCTATCTCTCTACCTATCTCTCTATTTATCTCTCTCTCTCTCTCTCTCTCTCTCTCTCTCTCTCTCTCTCTCTCTCTCTCCTCTATCCATCATACTTATTTAGTCAATTCCAGAGTTTGAACTCAGTGCCACAAACTTTTGCTCAGCTTGGGCATGGCTGGTACCTTGCCACTTGCTGGCTTTTTGCTAATTTCTTAGAAATGGGGTCTCATCAACTTCTTTTCATTTGTACAGGCTGGCTTCAAACTGTGTCTCCTATCTCAGCCTCCTGAATAGTTAGGATTACAGGCATGAGCCACCAGTGCTAAGCTAACCATGTTATTTTTTTTAAACTTTTGTTATTTTAAAGGTGATATACAGAGGGGTTACAGTTATGTAGATCAGGTAAGAGCATATTTCTTTTCCTTTTCACTTAAAATTTTTTTAAATTTATTTTTTGTATTTATGTGGTACCAAGGAATTGAACCCAGGGCCTCATGCATGCTAGGCAAGCACTCTACCACTAAGCCACATTCCTTGCCCTAACCATGTTCTTTTGTAACTGATTTTTATATATGTATGTGTATGCTGAGGCTGAGACTTGAGCTCAGGGTTTCACGTTCTTTTCTTCATTTTTTTTTTTTTTTCTGCTCAAGGTCGGTGCTCTACTACTTGAGCCATTTCTGTCTTTTTCCTAGTTAATTGGAGATGAAAACCCCATGAACTTTCCTGCTCTGGCTGGCTTCAAATCGTGACCCTCCGATCTCGGCCTCCTGAGTAGCTAGGATTACAGAGGTGAATCATCTGGCTGTATCTGATCTTAAAAACAAACAAAACTATTTAAAATAAGCTTAGCTGAAGGATAATTTATAGACAATGAAACCCACCAATTTGAAGTGATAGTTGTGTAAATATGGACAGCTGTGTAACTAGCACCACAGCTACTCCCAGCCCCTCCCTCCAGCAGATGGATTTGTTTCCTGTCACTGTTATTTGCCTTCTCCAGAATCCCATGCATAATGAATCCCATAATGGGATCACTCTACACAAAGTCCTTTGTGACAAGCTTCCTTCTGTTAACGTAATGCTTTTGAGATTGATCTAAAAGTCCATTCCTTTTTACTGCCCAGTCATATCCTGCAGAGTAGGTGTATTACCCATTCACTAGCTCTTGGGCACTTGGGTTGCATCTTCCCGTGAGAACAGCTGCCCTGAACGTTGGTGTGCAGGTTGTGTGTGCGGTCACATGTTTTTATTTCTCTTGGGCTAAGATCGAACAGTAGAATTTCTGGGTAATAAGCGTGTGTTTGACTTGAGAAGAGACAGCAGAATGCAGAATGTGTTATGAGATGGCTGTATCATTCTGCATTCCAATCAGCCTCCTTTATTTTTAGGGCTCTGGGGCCTGAACGGAGGGCCTAGGCGCTGTCCCTGAGCTTTTTCACTCCAGGCTTGAGCCACAGTTCCACTTCTGACAATTTTTGGTGGTTGATTGGAGATAAGAGTCTCACAAACGTTCCTGTCTGGGCTGTCTTTAAACCACGACCTCAGATTTCAGTCTCCTGAGAAGCTAGGATTGCAGGCATGAGCCATCGGCACCCACTTAACTTTCTTTTTTTTTTATATTAAACTTTTTTCTTGGGTCTGGGAATATGGCCCAGTGGCAAGAGCACTTGCCTTGTATACATGAAGCCCTGGGTTCAATTCCCCAGCACCACATATATAGAAAATGGCCAGAAGTGGCGCTGTGGCTCAAGGGGCAGAGTGCTAGCCTTGAGCAAAAAGAAGCCAGGGACAGTGCTCAGGCCCTGAGTACTAGGCCCAGGACTGGCAAAACAAACAAAAAAACAAAAAAACAAAAAAAAACCCCAAAACCTTTTTTCTTTATTGTCAAAGTGTGATACAGAGGGGTTACAGATTCATATGTAAGGAACCGAGTATTAACTAGCTTTCTAACTGTAAAATGTATGAGGCATACCAAACAGAGCAAGCCTATGGGTTAGTTCTGCTACTGTGACTAAGGCCTGAGATGATCCGTTGATCATCCTTCCAGGTTGGAGTTTCAGTCTGCCATTGGTTGGCCCCATTGCTCTGGGTGGGTGGCAGTGGACCACAGAGGCGAGTGAGCTGGAGTGAGCCTTCACTTCATGGCTGGGAAGCAGCTGGGGGTCCCAGTACAGGCTTGGGGATGAGAAGAGAGATGGGACTAGAAAGGGTGACCTTGGCTGAAGGCACAGCCATTGTGGCTGCCTGGCGGCTGAGGCAACAGGTACGTGGCCAGGTGGGGGAGGGAGGGGCCTCACTTGGCTCTGAGCTCCTTTCTTCTTCCCTCCAGGCTGATCAGTCCGTCAGTGGGTCAGCTGGGGGGTAGGGAGGAGGCCCATCCTGGCTGTCCTTTTACTCTCTGGAGGGCCAGGGAGCCAGCCTGATCAATGAGCAGCCAAAGCAAAATGTCAGGAGCAATTAGAAGGTGCCCTTGGCATGAGCTTCCTCAGCAACAATACGTCTTTATTAGTGATGCTTTGGATGATGAGACTGAAAGAGCTGGCAGGGCATGGCACGTATCATGCCTCCCACATGGTGTACACACACAGAAGTTCATTTTCGGCTGCATTTTCAGGTGGAGAGGAGTCCTGAGCTTCAGCTCCATGGAACCCTCCATCTTCTCACCAGTATAATGGGGATGTGGTGGTGTGGTAGGTGTCAATTAGACACTGCATCATAATGAACACTCTCTAAACTCCCCTGCTGCAAGCCAGGCCAGGTGGTGGCAGAAGCGGGAGGCCCCAGTACAGGAGGGGAAGATGGAAAACCCGCTCTTTGGGCAGCTCAGCATCACTCTGCATTAAACTCGTCAGGTATCATCAAACCACCAAGGAAGGGAGACAGAAGCCTCGCTGTATATTTAATGTTTTTGTGTGCCATGACCAGGGTTTGAACTAGGGACCTTACACTCCTGCTTGACTTTTTTGCTCATATCTGTCACCACTTGAGCCACAGCTCCATTTCTTTTTTTTTTAAATTTAATTTATTTATTAATTGAACACAAATTTTTTTTGACAAGGTGTTGTGCAAAAAGGGCACAGCTCCATTTCTGGCTCTTTGGTGGTTCATTGGAGATAAGAGGCAGGACTTCCCTGCCTGGGCTGGCTTGGAACCATGACCCTCAGATCTCAGCCACCTGAGCAGCTAGGATTACAGGCATGAACCACCTGTGCCTGACTTAGAGCCCTTGCTTCACAGAAGTTGCCACAAGGGCTTGGCAGACACATTGTCTGTGTGCCCATGGCAGACGCACTTGTGCAAGCCACCTGCAAGTGTTCTGAGTTGCTCAGGCAGATCCAGACTCAGGCCTGGTGCTGCTGGCTTCATGTAGAGAAACATGAATCAGTTTCTGGTCTCCAAAAGCCTCCAGTTTGGTGGAGACAGACAGGGGCCAGCCAGGGTGGTGAGGGCAGTGGGAAATTTGGCCTAAGAGAAATGAGCTCATGGGTGTGGCAGGCTCTGTGGAGAGCCCTATGGCTGGAGGGGATGGAGGCTGCAGGTGATTCTGTACTGATTATTCTCCAGGGGTGATGGTGAGGGTCTTGTCCTGGATTATTTTAGTGGAGGCTCAGAGTGGATGAAGTCACGTAGCCTGAGGAAGGTCTAGGAGTAGGATCCAGCCATGTCAGCCTTTATGTGACTGTCCCGGGCCTGCTGGTCCTGACTCTCAATGCATCAGTGGTTGAGCAGGCAGGTGGTGTCTGTGCTGCTTGGGAACACTGGGGTGGACGGAAGACAAAGGTGGGGGAGACTCTCTAGGAGACACCTCTTGGGACCTCAGCTCTGACCACATGGTGGAGCCACCTGTGGGTTGGTTAGTTGAGTCTTAAACGTGGCTTGCTTTTCTGCTGGGATAGGAGTAAGCCCCTCAGTTGTTCCCAGTCACCCAAGGAGGGAGGCTTCCCTCTGGGGAGACCCGCAGGCTGGGGTCTCCCTCCCCTGATGGGTCATGCAGAGGTAGTAACTTTGCTGAGTGCATTTTTTTTTTTGAGTTTGCATCCTTTAATTTTGTTAGCGACATTCCAAGGTGTCAGTAAGCCTGTTTGGAAGCTGATTTGACTGAGGCACACAAAGGTAAGGTGGCTTGCCTAAGCTTACACCATAAGTCAAGACATAGCTCTAGCTGGATGTGGTGGTACATGCCTATAATCCCAGCATTGGTGGGGAGGGGTGTAGCTGAGCAGGAGAAACACGAGTTTAGGGTCAGGTTTTGGCTACATTATGAGACCCTGTTTCCAAAAAAGGAGGAGGAGGAAGAGGAGGAGAAGAGGAAGATGAGGAAGAAGAGGAGGAAGAGGAGAAAGAGGAGGAAGAGGAGAAAGAGGAGGAGGAGGAGAAGAGGAAGATGAGGAGGAAGAGGAGGAAGAGGAGGAAGAGGAGAAAGAGGAGGAGGAGGAGAAGAGGAAGACGAGGAGGAAGAGGAGGAAGAGGAGAAAGAGGAGGAGGAGGAGGAGGAGGAGCGGAAGACGAGGGGGAAGAGGAGAAAGAGGAGGAGGAGGAGGAGAAGAGGAAGACGAGGAGGAAGAGGAGAAAGAGGAGGAAGAGGAAGAAGACAAGGAGGAGGAAGAGGAGGATTTAGCCTTAGAAATGTGGAATGTCCAAAACTAGCCTCCTGCTTGTCCTCGCTAAGCTGACTAGCCTCAGTGGCTGGCATGGTTAGTAAAAGAGTAACAATATTCTAGCAACAATAACAGTAACATTGTAATAACAGTGGCTGTTGTGGCTACAAATTGCAGTCACACTGTAATAACAGTGACTATACTGTGGCTACAATAATAGTAACAGTATGTTCTCCCCCTGCAAATACATATCAGGCCAGCTGCTTTGTCCGTGACTCAGTACTGAATTTTCTACTACCTCAAATG
This sequence comes from Perognathus longimembris pacificus, assembly GCF_023159225.1. Lineage (NCBI taxonomy): Eukaryota > Metazoa > Chordata > Mammalia > Rodentia > Heteromyidae > Perognathus > Perognathus longimembris. The sequence continues at coordinate 15,149,799 of NC_063177.1, forward strand.
TGGGGCCGCTATGGGGAAATTGGAGCACAGAGAGGGTAAGCCGTCTCCCCAAGGCACAGAGCTTCTTAGTGGCCAGGCTGCCAGGAACATTCCAGTCTCCAGGGCCTCCTTGGATGTGGAGCTTCACTAAATTTGCTTCCTTAGAATCTTCTCTGACAGACTCAGAAGACAAAGACCCTCTGGGAGGTACACCAGGCAGGTGGGAGGCTGGGGAAGAGGAGGGGAGACCATTGGGTGCTGGACCCATCTATTCGGAGAGGCTGTGCAGCCTCCCTCAGACTGGATACAGATGGCCCCCGCCTCTGTGGGTCCTGGCTGTTGGAAAGTTCTGGACCTTGTCCTCTAGCCTGGTCTGTATTTGAGCAGCAGCAGCAGCAGCAGCAGCAGCAGCAATAATGGCCCAGCAATAACTTCCAGAGCCAGTTGGTGAGGCAAGAGCTGCTCCCATGGTGTGGAAGAGAAGATGGAGGCCCATGAGTGGGCCTCATGTCTCTAGCCAGCAAGTGAAGGGCTGGGGTTGGATTCTATATCTTGCTGGCTTCAACTCAGACTCTTCACTGTTGGGAAAACTGAGGGAAAGGGGAAGGTGCAAGCTCATCTCTTGGGATTTAAACAGTTGTACCTTGATGGAACCCACTAATACTGACAGCAACAATGTGGGATGACAGTGAAGTCCATGTCCTGCACAGCTTCCTTCAGCTCCTGGGCCTTGCTTTCCCCATCTGGGAAATGGGTGTGTGATGGGCCTCTGTCTCAGAGGACCAGTTGGAGAGCAGAGGAGTGAAAATAGCACATGGGTCAGGGCTGGGCACCAGGCAAGCTCTGAGCTGTGGCCATGATGCCACCATTTGTGGGGTGCTGGGCATGCAGTCCTTACTGGGCAGTGAGGCTGCTGGAGGTGAGGAGGTGTCCCGGGGTCTCGGAGGTGGGGACAGGAGCAGTGGGTGCGGCTAGTGGCCTGGCAGGGCATGTGGACAGAGGGCCTGGAGCCTATGCCCTGTGGCAGGGAGGGGGGCTGTCCAGCAGCAGCTTCCTCTGCTCCAGGCTGAACAGACACAGACCAATAAGACACCCTCAGGGGGTCCTGGCCCTGGCTGGGTCATCCTCCAGGCTTTGTTCCCTCCCAGCCCTGCCAGTGGCTACCAAGGTAGCTTCAGTCATTGGGGGGATGGAAGGTGGGGGAGATGGGCACGGCTCCAAGATGGAAAACATCAGAGCTTTGACCTTTGCTCATGGAGTAATTCCATTCCTTCTTTCCAAGCTCATCCTGGGGAAACTGAGGTGCAAAGAGGTTGTGTCTTGCCCAAGGCCACCTAGCCAGGAAAAGGGTGGGCTGGGTGGGATTCAAACTCAGGTCCTTTAGCCACAGAGGCTGAAAGTGGCCACAACGCCAGGATCCTGGCGTGACCCTCCTGATGCTCTCTCAGCCGGGCCATGACGTGCAATCCTTGTGCCTCAGGTGGGCTTGGATGACCTTTGGTGAGATAGTGACCTTCCCTGGAATGACTCCTGCCAGGAATGACCTCACAGTGCTGTTGTGTGCAGGTGGACGTGGTGCCACCTCAGGCTTGCTGGCTTTATCCTCTGTGCCCATCTTGGAAGCACAGATGGGGCCCCGGTGCACCCCATCTGCTGGGCTTGGGACACACCTGGCCCTCACGGGTGGCAGAGGTGGGTGGCATACCCTGTCCTTGTCCAACACTGTGGCCCAGCTGTGCTGTTCTCCCTGGACCTCTGGAGCTCCAGTTAAGGATTCGGGGTGCATTTCTGCCCTCCCCTTTCCCACCTCGGGCCCTTCGCCTCCCTTTGAACTGTCTGTCTTGCTGCGGAGAGAGCTATTCATAGCCAAATGATGTAAAATTTATAAAGTATGGCTGGGAAGGCCGAATCCGCCCCCGGCACGTGGCCACGCTGCTCCCACTCTGCTCAGGAGCTCTTCCTCTACACGAGTGTGAGTGAGCGTGGGAGAGAGTGGGCACTGGGGGGAGGTCACTTCACTATGTCTTGCTGCTATTGCTGTGGTCTTGGGGGGCTTTCTTTCTTTTTTTTTCCCTTTTCAGTACTGAGGATGAACTCAGGGTCTCCACATGCTAAGCAAACCATTTACCCCTGAGCTCTGCCATCCCCCACAAATCCTTTTCATTTAATTTTAATGCAGGGGTTGGCTCTCATATAGCAGGTGGATCCCCCTGTCCATGGACTCCTGTGGGCTGGGATTATAGGGGTGCACTACTGTACTCAGTTGCAACATGTTGTTCTGCGATATGCATGCACTGTGGACTGGACTGGCTAACTGGAGCTGTGGAGCAGGTGCATAACCTCATGTATTGTCTTTTTTCTGGCTTGAACTCAGGGCTTGGGCACTGCCCCTGAACTCTTTTTGTTCAAGACTAGCAGTCTACCACTTTGAGCAAAGCACCACTTTCCATTTTCTGGTGGTTAACTGGAGATAAGAGTCTTATGGGCTTTTCTGTCCGGGCTGGTTTTGAACTATGTTCCTCAGATTTCAACCTCTGAGTAGCTGGGATTACAGGCATGAGCACCAGTGCCAGAGTACTTGTCGTTTTTGTGGTGAGCACTCACTCTCCTCCCTCCTTTCTGAGGCTGATGGATGTTTGTGCAGATGGACCATTCTTCACTTACCCCAATCATCTGTGGATGGACGTCGCTTGTTTCTGTCTTCTGGTAGCTGTTACCCTACTCAGGGACAACTGTTCTCTGACCATGCGTTCAGTTCTAGGCAGAGACTGCCGAGTGGGTCTTGCTGGGCCTGTCACAGGGCTTTGCCATGCTCCCGAGGAATGTCTGTCATAGCCCCGCTGAGCCGGAAACCCAGCTCCCTCTGTCTCCCTCAGAGCAGGGCACACTGCACCCTGTTCCCCATCTTTCTCTTCGAGGCCATATTTTGTTTCTCCTGGGATTCTGGGTTCCATGGAATAGAACCCAGATGGGGGAAGTCAAAGCTTGTCCAGGAAGTTGGAGTCAAGCTGGACCTGAACTCCAGACCTACCAGGCCCCCAAGTTCTGTCTCTCAGACCCATAACTGCTCCTCCTCCATGGAGTCCCCATCTCCAAGGCCAAGGCCAGATGACACACAGCCCTCCTCCTCAGCCACTGCCTTCCTGGAAGTGCCAGAGAGGACATGGGGGCTCTGAAGCTGAAGGCCAAATCCTTTGGGGTGGGATGCCTCCAGGAGGTGGGGGCTCACAGGGGCCCCGCCCAGTGGTAGCTGGAGGGCACAGCCAGACCTCAAGTCCACATCCTTGGAGCAGGCCCTGTGAGTCCCCCATTGTCTGTGTCTCCAGGGACATATCCCGGGATCCCAAGTGTGAACTTGGGAGCAGGCAAGGAGGCCCAGGAACACAAACCCGATCCTCATGACTGGCTGCTGTCCTCAGCGGAAAGATGAGTATGAAATCATCCAGTGGAGACGAGCAATCTGAAGTATACATATAGCAGGGTGACAGGAAGGAGGCCAGACACCTGGAGAATGGGAGGGAGGGAGAAGCCTGGAGGAAGAGCAGCAGGTGCCAAGTCCCTGAGGTCAGCAGCATTCAGCTCCTTTGAGGGACCTGCCTGAGGACCAGCAGAGAGTAGCCCATGGACATGGCAATGAGTTGTTTACACCTTCGGGCAGCTGTTACCCATACACAAGGATAACTTTTCTCTGAAATCATGTTCCATTTGTTTGGGTCTCTCTCTCTCTCTCTCTCTCTCTCTCTCTCTGGGGAGTTTTAAATCTCATTATTTTTGGACATGGACATTCCAAATTTCCAGTCTCTCTTAAGAAAGGAAAGTTCTGACCTGAACTGTGGCCCTCACTCTTGGAACTCTCCATGGCGGACTGAGGGCAAGAAGGGCCCTTGTTCCACCTCCAGACCCAGAAGCCTGAGAACCAGCGCTCAGGTTGGGAGGGGCCTAGCAGAGGGGCAGTGGGGGTGGGGGGTGGGGAGCATCATGAGTTTATCCATGCAGAGGCCGCTGTGCCGCAGATACTCATGATCAGGGCTAAGATGCTTCCTTCAAACCAAGGCCTCTGACACCCAGTCTGCCCCACTGCCCTCCTTGTCCTGCCCCAGCTCTGTGTGCCTGGTCACCTCAACAGCCAATCTGGAGATCCAGGGTGTCTTAGAGGGCCATGTCCCCTCCCTGCCTTGAGTGTGTCTGAGCCTGATCCTCCCCTTCGAGGCCCCCCAGTGTCTCCAGGGCTATGCAGGGTGCATCTAACCCAAGACAACATGGCTCCCTGGTCCAGGTCTCAGGCAGCATCCTTTAACCAAGGGACACACAGTCAGCTAGCCGGCTGGGATGAGGAAAGTGGACTGCTGTCTCTGCTGTTTCTGTGCAGAGTGGCCTAGGCTGGGCTGGCCAACAGGGCCCCTGACCACTGTCTCCTGCCTTCTCCAGAGCCGGTGGGGTGAGGCCTGGGTTTTGTGGGGTCAAGACCCAGTTTGGCACTGGGTGTGTGTGGGAGGGATGGGAGACAGCAGTCATGTGGTCACCTGTGTCAGCAAGGCAAAGGTGTCAGCAAGGGCAGCCCCAAGGGTGGGTGGTCTAGCCATGTCAGACAGGGACTACCCTGGAGAAAATCTCTCTCTCTCTCTCTCTCTCTCTCTCTCTCTCTCTCACACACACACACACACACACACACACACACACCACATTTAGATACATAGATCCAAATATGTAGAGACCCATGTGACTATCCACACGTTTGTCAGCACACACAGACTCACAAACACACTCACACATGGGACACACACAACTGTCCCTTTGTATATGGGGGAAATCTGTTCCAGGATGCCTTCATCCCCTCCCCATGCCTTTGTATAAAATACTAGGGAAATCACCTCCGGTATGCTTTAATTATCTCTCTCTTTTTTTTTTTTGTCAGTCCTGGGGCTTGAACTCAGGGCCTGGATGCTGTCTCTGAGCTCTTTTTGCTCAAGGGTAGTGCTCCACCACATTGAGCCACAGCACCACATCTGGGTTTTGAGTGGTTAATTGGAAATTGAAGTCTCACTCTTACTGAGACTTTTCTTCCCTGGGATGGCTTTTTTTTTTTAATTTATCAAAGAAATTTATTTGTATGTAAATAAACACTTTTTAATGTTTCAGGAAAAAATTTCCAGATTTTGTCTACTTTCAAAAAAAATGAAAACAGAAAACCCAAAGTATTTACAGAACTGCTATACACACAATCAAATTTGATTCCTTTTTAGAAAAGACCCTCCTCACAGCTCCTGTGAATTTAAACTCAGAATTTAAAGCTCACCACTTAGTTGAGCATTATTTCCCAAACTAGCTTGAGATGTGAAACACCTGCTACCCCTCTAAAATGAACTCAATGATAGAAACAGGGAGCAGAGATAGAAATGAAGGGGGGAAAATTAGATTGCCCCTGGGATGGCTTTAAGCCACGATCCTCAGATGTCAGCCTCCTGAGTAGCTAGGATAACAGGCCTGAGCCACTGGTGCCTGGCTCTTACACTGCATTGTTCAGGAAATCAGAACAAGAGGACGCAGACCCAGCCATGCGCAATTGCATGCTGGGGCCTTGGCAGAGGTGTGGGCAGGGCTGGAAGGCAGCACTTGACTGCCCACAGCTTCATCCATATAGATCTGACTTGGTGCACTGCAAATTCTTTTTGGAACTTTCTGGAATTTTTTGTCCTATTTTCAACCTGCATTTGTGGAACCCATGTGTATGCACATAGAGGGCCAACTACACTTGAATAGATCTCATGCGCACACACTCACACACGCACACACACTCATGACCCTCCCTCCCAGCTCCCAGGCTATCCTAGGATGTAGGTGCCTGGGGCAGTAAGCCAGGGTATATAAGGCCTGAACATGAATGGTTGTGGCTGCTTCAATTCTGGGGACCTAGCTGGGCACAGGGGTTGTTGTCACCGCCTAGCCTGAGAACAACTCTATTGTAGCATCCTGGGGTTCCCACTGCAGATCCTAATGGTTTCTGTAGGCTCCCCCCACTTCCGACTTCTCTTCCCTTCCTCCTCCAGTCCTCCTCTTCCTCCTTCTCCTTCTTCCTCCCCATCCCACTTCTCCTTTTCTCCTCCTTCCTCCTCCCCTCTCCCCCTTCACCTCCTCTTCCTCCTCCTCCTTTTTCTTTTTCTTGCCAGTCCTGGGGCTTGAACTCAGGGCCTAAGCACCGTCCCTGGCTTCTCTTTGCTCAAGGCTAGCACTCTATCACCTGAGCCACAGCGCCACTTCTGGATTTTTCTGTGTATGTGGTGCTCAGGGCTTCATGCATGCTAGGTAAGCACTCTACCACTAAGCCACATTCCTAGCCCTCATCCTCTTCTTTGAATGTTTATGCTTTCTCTTTGTGGGGTGGAACTTGAGACAGGTTGTCACTATGCAGGTGAGGCTGGCCTCAAAGTCACAATTCTCTTGCTTTTGCTGGGATTACAGGTATGTACCACTGCACTTAGCTCCCCTAGGCTTTGTGTCTGGTTATAAGAAGACTGGGACAGTGGGTTGTATTTTCATTTTTAATAAGCTGTGCACGCACAAGGCCCAACACCCTGAGATTCTCTGGGTGCAAAGTTCACATCGCCATCTCCTCCTTGTCCCAGGATTATCTCTCTGGAGATAATCTCCAAATTTCTCCTCATCTTTCTGGAGCTTTCCATACACACAGCCTGCCATGAGCACTTTCCATGGCTCCTAGTGTAAACAGGAGCAGCAGCATGTGTGAACATTGCTCCTTGGTTGTGTGTGTGATTACTGGGGACTGAACTCAGGGCCTTGAAGTTCCTAGGCAGTTGTCCTACCACTTAAAAAAAATATTGTTATACAGATGATGTGCAGAGGGGTTATAGTTACATAAGCCAGGTAATGAGTACATTTCTTTGGACAATCTCACCCCTTCCCTTGCTCTCCCAGTTTTTCCCTCTGCACTACCTCTTGAGCCATACCTTTCACCTTTTTTTTTTTTTTTTTTTTTTTTGGCCAGTCCTAGGCTGTGAACTCAGGGCCTGAGCACTGTCCCTGGCTTCTTTTTTGCTCAAGGCTAGCACTCTGCCACTTGAGCCACAGCGCCCCTTCTGGCCATTTTTCTGTATATGTGGTATTGAGGAATTGAACCCAGGGCCTCATGTATACGAGGCAAGCACTCTTGCCACTAGGCCATATTCCCAGCCCCCCTCCCACCCCTTTTTCACTGGTTATTTTTCAAGGTAGGGTCTCACTTGATGCCTGGGCTGTGATCCTCCTACCTGTGCTTTCCTGTGTTGCCAGGGATGATGACAAGTGTGTGCACCCAGCTCTTGTGCTTCCCGTGTAGCTGGCATAACAAGTGTGCCACCACACCCAAACCATTGGTTGAGATGAAGTCTTCAGAACATTTTTGTTTGTTTGTTTTGTTGTTGTTCTTGTTCAGACTGGCCTGTAACTGAGATCCCATGATCTTTGCCTTCCAAGTAGCTAGACTAACAAGTTCGAGCCACCTTTATTGCTCTTTTATCCCTTGATGTATCTTGGATGTGTGGGGACAGTTGGGCTCTTCTCATTGTCTGTCCCCACACTGTACCATGAAGCGTGGAGTGGATGCCCCCTTGATTCATGTACCCACACACCCTGGCTGTACGGGCAGCCTGTGGCCACCCGCCCTGCTGGGCTGTGGGGACAGTCCTCTGGGAGTCAGTCTTCAGAGGGGCTGGCTGCTCCTGGCAACTTGGCTTCCCCGTCCTCTAGGATGGCTGCTTAGCCAGTACCACCAGTGGGCAGTAATGCCCACTTCCCCAAGCCTCTGGAGTCCTGCTTGGTGTGTCGGGTGGAGGATGGCAGCTGCAGGCAGACTGGGCTTGGTTGACAATGGAGCTGGGCCCAGGGGGCTGGGGGTGGAGAGAGAACCCCCCTCACATGGGGATAGCAGGAACCATACTCATCCTGAAAGATCTTTGATGGACCCCAGGAGAGAGGAGGACCTCAGGAGGGGAGGCCAGGGAGGGTGGTTCAGGAAGGAGAGGCAGAGGCAGAGGTGGGGCCTTTAGGGGCAGGAGGGCTGTTGGACAAACAGGAAGGGACAAGGACATGCCATGTGGCCTCGAGTGTCACTGTGGCAGTCCTCTGGGCCCTGGGGGAGCCCAGTCAGCATGAGGAGAAGGAGGTGGCAGGCTGGGGCAAGCTCTTCTTTACCCCAAGGAGGAGGTGGTGAGTGGAGGCGACCCTCACAGATGAAGCCTTGTCCCCCTTAGCAAGCAATGAACCCGGGATAGAGCGGAGGCCGATGTTTTATTCATGGCCGGCGCAGAGCGATCAATTATGGGCTCCTGCCACCCAGTCTGGCACGGTCTCCATCATCCTGCCATCCCAGGCTATTTTGGGCTGGGCCTGGCCTCCCCTCCCCCCACTCCCCAGGCCCTGTTCCTGCTCGGGGTGGGGGGCACTCCTTGTGGCTTGGGAGAAGTTGCAGAGACCTCTGAGCCCCTGAGGCACCGCGACATGGCCAGCGACCCCCTATCATGGAGAACCGGGCAGGGAGACCATCCTTGTCATCCCTCCTGGCAGGATGGCTGTGGCGGGATGCACTCTCTTTGGGCAGCCAGGGCTGGGAGAGGCCTTGCCAGGGGCTGTGGCCAACGCCTGGCATGGTCTCCACCCAGGGAGGACAGATGCTTTCCTGTCTCTCAGGAGCTGGGTGGAGAGGGGACTGTGCGAGTCTGACCCTGCTGCCTCCCCAGCCTCAGCCCCAGCCCTGAGTGCTGCCCTAGTCATTCGGTTTGTCAAAAATGGGTAGGCACATCCATCTTCCTCCTCAGACTGTGACCTGCTGGGAGACAGGGGTGTTGTCTCACGGCTTGCCTCACGTTCACTGAGCAGTGACTGGCCTGGGGGCCTGTGTGCAGCGAACACCGGATGAATGAATGAATGAGCCTCAGCTTCCTACTCAGTGGCTTTTGGCTCTCAGACCTCTCTCCCTGTCAGTCTTTCCTTTTGTGTGTGTGCTCATTGTGTACCTACTATGTGCTAGGTCTCTGTGCAAGAACACAACTCTGCCTCTGTAGAACTGATGTCCGAGGTACTGAGGTGGAAAAATACCAGGTGGTGATTGGTGCCTTGGAAAAATAACAGAGAAGAGGCCCATCCTGACAGGACGCGAGAGAGGCTGTCATCAAGCAGTCAGGAAAGGCTGCCCAGAGAAGGTGACAGCTGAGCAGAAGAGATCCGAAGCGGGTGAAGAATTGATGGGATTCATTTGGGGGAGAACAGAGGAAACAGCAAGTGCAAAGGCCCTGAGGTGGGATCATTCCTGGCACCATGTCTCAGCAAGTGGCGACTGCTCACTGTTGTTCACCCCATATCAGCCATTTCTGCCTCTGCTACTCAAGTTCTATCCACAACCAATGTCTGTCTGCTTGGACAGGTGCAGTAGCTTCCCTTACTGGTGTTCCTGCTTCCAGCATGCTCCATAATTCCTCTCTTCCCATGGTGACTAGGACTAGCCTAGAGACACCCCCCCCTCCACCTACTTTGCAGCTGCTAAGGAAAACAATTTGGTGGTTAAATGCAGTTACCATATGACCCAGTAACCCCACTTCTAGGCATGCACACCCAAGTGGAATGAAATAAACAGTAGAGGTCCACAGTGTCGCTATACCCCCCTACCATCCCCTCAGGCTCTCTCTCCCAAAGGTGAACACAGTCCTAGTGTCCACCACCAGACAGATGCAAATAGTATTCAGCCATGAAGAAGGAAGCTCTGATCCATGCTGCTACATAAGTGGACCGTCCCGCACCGCCCCCCCCCCCCCCCGCCATAGATGCTAAGTGACATAAGACCACCTGTGGGATTCCATTTGTATGAGGTGTCCAGAAGACTCACAGGGACAGGAAGTGAGTGGGTGGCTTCCAGGGGAGAGGGAAGCAAGAAAGACAGTGAAGGGGCTGCAGGGTTTCCTTTGGGGTGAAGAAATCTTTAGGTGATGGCGCAACACTGAGAGGTATTTTCTCAGTGGCTAATTTTATGTTACAGAGACAGACCTCAACTTAAAGCAGATAGGACATCCTCTCCCTGCCTTCAACCTTCCAGCCATTCCTCCTGGCACAGAAAAATAAAATCCAAGCTGTACATAGTGGTTCTTTACTGCTGTCCTGGACCAGCCATAGTTGTTCACCTTTTTTATTTTTTTACTAGACCTGGGACTTGAACTCAGGGCCTGGGCACTGTCCCTGAGCTTCTTTTGTTCAAGGCTAGCACTCTACCACCTGAGCCACAACACTACTTCTGGCTTTTTCTGTGTATGTGGTACGGAGGAATGGCACCCAGGGCTTAATGCATGCCAGGCAAGCACTCTACCACTAAGCCACATTCCTAGCCCATCTGCTCACCTTTTTTTCCCTTTTTTTTTTTTTTTTTTTGGTGCTGGTCTAAGAATTGAACTCAGCACTTGAGCTGTGACTCCAGCTCTTTTTGCTTTAAGTTTGTATTCCAGATAAGCTCCTGTCTTAATTTTGCCCTAGCTGACATTGGACTTTAACCCTCCACCGTCTACCTCCCTCAGATGGGCATCATCCTTATCTGGTGAGATGGAATCCTGTTTACAGAGTCCTCAAAATGGAATGAGTGAACTAACAGTCTTTACACTTTAGTTCTCTGGCCTTTGCTTTCCTGCCCTGTCCTGCAGGCTCTCATGTCCCTTAGGCACCTTAGGTGGACGCCACATCACACAGCTAGGCATTTCCAGTGGCTTTCAGCTGTTCCCACCTTTCCTTTCATGTCACTGTCAACCCCCAAACAGGATGTTCAGTTAGGTCCCTCTGTCTACCAAGGTGCCTGGCTGCAGAGGGAGGCAGTGCTGACACCAGGTGCTGTGGTTTGGATCTGAAATGTCCTAAGGGCTCATGTGTTGGAGGCTTGGTTGCCAGCCCGTGGGCCTGCTGGGAGGAAGTGGACCCTTTAGGAGGTGGGGCCCACTGGGAGGAAGTTAGGTCATTGGGGGCGTGTCCTTCAAGGGGATATTGGGATCTTGGCTTTTTCTTTTCCTGTTTTTATTTCTTCCTTAATACTAAAGTGCTCAGTCTCCACCTGCTCTCACCCTAACAGTACTGTGCTGCCACAAGCCCAAAGTAACACAGCCAACAACCATGGACTGAAACCATGACCCCACACAGACCTTTTCTCAGATATGATGCAGTGATGATGGAGAGCTGACTACCACAGGAGCGCTCTTCAATTCCAGCTCTTCCTCTGGATTCTGCTGCCTGGATTTGAGGGGAGCCAGGAAGCTACTTGGGGGAGGGGACAAGATGACAGGATAACAGCTATGGATGTGCCCATAATCTTCTGGACATCTATTAATCATAATTTCCTCTGACCTCTGGTTAAATGATAACCTTATTTTTTTCAGGTGAAAAAAAATTGAGGCCCATAGAGATGAAAGAAATTTTCTAATGTCATAGAGCCATAAAAGCAGAATGGCTGTGGCGGTCAAAGCTCTGCCTTTCTTTATGTTAGTTGTCTTTTTGGGCCTCTAGAAGAATAGATGAGGCCCTGGGCCAGTCCAGGAGGTCTTCCAGATGAAGGAGTGGGACTGAGAGAGGCAGAAGGAACAGCCTGAGCAAAGATCTGAAAATCGAGACAACTTGATGGCTAAGCCAGACTGGAGGGAGGAAGATGAGAAAACAGGGTTCCTGGTAAGTCATCAGGAGGAGCTGTCAGGTCTTCCCCAAATGCTCTCATCTCCCAGAGACATGCTATGATCTCTGGTCTCTAGAGACACGCTATGACCTCTGTTCTCCCAGAGACATGCTATGACCTCCCAGAGAACACTGCTGTCCTGAGCCGTTTCCCTGTGGGACTTCAAAATCCCTGCAGTAATACTGAGACTAATATGATCTGTTTGTCATCTACTCATCTGTCCTCTCACTTGTCCATCTATTCATGTCTCAGAGTCCAATTGCTCATCGAGTCACCTGCCTTCTTACCCACCTGCCTGCCCACTCATCCACCATTCATCTACTCCAATATGTCTCCACCATCCATCCATGTACCCATCCCCACCCACCCATCCGCTTGCTCACAACATAGCCATCCAACTCATCTACCCACCCATCTATCCATCCATGAATCCACCACCCATCTACCCATCACATATCCATCCACTCCTCTAATCATCTACCCACCCATATATTCATCCATCTACCTATCTGTGCACCCATCCAATCTATTCATCCATGCATTTATGTTCACATACAAACTTTTCTGTCCTTCTGTCCTCTCATCTGCTGTCTATTCTCATATCCATCCATCACTCACCTATCCGCCATTCCCTCACCCACTCATTCTCCCATCCATCCATCCATCTACACATCCCTCCTCTCATCTATTACCTATCCACTTATCCATCCATCCATCACTTACCCATCTACCATCTACTCACCCATTCATTCATCTATCTATCCATCTGCCCATTCATCTTCCCGTCCGTCCTCCCTCCCTCTCTCCCTCCCTCCCTTCCTTCATTCCTTCTTTCCTTCCTTCCTTCATTCCCTCCCTTCCTCCATGTCAATCCTGTACATCCAACTGTCCACCTCCATAGATACCCTCCCACATATGTCCATATGTTTCTCCATTGGCCTCTACATTCATTTCCTGCCTTCAGAGACTTTCCCAGTATCCACAGCCAACCTTCTCATGGCAGATCCAAACCCCAGCTTCCCTGCTAGCTGGACCTTCAGGGTCCCATTGAGTGATCTTGTCTCTCCTCTTAGCTCCTGCTGCTCTGGGATGGCAGGCATGTGGCCCTGGGTGCCATACTTGCTGTGCTCACTTGCTGGGGTTGGAAGCTGGAGTCTGAGCCCCAAGGGTAGAGGAGAGCCATGAGCATGAGGTGGGGGGAGGGAGTGGGTGGGGCCAGATTCATGCACTGGGACTCAGTTTCCCCACCTGTAGTAAAGAGTGTAGGTGTCCTTCCTCACTCTATGCTGGACTCTGAGCTCCCAAAGGAGCCAGGGAGGTGGAGGCTGGTGAGGAGAGGAGTAGCACTTACCCACATGGCCCTGATGACCTGGAGTGAAGAGGAGAGGGTCTGTTGCCAGAGGGGCACCCCATTAGTACTATTAGCAGGCCCTGGGGAGATGGGGTCACCACGGCCCAGCTGTGAGGCCATTAGCAGCCCATTAAGCACTAGCCCTTTTTTCTCATCCCCCCCACTCCCATGGGGGGAGGCAGGCTTAGACCTGCCTGCACTTCCTGGCAGCGTTCCAGCCTCCTGACAGTGTTCCAGCCTTCTGACACCAACCCTCCAGGCTTCAGAGATTCCTCATCCACTATGAAGACTGGTGCTGGGCTGGGGCTGACCCTGCTGGAGTGGGAGGACAGCTGCATGGGACTCGGACGCTGAATCCTGGAGCAGGCTCAGCCATCTGAGGCAGGTGCAGGTGGATACAAGTAGAATGTAGGCCATTGGCCCAGTGGTTGGTTAACTAAGGCTCCTTCAGTTACATTTTGCCAAGGGGAGGCTGTAGGCTGGTTCTCTGACTTCCTCTCCCTTAGCTTATGTGAATGTCTGGTTAAGCCAGAAGAGTTGTGTCAGTCAGTCAGTCAATCAGCAAACATCCTTTGAACTAACAAAGCATTGGAACTTGGGCAGAAGGGCTAAGATATTGGACTCTACTAATGACAGGATTCGTCCATCCATTCTTCACTAGATATTCATTGAGGTATTGGGATAGGCTGGGAGCGTGAGGCCTGATCATCACCTGCATCCTGGAGGCAAGGCCAGGGAGACAGAGAGGGTGGCCTGGGATCTGCTGGAGTCGGCAGGAATTACTGTCTTCATGAATCTTAGAATTAGATTCTCCTAATTAGAATGAGAATTCAATTAGAAGCATCATTGAAGTCTGGGTTAGAGGCTGGCAGTAGCTCATGGGGGCCTGACCCCCTTCCTTTCCATCTGTGACCCCCAAACCATCTCTCCCTCCCCCTCCCTGTATCCCGCTACTTTCCTCTGCCCCAGAGGCCTTCCAGCAGCAGAGCCCATGCCAAGTGTCACCAGCCCTTCACTCTTCCTCCCTGGGTCCTGTGGAATCCCATCTCTAGTCTCCACTTTCTGGTTGGGGAAACTGAGGCAGAGACAGGAAGTATCTCCTGTTCCTCAGGGAGGTACTGGATCTGCCCTGACCCCAGGGCAGGGACAGAGTGGGGTGGAAGGCTTCCAGTAGAGCCCCTGCCCTGCGTGGTATATTTTTAGCTTAGCGCTGTCTGCCCAGCATGGGGGTGGGGACGGAGACCAGCCTCTAGGGGCAGAGCAGCCAGAGCCGCATCTTAATTGGGATCCTAGAGGAGAAAAGCTGTTACAAGGGCTCAGTGTGATAATGAGTACACCCGTGTGCAAAGCCAGACACAAACATGTTCAAAGCTCAAGTGTGTGTGTGTGTGTGTGACCCATCTGAGGCCTGCAGCCTCTGTGTGTCTGTATGTGCATGTCCACCAGTGTGTCTGTATTTTTCTCTGTGTGTATGTGTCTTTGTGTTTCTATATGTGTATGTCTGTGCATTGCTAAGTGTGTGTCTCTGTTTTTATGTGTGTCTGTGTTTCAGTGTGTCTGTGTGTGTCTGTGTGTGTCCGTGTGTGTGTGTGACCCATCTGAGGCCTGCAGCCTCTGTGTGTCTGTATGTGCATGTCCACCAGTGTGGCTGTATTTTTCTCTGTATGTGTCTTTGTGTTTCTATATATGTATGTCTGTGCGTTGCTAAGTGTGTGTCTCTGTTTTTATGTGTGTCTGTGTTTCAGTGTGTCTGTGTGTGTCTCTGTGTGTCCGTGTGTGTGTGTGTGTGTGGCTGACATGAGGCATGGAGGTTGGTTCTTGCCTAGTCTGAGCATGGAGGTCCCCTTGTCCCTGAAGCCACTCCCGCCATGACTAATAGAGTGCTCTCAGGCTGGAGGGGCAAAAGTAGAATGGTGATGGGGTGCCAAGAGCTAGGAGACCCCTCTCTACCATGCAGGTGAAAAGGGACACAGAGGACCAGGGGGGATCAGGGGCTCCCATTGCTCTCCTGACAAGGCAGGAGGTGATCTGCACTTCCACCTGCCCTGCGACATCCCTGTCCTATGCCAGTGGCTCTGAGTAAGCAGGCAGGCAGGTCCACACCCCCAGACCTTGCTGGCCCCATATTTATGAGGTCTGCAACCTCCCCTGGTCCCCTGTTCACCTCACAAAGCCCTAGTGTTTAGCTGGCCATGGTAGGCTCACCCCAGCCCCTGGATAACTCAGCGCTAGTGCTAGGGTCATCTGCCCTGTGATTCTGGGTGCTCTTGGTGGACATGCACCCCAACAGAGCCTGACCCTAGGTAGAGGCAAAGCAAATACAATGCTGCTTTCTTCTTTCATTGAAAGACTTTTAACTTCAAACCAATTATTTTTGAACAGACTTTGGCTTCTCAGTTCTATCTGAGGATGGAACTGAGGCTGCGGGGAGGGGATGGGATGGAGACCTCGAGCTGGGGGCAGGGCTCTGCACTTCCTCCTCTGTGGAATGGAGAATGAGAAGCTAATTGTCCTGAAGTCCCTGAGGCCACTCCACTGAGGAGACCTCCAGGGAGGCAGAGCTCATTACAGATCCTGGTCAGCCCTAAGAGCAGTGGCTGTAATGACTCCAGGAGAGGGCATGGGAGGGGGGGTTGAGAGCCCCTACTTCCCTCCCCACCTCTGTATGGTCTGTGGGCCCTGGAGCTACAGAAGGACTCCTCCACCCAGGAGCAGAGGGCAGTGCTGGCTGTTGGCAGAGGCTGTAAGAGCAGAGCCCTAGCCTCTACCCTCCCTGCCTCCTTTCTCCCTTCCCTCACTGTTTAGTTCCTCTGATCGGCTTGTCCTTCCTTTCCTCTGCTTCTTAGCAAGGGTTTCCCCATTTCCTACTGCAGACCCCACAGTGAGTGTTGAGGCCACACGGGCTGTGTGTCAGTACAGTTGCCTTCTGGGCAGCCCCATGATGGTCATTAGCTACCCACTCAAGAGTGGGCTAGGGCTCAGGCATTGGACTCCAAGTTCCTTCAGGGGTAACTCCTGACTCCCTGTATCAGTCTGCTGCTTAAAACTTTCCATGGCCAAGACATTGGTGGCTCAGGCCTGTAATCCTAGCTACTCCAAAGGCTGAGATCTGAGAATCACAGTTTGAAGCCTGCCCAGGCAGGAAAAGTTCATGAGATTCTTATCTCCAATTAACCACTCAAAAGCTGTAGGTGGAGCGATGACTTGACTGGTAGAGCATCAGCTTCGAATGAAAAAGCTATGGGACAGTGCCCAGGGCCTGGGTTCAAGCCCCAGTATGAGCACTTATGCGGGTGCTCTAGCATTTCTACTCACGGTTCTGTCCCTGACAGCTGGCACACAGTGAGTGCCTAGCAAGTACTACTCTAATGATCAAGTGATAGACTGATTCCTCACAAGGTGCTCTCCCTGTCTCGAGTGTGAGTCGTGCCCTCCCTGGAGGACTCTGCTGGGGCAGCATAAAGACCCAGGTAAACTTCAAGTTAGGCAGAGGGGATTTGCATAAGGAAGATGGAGGTCATATGCTGGAAAAAAGTCTCTGGAAATGAGACCAGAGTGTGAGAAAGCTGGTGCCGTAAATGATGACAGAGAAAAGAGGTGCATAGATAGATGGATGGATAGAAGGAGGGAAAGGGAGGAAGAAAAGAATGAGTGTATGAATGGTTGTACAAAATGGATGCATGGATGGGTGGGTGGATGGATGGGTGAATGGATTAATGGAGGGAGGGCTGGGAAGACAGGCTGATAGATGAGTGGATGGATAGATGAGTGGATGAATGGATGGGTAGGTAGAAGGATGGATGGATGGAGAAATCAATGGATGAGCTCATGGATGGAAGGAGGAAGAGAGGAAGGAAGCAGTGAATGGATGAATGGATATTGATGGGTAAGTGGTGGATAAATGGATGGGTAGGTAGATGAATGGAAGGAGGAATGGATAGATGGGGTGATGGATGAGTGGATGGACAAATGAATGAATGGGTGAATAGATGAGTAGATGGGTGGATGTGTGAGGAGATAAGTGGGCAGATGGAGGTAGAGATAGATGAATGGATGGAAGATGGATGGGTAGATGGATGGATGAGTAGAGGGATGACCCCTCACCTATAGGTTTACTTATCTTCTTCTTTCACCTTCTCATATCTCCTTGGTATTCCTGAATATACCAGGCTCTGCTTACCAGCTGAGCTGGGGTTGACAGGGGGATTTTGGCATTGAGGGTCTTGCCACGCTAGGGATGGACCCAGAGCCTTGTGCACACTAGGTTAGCACTCTATTACTGAGCTCCACCCCATGGAGATGAGGGTTTCAGCAGGCGCCTCTAGGCCATCCTGTGTGAGGCAGGGGCTGTTTGTGTGATGCTGGAGCAGCTCCTTTCGTGGACACATGGAGGCTCAGCCCTAGGTCCTCCATCCCATTTCCACCCACAGTGACAGTGCAGGGAGCTGGGAGCAGACCAGGCCTCCCTAGAAGTCGGCAGTTCTTGGTGCCAGCTGCAGATCCCCACCCTCCTCCCCACCCACCCTGTGACCAGAGCAGCCACCCTGGGCTCCTAGCTCTGAATAAAAGTGAGGGATAGTGGGATGCACTGGAGGGCTTGTTCCACAAAGTGGCTCCCTGGGCTGTGGGGGAGCCCCATGGCTGTCACTGCTGCCTTCCAAAGTTTGCTTTTCCATTTGGAAACAGTTTGTGGTCCAAGTGCTTCCCGTGGTGGGAACCCTAAGGCTGAGTGTGGCACAGCCAAGCGTACACTGAAATTGTTCAAAAGCAAAATGATAAAAATCCTCCCTCAGCCTCCTGCTGCCCTCTCAGCAGCTGCCATGCAGGGCTAGATGAGACTGGGTTGCTGGGGGGCCTTGGGCCTGGAGCAGGCAGGAGGGGCACCCTGCCCAGTGCAGCAGTGGAACTATGTGCTGACACAGCCCCGAATTCCCCATCTTGCCTCGTTCACTGCACTCATTTTGTGTCTAAGCCCCAGCCCAGCCGGCCGTCAGCCCAAGGGAGATCCCAGGACAATGGTGGCCTGCTCTGGGCACTGACCTCATGGCCAGGCCTGGATAACCTGATCTTGGCATCACTTCTTCCCCCAAGCTGCCCAGAGGCCCCCATCCAGACACCTGAGGTCTGCTGTGAGGGGCCAGAATCCTGGCTACTTGCACCCCTCTTGGGATGTGGTTCTCACACATATCAGGCCAGTGGCATCAGCTTCGAGTACCCCTTTCTTCTGCAGCAGTGGAGGAAAGTGTGCTGTGCTCTGGCTTCCAGGCAGCCTCTTGGCTTCCCTTACTGTTCTGTCCTTCTTGGGGTCTTTGTCCTTCACCTCCTGCTCCTGTCCTGCTGGAGTTTTGAGTGTTCAGGCATCTGAGGATGGGTGTCGCTGAGCCCTGAACTACTTTCTTCAAGCAAGTATGGCTGGCTGGCTGTCCTGCTACATATGAAGAGACTCAGATCTCAGATCCAACCAATTGATTAAAAAAAAATTGAGCTGAGCACTGGTGGCTCACGCCTGTAATCTTAGCTACTCAGGAGGCAGAGATCTGAGGCCTGAGGTTTAAAGCCAGACCAGGCAGAAGAATCCATGAGACTCTTCAATTAATCAGCCAAAAGCCTGAAGTAGAGCTGTGACTCAAGCAGTAGAGAGCTAGCTTTGAGGAAAAAAAAAAAGCTCAGGGATAGTGCAAGCCCTGAGTGCAAGCTCCAGGACTTGACATACACACAAATTATATTCAAGCCTAGTATGGTAGTACACACCTATAATCTCAATTACTTGGGAAGCTGAGGTTAGAAGACTGTAAATGTGAGGTCACTCAAGGCAACCCAGTAAGATTGCCTCAGAAATGAAATAATAACAGTAACAAGGGCTAGGGATGTGGCTCAGTGGTAGAATGCTTGCCTAGCATGTGCAAGGCCCCAAATTCCATCCTCACCACTGCCAAAAACAACAACAAACCTCTGTATTGAACATGTACAGAGTGTTGCTTATTATTATTCCCTGAACAGAGCAGCACAACAGCTATTTACCCAGCATTCATATTGTATTAGGTGTCATAAGTAATGCAGAGGTGATTTCAAGTCTAGGGGATGATTGTGTAGATTCCAGGCAAATACTATGCTAATTTACATTTGAAGATTTGAGAGTTTTAGAAACAAAATCCTGCAGATACTGAGGGCAAGTAAGGTGGTTGTTGTCTACTTCATGGCTATGTGATCGTGGACCTATGTGCCTTGTGCCTCAGTTTCCCTCATCTGTAAAACAGCAAACATGGTCCAGGAAGGGAAATAGAGGTCCAGCTATCAGGAGAGATCAGGAGGCTGCTCCCAGGGATGAGCTGAGATTCCCTGGGTTTTGGGGGGTCTCCCCAGGAGACATAGGGATACTGGACCCCTGTTAAGTGCAGTTGCCAGCTCTGGAAATGAAGGTGGGGGCTGTTTCCTCTGTGTCACATTCTGGAGATCCTCGAATGTGGACAACCTGCACTCTCACCTCCTGTGTCCCTGCCCCGGGAAGCTGATTAGGAGGGGCCCACCCACCTGGGTTCTTCTTTCTACTCTCCCATCCTCATTCTCCCAGTGCTTAGAGGTCAGACATGGTGTCACAGAGGGGATTCTGGGATTGCCACAGGCATGAGAAGACTCAGTCAGGATGTGGGCTCCACTGGTGCTCTGTGTTTGAGGACTTTCCTTCTTTAAGGCATCTGTGGGCCAAGGCATCAACCACTGTATGCTTCCATCTCCCCGACCCCAGGGTTCAGGCGCTCTCCAAGGATGTGCCCCATGGTGGGTCTTATGGAGGAGGGGGCTTGAGATAATGTCAGGGGGAGCACAGGAGGCAGGCTGGCTCAGGTGGCAGGGCCACAACTGGAGTGAGTGCTGGGATCTTGGTTAGAAGGGATTGTGGTGAGTGGGCCCAGCACCATACTGCCATCCCTCAGGGGTTCTGGCTCATCTCTGTGCTGCAGAATCCCCTTCTGGATTCTAATAATCTTCCCTGGGGTGTCCAGGAAGCCATGTGTCCAAAGGATTCTTGTGACACAGGCAGGGTGCCCTGGACTGATGACTGATGAGAAGATAGAGTGGCTAAACCCAACTCCGAATTAGAAGGGAGCAGGAATGGCCTTTAGTGATATGTCAGTCCTGGGTAGGTGTGACTTGGGTAGGTGACAGTCAAGGTACTGCCAAGGTCCTGGAGTTTACTGTCTGGATTCATAGCCAGAGAAATTATATATTTCAGCAGGAAGTTGGTAAAAATCAGTGATGTCCTGAGTTCTTCCCCACCCCATGCCTGAGCCACAGCACCAGCAATGCCACATGCAGTACATGACAATGACAAAGTAAGAGTTGCCAGACTGCATGAAGCTTTGCTCTATGAGGCAGGTCACCATAGCCCCCATATTGCAGGGGAAAAGAGGTTTAGAAACTTGCCAAAGATCACACAGCTTGTGAGTGATGGCACCAAGACTTGAACCCTGGTTATCTGACCCCAGAGCCTGTACTGTGGCCTTGCCCCCTCGCCCCCTCAGTAGAATATCTGGCACACAAGTGGGTCCTAGGAGATGTTTGACCCATTTAAAGGGTCATTGCTGAATCCTGTGTTCACAGAGGGACATTCCCTGGGGCACAATGGCTTCTATATTTGTCATCCCCCTTCTGGGCAGGCTAATGGATTTAAATGGAGTCGATATGATTTGCCCCCGTGCTGTGTGTGGACAGGCCAGCCTGGGGGGAGGGGAAAAGCTTTCCTCTAGCTCTAGGACCACATTCCTGCACATGGGCTTCCGCAGAAGCCTTGGTGAGAATTTAAACAGGCCACGATGGCAGTAAGAGGGTGCGGTCGTAGGGGGCGCTGTGATGAGTCCTCCTGGCCTCCTGGGGAAGGAAGCCTGGTGAATGCCTCTGGTACCTCCAGCAAGCCCTCCTGGTCCAGGGACCTGGGACAAAGCTGTCCCCAGGAGAGGACAGCGAGATCCAGGCCATTGTGGCATGCTTATTAATCGTGGTAGACAGGATGAGGTTGGCCCCACGGCTCTGCAGGGCATCTGGAAGGGGAGGGAACTGGGCCAGCCAGAGAGAAGCCCCAAGGGGAAGGCGGATTTTGAAGTTCAGGGCAGGGAAGGTGGACTCAGACCCCTGGCTCCCAGATTCTATCTGATCTCTTCCTCTCCCTCAGCTTCAGCTGCTGGCAAATTAATGAGTTGGGGACACACAAAACCCTGAAAACAGTCTAATTACAATGGACTTGCAGAGACTTCTCATTCCCCTCCCAGTAACAAATAGACCAATCTACCAAATAAATGCATGCATGCATGTAGATAGATATCTTAATTTAACAGAGACCCCAAACTTCAGGGGGTACCATCCAACACCATCTCTTCTGTGCATTTCCACCATGCCTTAAAGCATTTTTTCCTATTAGAGCCACTAACATGTATTTGCTGAGCCCCTGCTAGGTACCAGGGACTGCTGTCTTGGGCCAGCTGAGCAGACAGGCCTTCCCAGAGTCCTAGCCCCATGGGCTGCTCTGCTGCCTCCCAGGGATGCTGTGCAAGTCTGTCCTACCACAGGGGGCAAATGTGGGTGCTCATCTGGGTGCCATGTGCATATCAGATATGGAATTACCAGGTGGAAAAAAATTCCCATGCATCTTCCTACCATAGCCAGCTGTTACTGGATGCTGGTTGAAACATCAGGGGATCCAGCGGAGCAGCTGGAGGTGGGGCTGGTATGGGTGGAGAGGATGCAGGGACCATGGCTGGGGAGGGAGGGCAGAATTGGAGGATGGTGAACCCAGACAGCTGTGATAGGGAAGCCCAGGGTTTCCAGAAGAGGCCCAAGGATGTGGGGAGTTCCTGGGAGTATTCTAGGCATTGCCCACTGTGTGCTGAGCACTCAGCTGGGCACTTGTGTGTACCATCTCTTGGGTGCTGTGTATTGTCCATTTACCCATCCAATGAGTAATCCCAGCTCTGAGTTGGTAGTGGACAGTTAGGCAGCATTAGAGCACTGGGGGTGTACAGGGAAACCCTTCCCACACAAAGGGAGCCTGTTTTCTGGTTGAGGAAACAGAGGCTTTGAAGGAGAAAGCAAAGGCCTCAGTCTCTGAAATCTCATTCCCTTCCTTCCTGGCCTCTATCTCAAGCTGAGGATGCTCAAATAAATAGAAGCTTTCAGCCTCAACTGCTTCTTGAGATCAGACCTCAGGTGGCCAGTCCAGTCCTCAGCCTTGCCCAGGTGTCTGACACCTGAGAGGTGGACTCTTGTAAAGTCAGTTTTCTAGCCCTGTTCCTGTACTCCATGCCTTCTGTGACCAAGATGGCTTGGTTGATCCCTGACTATGCAGAACCTCCCATACAGGCCTGTCACAGACTGGGAGGCCCTGAGCTGGCTGGAGTCCCCCAGAGAACAAGTGTGTTTATTTATTTCACAGATGGAAAGAATGAAACCCAAGGGGGGGACCTTAGAGTAGACAGGGGCTCAAGCTGGTGTCCAGTTAGCTTCCTCATCCCAATAGGACTGCAAGTTTCTCAGGAGGCCTGAGCCCATACAGACCCCATGAGGTGTTTAGAGCACTGTGAGCCAGCTCAACCATGCGTAGGTGAGAGAACCAGCTTCAAGAAACCCAGGGGTCAGCCTGGCACTCGTGGCTCATGCCCATAATCCTAGCTACTCAGGAGGCTGAGATCTGAGAATTGATGTTTGTAGCCAGCCCAGTCAGGAAAGACCATGTGACTCATCTCCAAGTAACCAGAAGTGGTACTGTGGTTCTTAGTGGTAGAGCATTGGCCCTGAGCAAAAGAGATCAGGGAGAGTGCCCAAGCTCTGAGGTCAAGCCCTACAAAAGATCAAAAAAAGAAAAAAAAAAAAGGAAAAGAAACCCAGGAGCGAAGGCTTAGGCCACATGCTTGAACACAAGGCTGGCTTTCCTGTCTTCCTGGCTCCTAGGAAGCCTGTCCATCCCCATCAGCTCATTCGTAGGCTTTATTCAAGTTATGGAATCACTTGACTTAAAAAACAAAACAAAACATTCCTGAGGCGATAGATGCTTTTTGTACCAAACTGTAACTCCACAGCTAGGAGATAGATGGTGGGATGTGGCCTTGTCTGTGAGGGAAGGTAGGGCTCCCGCCATGTGTGTTCTGACTCCAGATCGCAAGGGGAGGTCTAGGCACAGAAGTGAAGCAGGACAAGGTCCCCTCCCAGAAGGGCACAATCACTGAATTTCCTCAAAACTCCCGGTTTTCCAATTTCTGGATGCAAATAATGTTTTTCTGAACATAAAGTGGATCATACACTGACGCCTAATCTGCCTCTTGGTTCCTTTCTGAGGCTGCACAGTATGTTTTGGACAATTCATTTCCCACGTCAGGACTTCTTTCTATTTCAGTCAGGCCGGGTTCAGAGTCGCCTGAAGCCAAAGGCTGGAGCCTGGCCCCCTGCTGAGGAAGGAGGGCCAGGGGGCTGGTCCTGGGCGGGGTGCATCCTGGGGCACAGGCTCATGTACCCAGAGTGATGGCCCCACGTGGGGCCCATGGTGGGGGATGGCAGCGAGAAGGCTGGCGGTGCCCACCGGGGTGGAGAGGGGCTGGGTAATTGGCCGGATTATCCCAGCAGGAGGCCTCCTTGGGGAAGCTATTTTTAACTCCTAGAGACTGAAGCCACTTCCCTTCCTCCCTTTATTGCCCTTTATTCCCATTCTCCTGGGGCCTGAAGGCCTCGTCCGCCTTCCTGGAAGCTCTGTCCCTTTAGAGGAAGGGAGGGAAAAGAAAGGGAGGGAGAGCACGCCCTCCGCCCTCTTCGTGTTCCATGTCTGTGACCTCGTGTGGGTCTGCAGGCAGGGCAGACCCTGTTTCAGAAGGGAAATGACATGTTGAAGGGATGTTTTTGAGAAAAGCTTGAGAGAATGTTTTAGAGACCTTCCTAGTCTTTTTTCTTTTTAAACATCTTTAGCCTCCAGTGGCAGCCCCTTGAGGCTATCAGAAATTTCTTAAATTAAAAACCTGGATTGTTTTGGCTCATAATCAAAAGTTCAGGAGGGGATCTACAGGGCTTAAAATACCAGTCCAGAATCTTGTTTCTCTCCATATCTCAGCCCCACTTCTTTTGGGGTATGTGTTATCTTAGGTGGACTCACTTCATGTACACCAGAAATGTCCCTAGTAGCTCTTCTTCTACCAGGGAGCCTCCCTTTCCCCCCAAATCCAGCAGAAATCCTATGGCAGATTCTCATTGGTTGCCCTCGATCACGTGTCCATCTCTCAGCCAATCACTATAATGCTCACTGCCAGGCCTGGATTATTTCATATCCTTGGGGATGGCCCAGGCCCACAGGTGACACTGGGGAAGAGGGTATGAAGTAAGCATGATAGATAAGGTTCTTAGAAGAAGGACTTCAGAAACAGGACTTGGGACTAGCACAGCACAGGTAAAAACCCTGACATGGCAGGCCACTGAGATACAGATGGAACATGGTGGAAAATCAGAGATTTCAGCCTGGCCCTGGCTGCTGCCTTCGCAGCCACCATAAGTGCATCCAGTCACAGCAGCAGCTCCAGGGGAGCCAAGGAGAAGGGGCCATGGTGGCTGCTGAGTCTCCAAACCCAGCACAGGGAAACCAATCAGCTGCCAGCTCCTGAAGCTGATCAATGCCTGCTTCCTGACGGGTGGGAGGGACTCAGTGTCCTGTTCCCTTTGCTGCTGTCTTTCTTGAACTTCTGCATGCCACCAATCAATCCTTCAGGGTCAGCCAGTGGAGGCTGGGGGGAGACAGTGGGCACCTGGGTAGGGGAGGGGCATGTACACTTGTATGTGTGACAGCATCAGAGTTCCTAGTCACTCCCCAACCCATCTCCCATCATTCCTGGACACAGAAGAGAAGACTTCCTGTGCATTCACTAAGCATGTCTCCATATCATTTCTCTATTCACTCACTGGGGGCAGTGTCTTCTGGTCTATCAACCTGCAGCACAGGTGAGTGGGCATTTAACCCCACCATGTGTTGCCTTGTACATGCCAAGTGCACAGCTGGCTTTGCCTGTTGTCATCAGCACTGTTATAGTTATTGTCATCAAAGAGTGCCTTGGGACTCCTGGTGCTGAGAAAATAGACCAGGCTAAGGGCAAGACTCCAGAGCCTGGGCTCTGCTCTGTGGTCATGGAGCAGAGTGATGGGGCCTCTTTCTACATTCACTGACTCACCCTGGGTGCCCATGGGGCTTGTGTGGAATGCAACCCTTTGACTCTTGCCTTCCTTGCCCTGGGCTCCCACCAGAAATGCCCATTTTTTTTTGGAATTAGCAGACACGGGCCTCTCTGAGCCCTCAGGGGGTTAGGGATGAGAGACACTGGTCTTAGGCTCCCTGATTGGAGGAGGAGGTCAGATTTGTGTGTATAGATCTCTTGAAAGGGGTCAAGTGTGGGTCTGTGACCTCACAGGGGTGTCAGATGTGGCTGTGAGCATTGCACAGACCAGTGGGACTCAGCTGTGTGTTCGTCATTCTCGTTCTGCCAACACATCCACACAGCCATGCCATGCCGGTCTTGTCCAGGGATCTTATCCCTGTCCTTGCAGAGCTGACATGCCAGTGGGAGTAGACATTGAGCAGGGCAGGGGAAGGGAGGCCTGTGGTGGTGGCCAGACTGCTCGCAGGGGAGCTGAGCTGCTAAGCAGCGAGCAACTAAGGAGAGGTCATTAGTTGCTGAGGCCCAGTTACATCATCAGCCCTGGGAGGTGGGTGTCACAAGCAAGGCAGGCCTGGAGTCTGGGAGATGTTGGCTCTCATGCTCAGCTCCTATTTTGATGGTCTACTGTGGTACCTGGTGGCAGAGCCGAGGCTGGGCCAAGGTCTAAGATGAGTGGGAGAAACCCTAATGTGGCTTCTGGGGGAAGTGTTCTTGCAGAGCACCAGGTGCACCTGCCTCATGGGGCAGGGGATCATCTGGCTTCCACATCTAGATGGCTGGTGAGTGTATGCCCCAAACAAATGCACTGGTGTCCTATGAAGACATGACTGTTATAGGAGCTGGCAGCTGCTTTTCATGGAGGCCAAAGCACTGAGCCAGCTCTCCAGAGACAGTGAACTCCAGCCTTCAGGGCATTCTTCTTGGACAACTTTGTGGGCGCACTGCTTAAAACAAAGGAGGGATTGCAAATGGGTAGAGGGGCTCCGGAGGCCTCCCACCCCGTGGCTCTGAAGATGCTTAAATCTTTGATGTATGTTGACCATGGGCCCAACCGAAGGCCGGGAGGGACAGCACCTAGATGGGGAGCCACACTCTTGTCCTGCAGGTGGCTCCCTCCTAGGACGGAAGAAAAATTAAGAGACTCCCCCTCCCCCTTTAGTCTTTGGGACAGTGACTTATGCTCATCTTGTTGGCTTTTCTCCCCTCGTGAAAGGCGGAGGTGGTAGTGGTGGTTTTGCTCTTATGGCTGTGGATTCTGACAACCTATTTTTAAAGAGAAAGAAATGAGAGCTCCATAAGAGATGCATCCATGGGTTGTATGCTGGGGGGGAGGGTCCACTGGGGTCCCCAGGACTACTCTGGAGCATTCCTACTTAGGCACTGGCAGGAGGCAGGATGACTGTCTTTGTGGTAGAGTGTGAGCATGGGACCCGCTGCCCACATGGGGAGCCCTGGCCCAGGTGTGTGAGCTGCTTTGAAGACCTATCTCCCCCCCCCCCCCCCCGGCCCACCCTTTGGTCCTTAATCCTTGCCTTATTCCCTACAGGAAGGCTATGATCCTGGGCCTGGCAGAGGACTGTGCATTCAGGGCCCATGACATTGTCTCCTGGATTGTGATTACGATTAAGAATTGAGCTCCAAGCCCCATGTTGGTGGCTCACACCTGTAATCCTAGCTACTCAGAGACTGAGATCTGAGGATCTTGGTTCAAAGCCAGCCCAGGCAGGAAAGTCTGTGAGACTCTTTTCTCCAGTTAACCACCAGAACATCAGAAGTAGCACTGTGGAGTCAAAGTGGTAGAGTGCTAGCTATGAGCAAAAAAGAGCTTTAGAGTTCAAGCCCCATGACCACCACTACCACCACCACCAAAGGAACTGAGCTCCAACCTGAAAGTGGGGCATGAAATCATTAAAGGGCAGAGGCTGGTTGGGAATAGGCTAGGCAATCAGAATCTCTTCTGTGCTGGGACATTGTCTGCTGGGTAACCTTGGGCAAAACAACTTGCAGTTCTACAAAAGGGGTCTGATAATGGGACCCAGGGAGAAAACCCCTCCAGCCTCCTGTGGGCCACTTAGGCCCTTCATCTGAGGAGCAGCACGCTCTCTGGGCTTGAGTGTGCTCCATGCTGAGGGTTCCCTAGGCTCAATCCCTTGTCCTAAGAGCAGCCAAGGTCCTGGGTGCAGAGGCCCCCTGTGGTGTCCCCCATGGAGAGCATGCCTTGAGTTGCTTTGGGTACCCGTGCGCGGTGGGCGTGACTCCTTCTAGAATGGCTGAGAAGTTTCCTTGGAGGAGAGCCATTCTGTCACTCCTGGGGTAATGGAGGGTGAGAGCTATCCTTGGTCACTTGAAGGAGAAGGAAGGAAAACTTGAAGAGAGCTTTTGGTCTTTGAGAGGCTTCTCTCCCAAGAGGAGAACAGCAGGCCACTGTTTTTGCATATCCAGAACAAGCATGGAGGAATGGGAGTGGAATCTTCCTTGTAGTCTGGAGTAGTGGTCAACTAGTGAGGCGGGGTGCACAGCTTGGGGACACACACATGGTTCTGAACCCAGGTTTTACCACCTCAGTAGCTCTGGGATGAGGCAAGTGGCCACTGTGCTGTCCCTTCCTTTTCCTTCCCTTCCCTTGTGTGATAGTCCTGAACTTGAACTCAGGGCCTGGATGCTATACCTGAACTTTTTTGTTCAAGGCTAGCACTCTGCCACTTGTGCCACAGCTCCATTCCTGGCTTTTTGCTGTTTAATGGATACAAGAGTCTCACAGACTTTCCTGCGCAGGATGGCTTTTGAACTGTAGTCCTCAGGACTTAGCCTCCTAAGCAGCTAGGATTACAGGCATGACACAACAGCACCTGGCTCAGTTTCTTTACCTGTAAAATGGGACAATGAGTGTATGTGCCCAGAATCATAGAGACAGTGAGATAGCTCTAGTCAGGCTTTTAGCACAGAGATGACTATGTACTGACCACCTAGTCAGTGCCAGGTGTTTCACCACGCCCATATCTACACTAAGCACTTTAGGCATACATGTCTCATCCCATTTAAACCTCAGGCTGTCTCCACGAGGCAGGGATCCTCCTCATCTCCATTTGAGCACTGGAAAATGCAGGTACTGAGTGCTGAAGGAACTTGCTTCTATGGTTGCTCAACAGAAGAGGTAGGACTCAAACCCAGCACAGCCTGAGGGGAGGGAGTGCTTCGGGGACTCCAGAGTGGGGGGGGGAGGGGGAGTAAGAAGCCTGTCTACCTGTGTTGAGGGTGGTGGGGATTTCAGAACTCCATCTTAGCTGCCAGTGACCTGGGCATTTGAGTAGCCAGAAACTCATCCTCCTTGGCTAGAATCTTGCAGCCATTCTCTCTGCCCTGCAGACACATAATTATATTTCACATTACAGGGGAAGCTGGAAGTTGGCGGTGGTGTGGGGGGAGTTGGCTGGGGAGTCCTTTGAGGCTCATGTTCCAGGCATACATCAGCCTCTTTAGCCCAATTCTGTGGCTCTAGGGCTGAGCCCTGGGTCAGGCTGGTGATAAAATGGGGTTTCCCTGGGCCCAGCCTAGCTGATCTATCTGCTATGATGAAAGGCCCAGGCCTGCAGGAGGCAAAGATGTGAGACTCAGACAATAGGCCCCAGGAAGCTGGGAGGGCAGGGCACCTGGGGACAGGCTGGAGAAGAAGCCTCCTTCAGCTTCTTAGGGGTGGGCAAGAGAAGAGAGTCACATGGGAGTCAAGTCAGCAGAGAGAGGCCGGGGAGGAGCACAGAGGCGAAAGCAGGGGATGGAGTAGCCAAACAGATCTCCAGATGGGGAAGAGAGATAATGCTATTAAAGGGGTGGGGTGCTGCGTGCATCTGAGTATGTGTGTTTCGTGTGCAAGGGGAACAGGTCCTGTGGGAATGCACTAGCTTAGATGTGAGCGTGTGTGCACACGTGCAGCTAGATACCGCCCTGTCTGTGCAAGTACGACTGCATATGCACCTGTGCACCTGTGCCCATCATGCATGTCAGGTCATGTATTTTGCACGTGTGGATGCGACGTCCTGAGCTTGTGTTTCCTGCTGTGCGCACGCCTGTCCAAGATTCTCCTTTGCCTGTGCATGATCGTCTGAGTGTATGCTCGCCATGCACCTGTGTGTGCGCGCGTGTCCCTGGGAGGATGTGTCTGTGTGTGTGTGCGTGTGTGCGCGCGTGTGTGCGCGCGCGCGTCCCAGTGCGCAAGTGGCTGGCGGTGTGTGAGTGTGGGCGGAGGGGTGGGGGCCGCCCAGGGCTTGGAGGGGGCGCCGGGCCGGGCCAGGGCTGTGGTGGGCGGGGGCAGCGGCGGCGCGGCGCGGGGCGGGCGTGCTCTCGGTGGAGAGTTAGAGGAGTTGCCAAGCTGGGCAACGGTAGCAGCGGGGCGCCGAGCTGGGTGAGCGCCGAGCTTCTGTCTCCCGCCGCCTCCTCGCCCTCCATTCCTTGCTCCCCCGGTCTTTCCCCGGCCACGCCGCCGCGATTGCTGCCACCGCCTCCCTGGGAACGATAGCTGGGGGAGGGGGCCTGGCGCGGCCGAAGCCCGTGGGGAGGTGCCGGGCACCCGGGGTGTAAGGGAGCGCGCCGGGCCCTGCCCGAGATCAGATAACAGCGGCGGGGGAGGGGGTGGGCCCGCCGCGCTCACAGCGGGGCTGAGCGACGGACGCCTGCCGCGCCAGCTCCAGCGAGCGCCCTGCGCCCGGGGGCGCCGTCCAGGCGCGCGCCCCCAATCCGTGGCGACCCGCGCCCCATACGGACGCACCCCTGCACATGGAGCGCCCCCGGGG